>NW_028270151.1:84312079-84648641 GCF_037043375.1 Chiloscyllium plagiosum | reverse complement strand
CAACACAAAAACCAACACCCAGACCCACACCAACACAAAAACCTACACCCAGACCCACACCAACACAAAAACCAACACCCACACCCACACCAACACAAAAACCAACACCCAGATCCACACCAACACAAAAACCTACACCCAGACCCACACCAACACAAAAACCTACACCCAGACCCACACCAACACAAAAACCCACACCCACACCCACACCAACACAAAAACCTACACCCAGACCCACACCAACACAAGAACCTACACCCAGACCCACAACAACACAAAAACCAACACCCAGACCAACACCAACACAAAAACCAACACCCACACCCACACCAACACAAAAACCAACACCCAGACCCACACCAACACAAAAACCAACACCCACACCCACACCAACACAAAAACCAACACCCACACCCACACCAACACAAAAACCAACACCCAGACCAACACCAACACAAAAACCAACACCCAGACCAACACCAACACAAAAACCCACACCCACACCCACACCAACACAAAAACCAACACCCACACCCACACCAACACAAAAACCAACACCCACACCCACACCAACACAAAAACCAACACCCACACCCACACCAACACAAAAACCAACACCCAGACCCACACCAACACAAAAACCAACACCCACACCCACACCAACACAAAAACCAACACCCAGACCCACACCAACACAAAAACCAACACCCACAACCACACCAACACAAAAACCAACACCCACTCCCACACCAACACAAAAACCCACACCCAGACCCACACCAACACAAAAACCTACACCCAGACCCACACCAACACAAAAACCAACACCCAGACCCACACCAACACAAAAACCAACACCCAGACCCACACCAACACAAAAACCAATACCCACACCCACACCAACACAAAAACCAACACCCACACCCACACCAACACAAAAACCCAGACCCACACCAACACAAAAACCAACACCCACACCCACACCAACACAAAAACCAACACCCACACCCACACCAACACAAAAACCAACACCCAGACCCACACCAACACAAAAACCAACACCCACACCCACACCAACACAAAAACCAACACCCACACCAACACCAACACAAAAACCAACACCCACACCCACACCAACACAAAAACCAACACCCACACCAACACAAAAACCAACACCCACACCCACACCAACACAAAAACCAACACCCACACCAACACAAAAACCAACACCCAGACCCACATCAACACAAAAACCAACACCCAGACCCACACCAACACAAAAACCAACACCCACACCAACACAAAAACCAACACCCAGACCCACACCAACACAAAAACCAACACCCAGACCCACACCAACACAAAAACCAACACCCACACCCACACCAACACAAACACCAACACCAACACCCACACCAACACAAAAACCAACAACCAGACCCACATCAACACAAAAACCAACACCCACACCCACACCAACACAAAAACCAACACCCACACCCACACCAACACAAAAACCAACACCCACACTCACACCCACACAAAAACCAACACCCAGACCCACATCAACACAAAAACCAACACCCACACCCACACCAACACAAAAACCAACACCCAGACCCACACCAACACAAAAACCAACACCCACACCCACACCAACACAAAAACCCACACCCAGACTCACACCAACACAAAAACCCACACCCAGACCCACACCAACACAAAAACCAACACCCACACCCACACCAACACAAAAACCAACACCCACACCCACACCAACACAAAAACCCACACCCAGACCCACACCAACACAAAAACCCACACCCAGACCCACACCAACACAAAAACCAACACCCACACCAACACAAAAACCTACACCCAGACCCACACCAACACAAAAACCAACACCCACACCCACACCAACACAAAAACCAACACCCACACCCACACCAACACAAAAACCCACACCCAGACCCACACCAACACAAAAACCAACACCCACACCAACACAAAAACCTACACCCAGACCCACACCAACACAAAAACCTACACCCACACCCACACCAACACAAAAACCAACACCCAGACCCACACCAACACAAAAACCTACACCCACACCAACACAAAAACCTACACCCAGACCCACACCAACACAAAAACCTACACCCAGACCCACACCAACACAAAAACCAACACCCACACCCACACCAACACAAAAACCAACACCCACACCCACACCAACACAAAAACCAACACCCACACCCACACCAACACAAAAACCTACACCCAGACCCACACCAACACAAAAACCCACACCCAGACCCACACCAACACAAAAACCAACACCCAGACCCACACCAACACAAAAACCAACACCCAGACCCACACCAACACAAAAACCAACACCCAGACCCACACCAACACAAAAACCAATACCCACACCCACACCAACACAAAAACTAACACCCACACCCACACCAACACAAAAACCCAGACCCACACCAACACAAAAACCAACACCCACACCCACACCAACACAAAAACCAACACCCACACCCACACCAACACATAAACCAACACCCAGACCCACACCAACACAAAAACCAACACCCACACCCACACCAACACAAAAACCAACACCCACACCAACACCAACACAAAAACCAACACCCACACCAACACAAAAACCAACACCCAGACCCACATCAACACAAAAACCAACACCCAGACCCACACCAACACAAAAACCAACACCCACACCAACACAAAAACCAACACCCAGACCCACACCAACACAAAAACCAACACCCACACCCACACCAACACAAACACCAACACCCACACCCACACCAACACAAAAACCAACACCCAGACCCACATCAACACAAAAACCAACACCCACACCCACACCAACACAAAAACCAACACCCACACCCACACCAACACAAAAACCAACACCCACACTCACACCCACACAAAAACCAACACCCAGACCCACATCAACACAAAAACCAACACCCACACCCACACCAACACAAAAACCAACACCCAGACCCACATCAACACAAAAGCCAACACCCACACCCACACCAACACAAAAACCAACACCCACACCCACACCAACACAAAAACCCACACCCAGACCCACACCAACACAAAAACCCACACCCAGACCCACACCAACACAAAAACCAACACCCACACCAACACAAAAACCTACACCCAGACCCACACCAACACAAAAACCAACACCCAGACCCACACCAACACAAAAACCAACACCCACACCCACACCAACACAAAAACCCACACCCAGACCCACACCAACACAAAAACCAACACCCACACCAACACAAAAACCTACACCCAGACCCACACCAACACAAAAACCTACACCCACACCCACACCAACACAAAAACCTACACCCAGACCCACACCAACACAAAAACCAACACCCACACCAACACAAAAACCTACACCCAGACCCACACCAAAACAAAAACCTACACCCAGACCCACACCAACACAAAAACCAACACCCACACCCACACCAACACAAAAACCAACACCCACACCCACACCAACACAAAAACCAACACCCACACCCACACCAACACAAAAACCAACACCCACACCAACACAAAAACCAACACCCACACCAACACAAAAACCAACACCCACACCCACACCAACACAAAAACCAACACCCACACCAACACAAAAACCAACACCCACACCAACACAAAAACCTACACCCACACCCACACCAACACAAAAACCAACACACAGACACACACCAACACAAAAACCTACACCCACACCCACACCAACACAAAAACCAACACCCAGACCCACACCAACACAAAAACCAACACCCAGACCCACACCAACACAAAAACCAACACCCACACCAACACCAACACAAAAACCTACACCCACACCCACACCAACACAAAAACCAACACCCAGACCCACACCAACACAAAAACCAACACCCAGACCCACACCAACACAAAAACCAACACCCACACCCACACCAACACAAAAACCAACACCTACACCAACACAAAAACCAACACCCAGACCCACTCCAACACAAAAACCTACACCCAGACCCACACCAACACAAAAACCTACACCCAGACCCACACCAACACAAAAACCAACACCCACACCAACACCAACACAAAAACCAACACCCAGACCCACACCAACACAAAAACCTACACCCAGACCCACACCAACACAAAAACTAACACCCACACCAACATCAACACAAAAACCTACACCCACACCCACACCAACACAAAAACCAACAGCCACACCCATACCAACACAAAAACCTACACCCACACCCACACCAACACAAAAACCAACACCCACACCCACACCAACACAAAAACCTACACCCACACCCTCACCAACACAAAAACCAACACCCAGACCCACACCAACACAAAAACCAACACCCACACCCACACCAACACAAAAACCAACACCCAGACCCACACCAACACAAAAACCAACACCCAGACCCACACCAACACAAAAACCTACACCCAGACCCACACCAACACAAAAACCAACACCCACACCCACACCAACACAAAAACCAACACCCAGACCCACACCAACACAAAAACCTACACCCAGACCCACACCAACACAAAAACCTACACCCAGACCCACACCAACACAAAAACCCACACCCACACCCACACCAACACAAAAACCTACACCCAGACCCACACCAACACAAGAACCTACACCCAGACCCACAACAACACAAAAACCAACACCCAGACCAACACCAACACAAAAACCAACACCCACACCCACACCAACACAAAAACCAACACCCAGACCCACACCAACACAAAAACCAACACCCACACCCACACCAACACAAAAACCAACACCCACACCCACACCAACACAAAAACCAACACCCAGACCAACACCAACACAAAAACCAACACCCAGACCAACACCAACACAAAAACCAACACCCACACCCACACCAACACAAAAACCAACACCCAGACCCACACCAACACAAAAACCAACACCCACACCCACACCAACACAAAAACCAACACCCACACCCACACCAACACAAAAACCAACACCCAGACTCACACCAACACAGAAACCTACACCCACACCCACACCAACACAAAAACCAACACCCAGACCCACACCAACACAAAAACCAACACCCAGACCCACACCAACACAACAACCAACACCCACAACCACACCAACACAAAAACCAACACCCACTCCCACACCAACACAAAAACCCACACCCAGACCCACACCAACACAAAAACCTACACCCAGACCCACACCAACACAAAAACCAACACCCAGACCCACACCAACACAAAAACCAACACCCAGACCCACACCAACACAAAAACCAATACCCACACCCACACCAACACAAAAACCAACACCCACACCCACACCAACACAAAAACCCAGACCCACACCAACACAAAAACCAACACCCACACCCACACCAACACAAAAACCAACACCCACACCCACACCAACACAAAAACCAACACCCAGACCCACACCAACACAAAAACCAACACCCACACCCACACCAACACAAAAACCAACACCCACACCAACACCAACACAAAAACCAACACCCACACCCACACCAACACAAAAACCAACACCCACACCAACACAAAAACCAACACCCACACCCACACCAACACAAAAACCAACACCCACACCAACACAAAAACCAACACCCAGACCCACATCAACACAAAAACCAACACCCAGACCCACACCAACACAAAAACCAACACCCACACCAACACAAAAACCAACACCCAGACCCACACCAACACAAAAACCAACACCCAGACCCACACCAACACAAAAACCAACACCCACACCCACACCAACACAAACACCAACACCAACACCCACACCAACACAAAAACCAACAACCAGACCCACATCAACACAAAAACCAACACCCACACCCACACCAACACAAAAACCAACACCCACACCCACACCAACACAAAAACCAACACCCACACTCACACCCACACAAAAACCAACACCCAGACCCACATCAACACAAAAACCAACACCCACACCCACACCAACACAAAAACCAACACCCAGACCCACACCAACACAAAAACCAACACCCACACCCACACCAACACAAAAACCCACACCCAGACCCACACCAACACAAAAACCCACACCCAGACCCACACCAACACAAAAACCAACACCCACACCCACACCAACACAAAAACCAACACCCACACCCACACCAACACAAAAACCCACACCCAGACCCACACCAACACAAAAACCCACACCCAGACCCACACCAACACAAAAACCAACACCCACACCAACACAAAAACCTACACCCAGACCCACACCAACACAAAAACCAACACCCACACCCACACCAACACAAAAACCAACACCCACACCCACACCAACACAAAAACCCACACCCAGACCCACACCAACACAAAAACCAACACCCACACCAACACAAAAACCTACACCCAGACCCACACCAACACAAAAACCTACACCCACACCCACACCAACACAAAAACCAACACCCAGACCCACACCAACACAAAAACCTACACCCACACCAACACAAAAACCTACACCCAGACCCACACCAACACAAAAACCTACACCCAGACCCACACCAACACAAAAACCAACACCCACACCCACACCAACACAAAAACCAACACCCACACCCACACCAACACAAAAACCAACACCCACACCCACACCAACACAAAAACCTACACCCAGACCCACACCAACACAAAAACCCACACCCAGACCCACACCAACACAAAAACCAACACCCAGACCCACACCAACACAAAAACCCACACCCAGACCCACACCAACACAAAAACCCACACACAGACCCACACCAACACAAAAACCCACACCCAGACCCACACCAACACAAAAACCTACACCCACACCCACACCAACACAAAAACCCACACCCACACCCACACCAACACAAAAACCAACACCCAGACGCACACCAACACAAAAACCAACACCCAGACCCACACCAACACAAAAACCAACACCCACACCCACATCAACACAAAAACCAACACCCACACCCACACCAACACAAAAACCAACACCCACACCCACACCAACACAAAAACCAACACCCAGACCCACACCAACACAAAAACCTACACCCACACCCACACCAACACAAAAACCAATACCCAGACCCACACCAACACAAAAACCTACACCCACACGCACACCAACACAAAAACCCACACCCAAACCCACACCAACACAAAAACCTACACCCACACCCACACCAACACAAAAACCAACACCCAGACACACACCAACACAAAAACCAACACCCAGACCCACACCAACACAAAAACCTACACCCACACCCACACCAACACAAAAACCAACACCCACACCCACACCAACACAAAAACCCACACCCAGACCCACACCAACACAAAAACCTACACCCACACCAACACAAAAACCTACACCCAGACCCACACCAACACAAAAACCTACACCCAGACCCACACCAACACAAAAACCAACACCCACACCCACACCAACACAAAAACCAACACCCACACCCACACCAACACAAAAACCAACACCCACACCCACACCAACACAAAAACCTACACCCAGACCCACACCAACACAAAAACCCACACCCAGACCCACACCAACACAAAAACCAACACCCAGACCCACACCAACACAAAAACCCACACCCAGACCCACACCAACACAAAAACCCACACACAGACCCACACCAACACAAAAACCCACACCCAGACCCACACCAACACAAAACCCAACACCCAGACCCACACCAACACAAAAACCCACACCCACACCCACACCAACACAAAAACCAACACCCAGACGCACACCAACACAAAAACCAACACCCAGACCCACACCAACACAAAAACCAACACCCACACCCACATCAACACAAAAACCAACACCCACACCCACACCAACACAAAAACCAACACCCACACCCACACCAACACAAAAACCAACACCCAGACCCACACCAACACAAAAACCTACACCCACACCCACACCAACACAAAAACCAATACCCAGACCCACACCAACACAAAAACCTACACCCACACGCACACCAACACAAAAACCCACACCCAAACCCACACCAACACAAAAACCAACACCCACACCCACACCAACACAAAAACCAACACCCAGACCCACACCAACACAAAAACCAACACCCAGACCCACACCAACACAAAAACCAACACCCACACCCACACCAACACAAAAACCAACACCCACACCCACACCAACACAAAAACCAACACCCACACCAACACCAACACAAAAACCTACACCCAGACCCACACCAACACAAAAACCAACACCCACACCCACACCAACACAAAAACCTACACCCACACCCACACCAACACAAAAACCAACACCCAGACCCACACCAACACAAAAACCAACACCCACACCAACACCAACACAAAAACCAACACCCACACCCACACCAACACAAAAACCTACACCCAGACCCACACCAACACAAAAACCAACACCCACACCCACACCAACACAAAAACCAACACCCACACCAACACAAAAACCAACACCCACACCCACACCAACACAAAAACCTACACCCACACCCACACCAACACAAAAACCTACACCCACACCCACACCAACACAAAAACCAACACCCACACCAACACCAACACAAAAACCAACACCCACACCCACACCAACACAAAAACCTACACCCACACCCACACCAACACAAAAACCAACACCCACACCCACACCAACACAAAAACCAACACCCAGACCCACACCAACACAAAAACCAACACCCACACCCACACCAACACAAAAACCAACACCCACACCCACACCAACACAAAAACCAACACCCACACCCACACCAACACAAAAACCAACACCCAGACACACACCAACACAAAAACCAACACCCAGACCCACACCAACACAAAAACCTACACCCACACCCACACCAACACAAAAACCAACACCCACACCCACACCAACACAAAAACCCACACCCAGACCCACACCAACACAAAAACCAACACCCACACCCACACCAACACAAATACCTACATCCAGACCCACACCAACACAAAAACCTACACCCACACCCACACCAACACAAAAACCAACACCCACACCCACACCAACACAAAAACCAACACCCACACCCACACCAACACAAAAACTAACACCCAGACCCACACCAACACAAAAACCTACACCCACACCCACACCAACACAAAAACCTACACCCACACCCACACCAACACAAAAACCTACACCCAGACCCACACCAACACAAAAACCTACACCCACACCCACACCAACACAAAAACCTACACCCAGACCCACACCAACACAAAAACCTACACCCACACCCACACCAACACAAAAACCTACACCCACACCCACACCAACACAAAAACCTACACCCAGACCCACACCAACACAAATACCTACACCCAGACCCACACCAACACAAAAACCTACACCCACACCCACACCAACACAAAAACCAACACCCACACCCACACCAACACAAAAACCAACACCCACACCCACACCAACACAAAAACCAACACCCGGACCCACACCAACACAAAAACCAACACCCAGACCCACACCAACACAAAAACCAACACCCAGACCCACACCAACACAAAAACCAACACCCAGACCCACACCAACACAAAAACCAACACCCACACCAACACAAAAACCCACACCCACACCCACACCAACGCAAAAACCCACACCCACACCCACACCAACACAAAAACCCACACCCACACCCACACCAACACAAAAACCAACACCCACACCCACACCAACACAAAAACCAACACCCAGACCCACACCAACACAAAAACCCACACCCACACCCACACCAACACAAAAACCAACACCCACACCAACACAAAAACGAACACCCAGACCCACACCAACACAAAAACCAACACCCACACCCACACCAACACAAAAACCAACACCCAGACCCACACCAACACAAAAACCTACACCCAGACCCACACCAACACAAAAACCCACACCCAGACCCACACCAACACAAAAACCAACACCCACACCCACACCAACACAAAAACCAACACCCAGACCCACACCAACACAAAAACCTACACCCACACCCACACCAACACAAAAACCAACACCCAGACCCACACCAACACAAAAACCAACACCCACACCCACACCAACACAAAAACCAACACCCAGACCCACACCAACACAAAAACCTACACCCACACCCACACCAACACAAAAACCAACACCCAGACCCACACCAACACAAAAACCCACACCCACACCCACACCAACACAAAAACCAACACCCACACCAACACAAAAACCAACACCCAGACCCACACCAACACAAAAACCCACACCCACACCCACACCAACACAAAAACCTACATCCAGACCCACACCAACACAAAAACCAACACCCACACCCACACCAACACAAAAACCAACACCCACACCCACACCAACACAAAAACCAACACCCACACCCACACCAACACAAAAACCAACACCCACACCAACACAAAAACCAACACCCACACCAACACAAAAACCAACACCCACACCCACACCAACACAAAAACCAACACCCACACCCACACCAACACAAAAACCAACACCCACACCAACACAAAAACCTACACCCACACCCACACCAACACAAAAACCAACACACAGACCCACACCAACACAAAAACCTACACCCACACCCACACCAACACAAAAACCAACACCCAGACCCACACCAACACAAAAACCAACACCCACACCAACACCAACACAAAAACCTACACCCACACCCACACCAACACAAAAACCAACACCCAGACCCACACCAACACAAAAACCAACACCCAGACCCACACCAACACAAAAACCAACACCCACACCCACACCAACACAAAAACCAACACCTACACCAACACAAAAACCAACACCCAGACCCACTCCAACACAAAAACCTACACCCAGACCCACACCAACACAAAAACCTACACCCAGACCCACACCAACACAAAAACCAACACCCACACCAACACCAACACAAAAACCAACACCCAGACCCACACCAACACAGAAACCTACACCCAGACCCACACCAACACAAAAACTAACACCCACACCAACACCAACACAAAAACCTACACCCACACCCACACCAACACAAAAACCAACAGCCACACCCACACCAACACAAAAACCTACACCCACACCCACACCAACACAAAAACCAACACCCACACCCACACCAACACAAAAACCAACACCCACACCCACACCAACACAAAAACCTACACCCACACCCTCACCAACACAAAAACCCACACCCACACCCACACCAACACAAAAACCAAAACCCAGACCCACACCAACACAAAAACCTACACCCAGACCCACACCAACACAAAAACTAACACCCACACCAACACCAACACAAAAACCTACACCCACACCCACACCAACACAAAAACCAACAGCCACACCCACACCAACACAAAAACCTACACCCACACCCACACCAACACAAAAACCAACACCCACACCCACACCAACACAAAAACCTACACCCACACCTTCACCAACACAAAAACCAACACCCAGACCCACACCAACACAAAAACCAACACCCACACCCACACCAACACAAAAACCAACACCCACAGCCACACCAACTCAAAAACCTACACCCAGACCCACACCAACACAAAAACCTACACCCAGACCCACACCAACACAAAAACCTACACCCAGACCCACACCAACACAAAAACCTACACCCAGACCCACACCAACACAAAAACCTACACCCAGACCCACACCAACACAAAAACCAACACCCACACCCACACCAACACAAAAACCAACACCCACACCCACACCAACACAAAAACCCACACCCACACCCACACCAACACAAAAACCTACACCCAGACCCACACCAACACAAGAACCTACACCCAGACCCACACCAACACAAAAACCAACACCCAGACCAACACCAACACAAAAACCAACACCCACACCCACACCAACACAAAAACCAACACCCAGACCCACACCAACACAAAAACCAACACCCACACCCACACCAACACAAAAACCAACACCCACACCCACACCAACACAAAAACCAACACCCAGACCAACACCAACACAAAAACCAACACCCAGACCAACACCAACACAAAAACCAACACACACACCCACACCAACACAAAAACCAACACCCAGACCCACACCAACACAAAAACCAACACCCACACCCACACCAACACAAAAACCAACACCCACTCCCACACCAACACAAAAACCCACACCCAGACCCACACCAACACAAAAACCTACACCCAGACCCACACCAACACAAAAACCAACACCCAGACCCACACCAACACAAAAACCAACACCCAGACCCACACCAACACAAAAACCAATACCCACACCCACACCAACACAAAAACCAACATCCACACCCACACCAACACAAAAACCCAGACCCACACCAACACAAAAACCAACACCCACACCCACACCAACACAAAAACCAACACCCACACCCACACCAACACATAAACCAACACCCAGACCCACACCAACACAAAAACCAACACCCACACCCACACCAACACAAAAACCAACACCCACACCAACACCAACACAAAAACCAACACCCACACCAACACAAAAACCAACACCCAGACCCACATCAACACAAAAACCAACACCCAGACCCACACCAACACAAAAACCAACACCCAAACCAACACAAAAACCAACACCCAGACCCACACCAACACAAAAACCAACACCCAGACCCACACCAACACAAAAACCAACACCCACACCCACACCAACACAAACACCAACACCCACACCCACACCAACACAAAAACCAACACCCAGACCCACATCAACACAAAAACCAACACCCACACCCACACCAACACAAAAACCAACACCCACACCCACACCAACACAAAAACCAACACCCACACTCACACCCACACAAAAACCAACACCCAGACCCACATCAACACAAAAACCAACACCCACACCCACACCAACACAAAAACCAACACCCAGACCCACATCAACACAAAAGCCAACACCCACACCTACACCAACACAAAAACCAACACCCACACCCACACCAACACAAAAACCCACACCCAGACCCACACCAACACAAAAACCCACACCCAGACCCACACCAACACAAAAACCAACACCCACACCCACACCAACACAAAAACCAACACCCACACCCACACCAACACAAAAACCCACACCCAGACCCACACCAACACAAAAACCCACACCCAGACCCACACCAACACAAAAACCAACACCCACACCAACACAAAAACCTACACCCAGACCCACACCAACACAAAAACCAACACCCACACCCACACCAACACAAAAACCAACACCCACACCCACACCAACACAAAAACCCACACCCAGACCCACACCAACACAAAAACCAACACCCACACCAACACAAAAACCTACACCCAGACCCACACCAACACAAAAACCTACACCCACACCCACACCAACACAAAAACCTACACCCAGACCCACACCAACACAAAAACTAACACCCACACCAACACAAAAACCTACACCCAGACCCACACCAACACAAAAACCTACACCCAGACCCACACCAACACAAAAACCAACACCCACACCCACACCAACACAAAAACCAACACCCACACCCACACCAACACAAAAACCAACACCCACACCCACACCAACACAAAAACCAACACCCACACCAACATAAAAACCAACACCCACACCAACACAAAAACCAACACCCACACCCACACCAACACAAAAACCAACACCCACACCAACACAAAAACCAACACCCACACCAACACAAAAACCTACACCCACACCCACACCAACACAAAAACCAACACACAGACCCACACCAACACAAAAACCTACACCCACACCCACACCAACACAAAAACCAACACCCAGACCCACACCAACACAAAAACCAACACCCAGACCCACACCAACACAAAACCCAACACCCACACCAACACCAACACAAAAACCTACACCCACACCCACACCAACACAAAAACCAACACCCAGACCCACACCAACACAAAAACCAACACCCAGACCCACACCAACACAAAAACCAACACCCACACCCACACCAACACAAAAACCAACACCTACACCAACACAAAAACCAACACCCAGACCCACTCCAACACAAAAACCTACACCCAGACCCACACCAACACAAAAACCTACACCCAGACCCACACCAACACAAAAACCAACACCCACACCAACACCAACACAAAAACCAACACCCAGACCCACACCAACACAAAAACCTACACCCAGACCCACACCAACACAAAAACTAACACCCACACCAACACCAACACAAAAACCTACACCCACACCCACACCAACACAAAAACCAACAGCCACACCCACACCAACACAAAAACCTACACCCACACCCACACCAACACAAAAACCTACACCCACACCCACACCAACACAAAAACCTACACCCACACACTCACCAACACAAAAACCAACACCCAGACCCACACCAACACAAAAACCAACACCCACACCCACACCAACACAAAAACCAACACCCAGACCCACACCAACACAAAAACCTACACCCAGACCCACACCAACACAAAAACCTACACCCAGACCCACACCAACACAAAAACCTACACCCAGACCCACACCAACACAAAAACCAACACCCACACCCACACCAACACAAAAACCAACACCCACACCAACACAAAAACCAACACCCACACCCACACCAACACAAAAACCAACACCCAGACCCACACCAACACAAAAACCTACACCCAGACCCACACCAACACAAAAACCTACACCCAGACCCACACCAACACAAAAACCTACACCCAGACCCACACCAACACAAGAACCTACACCCAGACGCACACCAACACAAAAACCTACACCCAGACCCACACCAACACAAGAACCTACACCCAGACCCACACCAACACAAAAACCTACACCCAGACCCACACCAACACAAGAACCTACACCCAGACCCACAACAACACAAAAACCAACACCCAGACCAACACCAACACAAAAACCAACACCCACACCCACACCAACACAAAAACCAACACCCAGACCCACACCAACACAAAAACCAACACCCACACCCACACCAACACAAAAACCAACACCCACACCCACACCAACACAAAAACCAACACCCAGACCAACACCAACACAAAAACCAACACCCAGACCAACACCAACACAAAAACCAACACACACACCCACACCAACACAAAAACCAACACCCAGACCCACACCAACACAAAAACCAACACCCACACCCACACCAACACAAAAACCAACACCCACTCCCACACCAACACAAAAACCCACACCCAGACCCACACCAACACAAAAACCTACACCCAGACCCACACCAACACAAAAACCAACACCCAGACCCACACCAACACAAAAACCAACACCCAGACCCACACCAACACAAAAACCAATACCCACACCAACACAAAAACCAACACCCACACCCACACCAACACAAAAACCCAGACCCACACCAACACAAAAACCAACACCCACACCCACACCAACACAAAAACCAACACCCACACCCACACCAACACAAAAACCAACACCCAGACCCACACCAACACAAAAACCAACACCCACACCCACACCAACACAAAAACCAACACCCACACCAACACCAACACAAAAACCAACACCCACACCCACACCAACACAAAAACCAACACCCATACCAACACAAAAACCAACACCCACACCCACACCAACACAAAAACCAACACCCACACCAACACAAAAACCAACACCCAGACCCACATCAACACAAAAACCAACACCCAGACCCACACCAACACAAAAACCAACACCCACACCAACACAAAAACCAACACCCAGACCCACACCAACACAAAAACCAACACCCAGACCCACACCAACACAAAAACCAACACCCACACCCACACCAACACAAACACCAACACCAACACCCACACCAACACAAAAACCAACACCCAGACCCACATCAACACAAAAACCAACACCCACACCCACACCAACACAAAAACCAACACCCACACCCACACCAACACAAAAACCAACACCCACACTCACACCCACACAAAAACCAACACCCAGACCCACATCAACACAAAAACCAACACCCACACCCACACCAACACAAAAACCAACACCCAGACCCACACCAACACAAAAACCAACACCCACACCCACACCAACACAAAAACCCACACCCAGACCCACACCAACACAAAAACCCACACCCAGACCCACACCAACACAAAAACCAACACCCACACCCACACCAACACAAAAACCAACACCCACACCCACACCAACACAAAAACCCACACCCAGACCCACACCAACACAAAAACCCACACCCAGACCCACACCAACACAAAAACCAACACCCACACCAACACAAAAACCTACACCCACACCCACACCAACACAAAAACCAACACCCACACCCACACCAACACAAAAACCAACACCCACACCCACACCAACACAAAAACCCACACCCAGACCCACACCAACACAAAAACCAACACCCACACCAACACAAAAACCTACACCCAGACCCACACCAACACAAAAACCTACACCCACACCCACACCAACACAAAAACCTACACCCAGACCCACACCAACACAAAAACCAACACCCACACCAACACAAAAACCTACACCCAGACCCACACCAACACAAAAACCTACACCCAGACCCACACCAACACAAAAACCAACACCCAGACCCACACCAACACAAAAACCCACACCCACACCCACACCAACACAAAAACCAACACCCAGACGCACACCAACACAAAAACCAACACCCAGACCCACACCAACACAAAAACCAACACCCACACCCACATCAACACAAAAACCAACACCCACACCCACACCAACACAAAAACCAACACCCACACCCACACCAACACAAAAACCAACACCCAAACCCACACCAACACAAAAACCTACACCCACACCCACACCAACACAAAAACCAATACCCAGACCCACACCAACACAAAAACCTACACCCACACCCACACCAACACAAAAACCAACACCCAGACCCACACCAACACAAAAACCAACACCCACACCCACACCAACACAAAAACCTACACCCACACCCACACCAACACAAAAACCAACACCCACACCCACACCAACACAAAAACCAACACCCACACCCACACCAACACAAAAACCAACACCCACACCCACACCAACACAAAAACCAACACCCAGACCCACACCAACACAAACACCTACACCCAGACCCACACCAACACAAAATCCAACACCCACACCCACACCAACACAAAAACCAACACCCACACCCACACCAACACAAAAACCAACACCCAGACCCACACCAACACAAACACCTACACCCAGACCCACACCAACACAAAAACCAACACCCAGACCCACACCAACACAAAAACCAACAACCACACCCACACCAACACAAAAACCAACACCCACACCCACACCAACACAAAAACCAACACCCAGACCCACACCAACACAAACACCTACACCCAGACCCACACCAACACAAAATCCAACACCCACACCCACACCAACACAAAAACCTACACCCACACCCACACCAACACAAAAACCCACACCCACACCCACACCAACACAAAAACCAACACCCACACCAACACCAACACAAAAACCAACACCCAGACCCACACCAACACAAAAACCCACACCCACACCCACACCCACCGCCACACCGCCACCAACACCTACACAAAAACCAACACCCAGACCCACACCAACACAAAAACCAACACCCAGACCCACACCAACACAAAAACCAACACCCACACCCACACCAACACAAAACCCAACACCCACACCCACACCAACACAAAACCCAACACCGAGACCCACACCAACACAAAAACCAACACCCAGACCCACACCAACACAAAAACCAACACCCAGACCCACACCAACACAAAAACCTACACCCACACCCACACCAACACAAAAACCAACACCCACACCCACACCAACACAAAAACCAACACCCAGACCCACACCAACACAAAAACCAACACCCAGACCCACACCAACACAGAAACCAACACCCACACCCACACCAACACAAAAACCAACACCCAGACCCACACCAACACAAAAACCAACACCCACACCCACACCAACACAAAAACCAACACCCAGACCCACACCAACACAAAAACCAACACCCAGACCCACACCAACACAAAAACCAACACCCACACCCACACCAACACAAAAACCAACACCCAGACCCACACCAACACAAAAACCCACACCCAGACCCACACCAACACAAAAACCAACACCCAGACCCACACCAACACAAAAACCCACACCCAGACCCACACCAACACAAAAGCCAACACCCAGACCCACACCAACACAAAAACCAACACCCACACCCACACCAACACAAAAACCTACACCCAGACCCACACCAACACAAAAACCAACACACACACCCACACCAACACAAAAACCAACACCCACACCCACACCAACACAAAAACCAACACCCACACCCACACCAACACAAAAACCAACACCCACACCAACACAAAAACCCACACCCACTCCCACACCAACACAAAAACCAACACCCAGACCCACACCAACACAAAAACCAACACCCAGACCCACACCAACACAAAAACCCACACCCACACCCACACAAACACAAAAACCTACACCCACACCCACACCAACACAAAAACCAACACCCACACCAACACAAAAACCAACACCCACACCCACACCAACACAAAAACTAACACCCAGACCCACACCAACACAAAAACCAACACCCAGACCCACACCAACACAAAAACCCACACCCACACCCACCGCCATACTGACACCAACACCTACAGAAAAACCAACAGCCACACCCACACCAACACAAAAACCTACACCCACACCCACACCAACACAAAAACCAACACCCACACCAACACAAAAACCAACACCCACACCCACACCAACACAAAAACTAACACCCAGACCCACACCAACACAAAAACCAACACCCAGACCCACACCAACACAAAAACCCACACCCACACCCACCGCCATACTGACACCAACACCTACAGAAAAACCAACAGCCACACCCACACCAACACAAAAACCAACACCCAGACCCACACCAACACAAAAACCAACACCCAGACCCACACCAACACAAAAACCCACACCCACACCCACCGCCATACTGACACCAACACCTACAGAAAAACGAACAGCCACACCCACACCAACACAAAAACCAACACCCACACCCACACCAACACAAAAACCAACAGCCACACCCACACCAACACAAAAACCTACACCCACACCAACACCAACACAAAAACCAACACCCACACCCACACCAACACAAAAACCAACACCCAGACCCACACCAACACAAAAACCAACACCTACACCAACACAAAAACCAACACCCACGCCCACACCAACACAAAAACCAACACCCAGACCCACACCAACACAAAAACCAACACCCACACCCACACCAACACAAAAACCAACACCCAGACCCACACCAACACAAAAACCTACACCCACACCCACACCAACACAAAAACCAACACCAACACCAACACTAAAACCAACACCCAGACCCACACCAACACAAAAACCAACACCAACATCAACACAAAAACCAACACCCACACCCACACCAACACAAAAACTAACACCCAGACCCACACCAACACAAAAACCTACACCCACACCAACACAAAAACCAACACCCACACCAACACAAAAACCAACACCCAGACCAACACAAAAACCAACACCCACACCAACACAAAAACCAACACCCACACCCACACCAACACAAAAACCAACACCCACACCAACACAAAAACCCACACCCAGACCCACACCAACACAAAAACCAACACCCACACCCACACCAACACAAAAACCAACACCCAGACCCACACCAACACAAAAACCAACACCCACACCCACACCAACACAAAAACCAACACCCAGACCCACACCAACACAAAAACCAACACCCACACCCACACCAACACAAAAACCAACACCCACTCCCACACCAACACAAAAACCAACACCCACACCCACACCAACACAAAAACCAACACCCACACCCACACCAACACAAAAACCAACACCCAGACCCACACCAACACAAAAACCAACACCCACACCAACACAAAAACCAACACCCACACCAACACAAAAACCCACACCCAGACCCACACCAACACAAAAACCAACACCCAGACCCACACCAACACAAAAACCAACACCCAGACCCACACCAACACAAAAACCTACACCCACACCCACACCAACACAAAAACCTACACCCACACCCACACCAACACAAAAACCTACACCCACACCCACACCAACACAAAAACCAACACCCACACCCACACCAACACAAAAACCAACACCCAGACCCACACCAACACAAAAACCAACACCCACACCAACACAAAAAGCAACACCCACACCAACACAAAAACTAACACCCACACCCACACCAACACAAAAACCAACACCCAGACCCACACCAACAAAAAAACCCACACCCACACCAACACAAAAACCAACACCCACACCCACCGCCATACTGACACCAACACCTACAGAAAAACCAACAGCCACACCCACACCAACACAAAAACCAACACCCACACCCACACCAACACAAAAACCAACACCCAGACCCACACCAACACAAAAACCTACACCCACACCAAAACCAACACAAAAACCAACACCCAGAGCCACACCAACACAAAAACCAACACCCAGACCCACACCAACACAAAAACCAACACCCAGACCCACACCAACACAAAAACCAACACCCAGACCCACACCAACACAAAAACCAACACCCAGACCCACACCAACACAAAAACCAACACCCACACCCACACCAACACAAAAACCTACACCCAGACCCACACCAACACAAAAACCAACACCCACACCCACACCAACACAAAAACCAACACCCAGACCCACACCAACACAAAAACCAACAACCACACCCACACCAACACAAAAACCTACACTCACACCAACACCAACACAAAAACCAACACCCAGACCCACACCAACACAAAAACCAACACCCAGACCCACACCAACACAAAAACCAACACCCAGACCCACACCAACACAAAAACCAACACCCACACCCACACCAACACAAAAACCTACACCCAGACCCACACCAACACAAAAATCAACAGCCACACCCACACCAACACAAAAACCAACACCCACACCCACACCAACACAAAAACCAACACCCAGACCCACACCAACACAAAAACCTACACCCACACCAAAACCAACACAAAAACCAACACCCAGACCCACACCAACACAAAAACCTACACCCACACCAACACCAACACAAAAACCAACACCCACACCCACGCCAACACAAAAACCTACACCCACACCCACACCAACACAAAAACCAACACCCAGACCCACACCAACACAAAAACCAACACCCACACCCACACCAACACAAAAACCAACACCCAGACCCACACCAACACAAAAACCAACACCCAGACCCACACCAACACAAAAACCAACACCCACACCCACACCAACACAAAAACCAACACCCAGACCCACACCAACACAAAAACCAACACCCAGACCCACACCAACACAAAAACCCACACCCACACCCACACCCACCGCCACACCGACACCAACACCTACACAAAAACCAACACCCAGACCCACACCAACACAAAAACTAACACCCACACCCAGACCAACACAAAAACTAACACCCACACCCACACCAACACAAAAACCAACACCCAGACCCACACCAACACAAAAACCAACACCCAGACCCACACCAACACAAAAACTAACACCCAAACCCACACCAACACAAAAACTAACACCCACACCCACACCAACACAAAAACCAACACCCACACCCACACCAACACAAAAACCAACACCCACACCCACACCAACACAAAAACCAACACCCACACCCACACCAACACAAAAACCAACACCCAGACCCACACCAACACAAAAACCCACACCCACACCCACACCAACACAAAACCCAACACCCACAGCAACACCAACACAAAAACCCACACCCACACCCACACCAACACAAAAACCAACACCCACACCAACACAAAAACCAACACCCAGACCCACACCAACACAAAAACCAACACCCAGACCCACACCAACACAAAAACCAACACCCACACCCACACCAACACAAAAACCAACACCCACACCCACACCAACACAAAAACCCACACCCAGACCCACACCAACACAAAAACCCACACCCAGACCCACACCAACACAAAAACCAACACCCACACCCACACCAACACAAAAACCAACACCTACACCCACACCAACACAAAAACCCACACCCAGACCCACACCAACACAAAAACCCACACCCAGACCCACACCAACACAAAAACCAACACCCACACCCACATCAACACAAAAACCAACACCCACACCCACATCAACACAAAAACCAACACCCACACCCACACCAACACAAAAACCAACACCCACACGCACACCAACACAAAAACCAACACCCAGACCCACATCAACACAAAAACCAACACCCACACCCACATCAACACAAAAACCAACACCCACACCCACACCAACACAAAAACCAACACCCAGACCCACACCAACACAAAAACCCACACCCAGACCCACACCAACACAAAAACCCACACCCACACCCACACCAACACAAAAACCTGCACCCAGACCCACACCAACACAAAAACCAACACCCACACCCACACCAACACAAAAACCAACACCCACACCCACACCAACACAAAAACCCACACCCAGACCCACACCAACACAAAAACCAACACCCACACCAACACAAAAACCTACACCCAGACCCACAACAACACAAAAACCAACACCCACACCCACACCAACACAAAAACCCACACCCAGACCCACACCAACACAAAAACCCACACCCAGACCCACACCAACACAAAAACCAACACCCAGACCCACACCAACACAAAAACCCACACCCAGACCACACCAACACAAAAACCAACACCCAGACCCACACCAACACAAAAACCCACACCCAGACCCACACCAACACAAAAACCAACACCCAGACCCACACCAACACAAAAACCAACACCCAGACCCACACCAACACAAAAACCAACACCCACACCCACATCAACACAAAAACCAACACCCACACCCACATCAACACAAAAACCAACACCCACACCCACACCAACACAAAAACCAACACCCACACCGACACCACCACAAAAACCAACACCCACACGCACACCAACACAAAAACCAACACCCAGACCCACACCAACACAAAAACCAACACCCACACCCACATCAACACAAAAACCTACACCCAGACCCACACCAACACAAAAACCTACACCCACACCCACACCAACACAAAAACCAACACCCAGACCCACACCAACACAAAAACCAACACCCAGACCCACACCAACACAAAAACCTACACCAACACCCACACCAACACAAAAACCAACACCCAGACCCACACCAACACAAAAACCAACACCCACACCCACACCAACACAAAAACCAACACCCACACCCACACCAACACAAAAACCAACACCCACACCCACACCAACACAAAAACCAACACCCACACCCACACCAACACAAAAACCAACACCCACACCCACACCAACACAAAAACCAACACCCAGACCCACACCAACACAAAAACCTACACCCACACCCACACCAACACAAAAACCAACACCCACACCCACACCAACACAAAAACCAACACCAACACCCACACCCACACCAACACAAAAACCAACACCCAGACCCACACCAACACAAAATCTAACACCCACACCCACACCAACACAAAAACCTACACCCACACCCACACCAACACAAAAACCAACACCCAGACCCACACCAACACAAAAACCAACACCCACACCAACACAAAAACCCACACCCACACCCACACCAA
This sequence comes from Chiloscyllium plagiosum, assembly GCF_037043375.1. Classification (NCBI taxonomy): domain Eukaryota; kingdom Metazoa; phylum Chordata; class Chondrichthyes; order Orectolobiformes; family Hemiscylliidae; genus Chiloscyllium; species Chiloscyllium plagiosum. The sequence continues at coordinate 84,624,201 of NW_028270151.1, read as the reverse complement.
CACAAAAACCAACACCCACACCAACACCAACACAAAAACCAACACCCAGACCCACACCAACACAAAAACCCACACCCACACCCACACCCACCGCCACACCGACACCAACACCTACACAAAAACCAACACCCAGACCCACACCAACACAAAAACTAACACCCACACCCACACCAACACAAAACCCAACACCCACACCCACACCAACACAAAAACCAACACCCAGACCCACACCAACACAAAAACCAACACCCAGACCCACACCAACACAAAAACCAACACCCACACCCACACCAACACAAAAACCTACACCCAGACCCACACCAACACAAAAACCAACACCCAGACCCACACCAACACAAAAACCAACACCCAGACCCACACCAACACAAAAACCTACACCCACACCCACACCAACACAAAAACCAACACCCAGACCCACACCAACACAAAAACCAACACCCAGACCCACACCAACACAAAAACCAACACCCACACCCACACCAACACAAAAACCAACACCCAGACCCACACCAACACAAAAACCCACACCCAGACCCACACCAACACAAAAACCAACACCCAGACCCACACCAACACAAAAACCCACACCCAGACCCACACCAACACAAAAACCAACACCCAGACCCACACCAACACAAAAACCAACACCCAGACCCACACCAACACAAAAACCAACACCCACACCCACACCAACACAAAAACCTACACCCAGACCCACACCAACACAAAAACCAACACCCACACCCACACCAACACAAAAACCAACACCCAGACCCACACCAACACAAAAACCAACACCCACACCAACACAAACACCAACACCCACACCCACACCAACACAAAAACCAACACCCACACCCACACCAACACAAAAACCAACACCCAGACCCACACCAACACAAAAACCTACACCCACACCCACACCAACACAAAAACCAACACCCAGACCCACACCAACACAAAAACCAACACCCAGACCCACACCAACACAAAAACCCACACCCAGACCCACACCAACACAAAAACCAACACCCAGACCCACACCAACACAACAACCCACACCCAGACCCACACCAACACAAAAACCAACACCCAGACCCACACCAACACAAAAACCACCACCCAGACCCACACCAACACAAAAACCAACACCCACACCCACACCAACACAAAAACCTACACCCAGACCCACACCAACACAAAAACCAACACCCACACCCACACCAACACAAAAACCAACACCCACACCAACACAAACACCAACACCCACACCCACACCAACACAAAAACCAACACCCACACCCACACCAACACAAAAACCAACACCCAGACCCACACCAACACAAAAACCTACACCCACACCCACACCAACACAAAAACCAACACCCACACCCACACCAACACAAAAACCAACACCCAGACCCACACCAACACAAAAACCCACACCCACACCCACACCAACACAAAAACCTACACCCACACCCACACCAACACAAAAACCAACACCCACACCAACACCAACACAAAAACCAACACCAACACCAACACAAAAACCAACACCCACACCCACACCAACACTAAAACCAACACCCAGACCCACACCAACACAAAAACCCACACCCACACCCACACCCACCGCCATACTGACACCAACACCTACAGAAAAACCAACAGCCACACCCACACCAACACAAAAACCAACACCCACACCCACACCAACACAAAAAACAACAGCCACACCCACACCAACACAAAAACCTACACCCACACCAACACCAACACAAAAACCAACACCAACACAAAACCCAACACCTACACCAACACAAAAACCAATACCCACACCCACACCAACACAAAAACCAACACCCAGACCCACACCAACACAAAAACCAACACCCACACCCACACCAACACAAAAACCAACACCCAGACCCACACCAACACAAAAACCTACACCCACACCCACACCAGCACAAAAACCAACACCAACACCAACACTAAAACCAACACCCACACCCACACCAACACAAAAACCAACACCAACACCAACACAAAAACCAACACCCACACCCACACCAACACAAAAACTAACACCCACACCCACACCAACACAAAAACCAACACCCAGACCCACACCAACACAAAAACCTACACCCACACCCACACCAACACAAAAACCAACACCAACACCAACACTAAAACCAACACCCACACCCACACCAACACAAAAACCAACACCAACACCAACACTAAAACCAACACCCACACCCACACCAACACAAAAACCAACACCAACACCAACACAAAAACCAACACCCAGACCCACACCAACACAAAAACCCACACCCACACCAACACAAAAACCAACACCCAGACCCACACCAACACAAAAACCAACACCCAGACCCACACCAACACAAAAACCAACACCCAGACCCACACCAACACAAAAACCAACACCCAGACCCACACCAACACAAAAACCAACACCCACACCCACACCAACACAAAAACCTACCCCCACACCTACACCAACACAAAAACCAACATCCACACCCACACCAACACAAAAACCAACACCCACACCAACACAAAAACCAACACCCACACCCACACCAACACAAAAACCTACACCCACACCCACACCAACACAAAAACCAACACCCACACCCACACCAACACAAAAACCAACACCCAGACCCACACCAACACAAAAACCAACACCCACACCAACACAAAAACCAACACCCACACCAACACAAAAACCCACACCCAGACCCACACCAACACAAAAACCAACACCCAGACCCACACCAACACAAAAACCAACACCCACACCCACACCAACACAAAAACCAACACCCAGACCCACACCAACACAAAAACCAACACCCAGACCCACACCAACACAAAAACCTACACCCACACCCACACCAACAGAAAAACCTACACCCACACCCACACCAACACAAAAACCAACACCCATACCAAATCAAAAACCAACACCCACACCAACACAAAAACCAACACCAACACCAACACAAAAACCAACAACCAGACCCACACCAACACAAAAACGAACACCCACACCCACACCAACACAAAAACCAACACCCAGACCCACACCAACACAAAAACCTACACCCACACCAAAACCAACACAAAAACCAACACCCAGACCCACACCAACACAAAAACCAACACCCAGACCCACACCAACACAAAAACCAACACCCAGACCCACACCAACACAAAAACCAACACCCACACCCACACCAACACAAAAACCTACACCCAGACCCACACCAACACAAAAACCAACACCCACACCCACACCAACACAAAAACCAACACCCAGACCCACACCAACACAAAAACCAACACCCACACCCACACCAACACAAAAACCTACACCCACACCAACACCAACACAAAAACCAACACCCAGACCCACACCAACACAAAAACCAACACCCAGACCCACACCAACACAAAAACCAACACCCAGACCCACACCAACACAAAAACCAACACCCACACCCACACCAACACAAAAACCTACACCCAGACCCACACCAACACAAAAATCAACAGCCACACCCACACCAACACAAAAACCAACACCCACACCCACACCAACACAAAAACCAACACCCAGACCCACACCAACACAAAAACCTACACCCACACCAAAACCAACACAAAAACCAACACCCAGACCCACACCAACACAAAAACCTACACCCACACCAACACCAACACAAAAACCAACACCCACACCCACACCAACACAAAAACCTACACCCACACCCACACCAACACAAAAACCAACACCCACACCCACACCAACACAAAAACCCACACCCAGACCCACACCAACACAAAAACCAACACCCAGACCCACACCAACACAAAAACCAACACCCACACCCACACCAACACAAAAACCAACACCCAGACCCACACCAACACAAAAACCAACACCCAGACCCACACCAACACAAAAACCAACACCCACACCCACACCAACACAAAAACCAACACCCAGACCCACACCAACACAAAAACCAACACCCAGACCCACACCAACACAAAAACCCACACCCACACCCACACCCACCGCCACACCGACACCAACACCTACACAAACACCAACACCCAGACCCACACCAACACAAAACCCAACACCCAGACCCACACCAACACAAAAACAACACCCAGACCCACACCAACACAAAAACTAACACCCACACCCACACCAACACAAAAACCAACACCCACACCCACACCAACACAAAAACCAACACCCAGACCCACACCAACACAAAAACCTACACCCACACCCACACCAACACAAAAACCAACACCCAGACCCACACCAACACAAAAACCCACACCCACACCCACACCAACACAAAAGCGAACACCCACAGCAACACCAACACAAAAACCAACACCCACACCAACACAAAAACCCACACCCACACCCACACCAACACAAAAACCAACACCCACACCAACACAAAAACCAACACCCAGACCCACACCAACACAAAAACCAACACCCAGACCGACCGCCATACTGACACCAACACCTACAGAAAAACCAACAGCCACACCCACACCAACACAAAAACCAACACCCAGACCCACACCAACACAAAAACCAACAGCCACACCCACACCAACACAAAAACCTACATCCACACCAACACCAACACAAAGACCAACACCCACACCCACACCAACACAAAACCCAACACCTACACCAACACAAAAACCAACACCCACACCCACACCAACACAAAAACCAACACCCAGACCCACACCAACACAAAAACCAACACCCACACCCACACCAACACAAAAACCAACACCCAGACCCACACCAACACAAAAACCTACACCCACACCCACACCAACACAAAAACCTACACCCACACCCACACCAACACAAAAACCAACACCCATACCAACACAAAAACCAACACCCACACCAACACAAAAACCAACACCAACACCAACACAAAAACCAACAACCAGACCCACACCAACACAAAAACGAACACCCACACCCACACCAACACAAAAACCAACACCCAGACCCACACCAACACAAAAACCTACACCCACACCAAAACCAACACAAAAACCAACACCCAGACCCACACCAACACAAAAACCAACACCCAGACCCACACCAACACAAAAACCAACACCCAGACCCACACCAACACAAAAACCAACACCCACACCCACACCAACACAAAAACCTACACCCAGACCCACACCAACACAAAAACCAACACCCACACCCACACCAACACAAAAACCAACACCCAGACCCACACCAACACAAAAACCAACACCCACACCCACACCAACACAAAAACCTACACCCACACCAACACCAACACAAAAACCAACACCCAGACCCACACCAACACAAAAACCAACACCCAGACCCACACCAACACAAAAACCAACACCCAGACCCACACCAACACAAAAACCAACACCCACACCCACACCAACACAAAAACCTACACCCAGACCCACACCAACACAAAAATCAACAGCCACACCCACACCAACACAAAAACCAACACCCACACCCACACCAACACAAAAACCAACACCCAGACCCACACCAACACAAAAACCTACACCCACACCAAAACCAACACAAAAACCAACACCCAGACCCACACCAACACAAAAACCTACACCCACACCAACACCAACACAAAAACCAACACCCACACCCACACCAACACAAAAACCTACACCCACACCCACACCAACACAAAAACCAACACCCACACCCACACCAACACAAAAACCCACACCCAGACCCACACCAACACAAAAACCAACACCCAGACCCACACCAACACAAAAACCAACACCCACACCCACACCAACACAAAAACCAACACCCAGACCCACACCAACACAAAAACCAACACCCAGACCCACACCAACACAAAAACCAACACCCACACCCACACCAACACAAAAACCAACACCCAGACCCACACCAACACAAAAACCAACACCCAGACCCACACCAACACAAAAACCCACACCCACACCCACACCCACCGCCACACCGACACCAACACCTACACAAACACCAACACCCAGACCCACACCAACACAAAACCCAACACCCAGACCCACACCAACACAAAAACAACACCCAGACCCACACCAACACAAAAACTAACACCCACACCCACACCAACACAAAAACCAACACCCACACCCACACCAACACAAAAACCAACACCCAGACCCACACCAACACAAAAACCTACACCCACACCCACACCAACACAAAAACCAACACCCAGACCCACACCAACACAAAAACCCACACCCACACCCACACCAACACAAAAGCGAACACCCACAGCAACACCAACACAAAAACCAACACCCACACCAACACAAAAACCCACACCCACACCCACACCAACACAAAAACCAACACCCACACCAACACAAAAACCAACACCCAGACCCACACCAACACAAAAACCAACACCCAGACCGACCGCCATACTGACACCAACACCTACAGAAAAACCAACAGCCACACCCACACCAACACAAAAACCAACACCCAGACCCACACCAACACAAAAACCAACAGCCACACCCACACCAACACAAAAACCTACATCCACACCAACACCAACACAAAGACCAACACCCACACCCACACCAACACAAAACCCAACACCTACACCAACACAAAAACCAACACCCACACCCACACCAACACAAAAACCAACACCCAGACCCACACCAACACAAAAACCAACACCCACACCCACACCAACACAAAAACCAACACCCAGACCCACACCAACACAAAAACCTACACCCACACCCACACCAACACAAAAACCAACACCAACACCAACACTAAAACCAACACCCACACCCACACCAACACAAAAACCAACACCAACACCAACACAAAAACCAACACCCACACCCACACCAACACAAAAACTAACACCCACACCAACACAAAAACGAACACCCAGACCCACACCAACACAAAAACCCACACCCACACCAACACAAAAACCAACACCCAGACCCACACCAACACAAAAACCAACACCCAGACCCACACCAACACAAAAACCAACACCCAGACCCACACCAACACAAAAACCAACACCCAGACCCACACCAACACAAAAACCAACACCCACACCCACACCAACACAAAATCCTACCCCCACACCTACACCAACACAAAAACCAACACCCACACCCATACCAACACAAAAACCAACACCCAGACCCACACCAACACAAAAACCAACACCCACACCCACACCAACACAAAAACCAACACCCAGACCCACACCAACACAAAAACCAACACCCAGACCCACACCAACACAAAAACCAACACCCACACCCACACCAACACAAAAACCAACACCCACACCCACACCAACACAAAAACCAACACCCAGACCCACACCAACACAAAAACCAACACCCACACCAACACAAAAACCAACACCCACACCAACACAAAAACCCACACCCAGACCCACACCAACACAAAAACCAACACCCAGACCCACACCAACACAAAAACCAACACCCAGACCCACACCAACACAAAAACCAACACCCAGACCCACACCAACACAAAAACCTACACCCACACCCACACCAACACAAAAACCAACACCCACACCCACACCAACACAAAAACCAACACCCAGACCCACACCAACACAAAAGCCAACACCCAGACCCACACCAACACAAAAACCAACACCCACACCAACACAAAAAGCAACACCCAGACCCACACCAACACAAAAACCAACACCCAGACCCACACCAACACAAAAACCTACACCCACACCCACACCAACACAAAAACCTACACCCACACCCACACCAACACAAAAACCTACACCCACACCCACACCAACACAAAAACCTACACCCACACCCACACCAACACAAAAACCAACACACACACCCACACCAACACAAAAACCTACACCCAGACCCACACCAACACAAAAACCAACACCCAGACCCACACCAACACAAAAACCCACACCCAGACCCACACCAACACAAAAACCAACACCCAGACCCACACCAACACAAAAACCAACACCCAGACCCACACCAACACAAAAACCAACACCCAGACCCACACCAACACAAAAACCTACACCCAGACCCACACCAACACAAAAACCTACACCCACACCCACACCAACACAAAAACCAACACCCACACCCACACCAACACAAAAACCAACACCCAGACCCACACCAACACAAAAACCAACACCCAGACCCACACCAACACAAAAACCAACACCCACACCAACACAAAAAGCAACACCCACACCAACACAAAAACCAACACCCAGACCCACACCAACACAAAAACCAACACCCAGACCCACACCAACACAAAAACCAACACCCACACCAACACAAAAAGCAACACCCACACCAACACAAAAACAAACACCCAGACCCACACCAACAAAAAAACCCACACCCACACCAACACAAAAACCAACACCCACACCCACCGCCATACTGACACCAACACCTACAGAAAAACCAACAGCCACACCCACACCAACACAAAAACCAACACCCACACCCACACCAACACAAAAACCAACACCCAGACCCACACCAACACAAAAACCTACACCCACACCAAAACCAACACAAAAACCAACACCCAGACCCACACCAACACAAAAACCAACACCCAGACCCACACCAACACAAAAACCAACACCCAGACCCACACCAACACAAAAACCAACACCCACACCCACACCAACACAAAAACCTACACCCAGACCCACACCAACACAAAAACCAACACCCACACCCACACCAACACAAAAACCAACACCCAGACCCACACCAACACAAAAACCAACACCCACACCCACACCAACACAAAAACCTACACTCACACCAACACCAACACAAAAACCAACACCCAGACCCACACCAACACAAAAACCAACACCCAGACCCACACCAACACAAAAACCAACACCCAGACTCACACCAACACAAAAACCAACACCCACACCCACACCAACACAAAAACCTACACCCACACCCACACCAACACAAAAATCAACAGCCACACCCACACCAACACAAAAACCAACACCCACACCCACACCAACACAAAAACCAACACCCAGACCCACACCAACACAAAAACCTACACCCACACCAAAACCAACACAAAAACCAACACCCAGACCCACACCAACACAAAAACCTACACCCACACCAACACCAACACAAAAACCAACACCCACACCCACACCAACACAAAAACCTACACCCACACCCACACCAACACAAAAACCAACACCCAGACCCACACCAACACAAAAACCAACACCCACACCCACACCAACACAAAAACCAACACCCAGACCCACACCAACACAAAAACCAACACCCAGACCCACACCAACACAAAAACCAACACCCACACCCACACCAACACAAAAACCAACACCCAGACCCACACCAACACAAAAACCAACACCCAGACCCACACCAACACAAAAACCCACACCCACACCCACACCCACCGCCACACCGACACCAACACCTACACAAAAACCAACACCCAGACCCACACCAACACAAAAACTAACACCCACACCCAGACCAACACAAAAACTAACACCCACACCCACACCAACACAAAAACCAACACCCAGACCCACACCAACACAAAAACCAACACCCAGACCCACACCAACACAAAAACTAACACCCAAACCCACACCAACACCAAAACTAACACCCACACCCACACCAACACAAAAACCAACACCCACACCCACACCAACACAAAAACCAACACCCACACCCACACCAACACAAAAACCAACACCCACACCCACACCAACACAAAAACCAACACCCAGACCCACACCAACACAAAAACCCACACCCACACCCACACCAACACAAAACCCAACACCCACAGCAACACCAACACAAAAACCAACACCCACACCAACACAAAAACCTACACCCACACCCACACCAACACAAAAACCAACACCCACACCAACACAAAAACCAACACCCAGACCCACACCAACACAAAAACCAACACCCAGACCCACACCAACACAAAAACCAACACCCACACCCACACCAACACAAAAACCAACACCCACACCCACACCAACACAAAAACCCACACCCAGACCCACACCAACACAAAAACCTACACTCACACCCACACCAACACAAAAACCAACACCCACACCCACACCAACACAAAAACCAACACCCAGACCCACACCAACACAAAAACCAACACCCACACCCACACCAACACAAAAACCCACACCCAGACCCACACCAACACAAAAACCCACACCCAGACCCACACCAACACAAAAACCCACACCCAGACCCACACCAACACAAAAACCCACACCCAGACCCACACCAACACAAAAACCAACACCCACACCCACACCAACACAAAAACCAACACCCACACCAACACAAAAACCTACACCCAGACCCACACCAACACAAAAACCAACACCCACACCCACACCAACACAAAAACCAACACCCACACCCACACCAACACAAAAACCCACACCCAGACCCACACCAACACAAAAACCAACACCCACACCAACACAAAAACCCACACCCAGACCCACACCAACACAAAAACCAACACCCAGACCCACACCAACACAAAAACCCACACCCAGACCCACACCAACACAAAAACCAACACCCAGACCCACACCAACACAAAAACCCACAGCCAGACCCACACCAACACAAAAACCAACACCCAGACCCACACCAACACAAAAACCAACACCCAGACCCACACCAACACAAAAACCAACACCCACACCCACATCAACACAAAAACCAACACCCACACCCACATCAACACAAAAACCAACACCCACACCCACACCAACACAAAAACCAACACCCACACCGACACCACCACAAAAACCAACACCCACACGCACACCAACACAAAAACCAACACCCAGACCCACACCAACACAAAAACCAACACCCACACCCACATCAACACAAAAACCTACACCCAGACCCACACCAACACAAAAACCTACACCCACACCCACACCAACACAAAAACCAACACCCAGACCCACACCAACACAAAAACCTACACCCACACCCACACCAACACAAAAACCAACACCCACACCCACACCAACACAAAAACCTACACCCACACCCACACCAACACAAAAACCAACACCCACACCCACACCAACACAAAAACCAACACCCACACCCACACCAACACAGAAACCAACACCCAGACCCACACCAACACAAAAACCAACACCCAGACCCACACCAACACAAAAACCTACACCCACACCCACACCAACACAAAAACCAACACCCAGACCCACACCAACACAAAAACCTACACCCACACCCACACCAATACAAAAACCAACACCCACACCCACACCAACACAAAAACCAACACCCACACCCACACCAACACAAAAACCAACACCCAGACCCACACCAACACAAAACCTACACCCACACCCACACCAACACAAAAACCAACACCCAGACCCACACCAACACAAAATCCAACACCCACACCCACACCAACACAAAAACCTACACCCACACCCACACCAACACAAAAACCAACACCCAGACCCACACCAACACAAAAACCAACACCCACACCAACACAAAAACCCACACCAACACCCACACCAACACAAAAACCAACACCCACACCAACACCAACACAAAAACCAACACCCAGACCCACACCAACACAAAAACCCACACCCACACCCACACCCACCGCCACACCGACACCAACACCTACACAAAAACCAACACCCAGACCCACACCAACACAAAAACTAACACCCACACCCACACCAACACAAAACCCAACACCCACACCCACACCAACACAAAAACCAACACCCAGACCCACACCAACACAAAAACCAACACCCAGACCCACACCAACACAAAAACCAACACCCAGACCCACACCAACACAAAAACCAACACCCACACCCACACCAACACAAAAACCTACACCCAGACCCACACCAACACAAAAAGCAACACCCAGACCCACACCAACACAAAAACCAACACCCAGACCCACACCAACACAAAAACCTACACCCACACCCACACCAACACAAAAACCAACACCCAGACCCACACCAACACAAAAACCAACACCCAGACCCACACCAACACAAAAACCAACACCCACACCCACACCAACACAAAAACCAACACCCAGACCCACACCAACACAAAAACCCACACCCAGACCCACACCAACACAAAAACCAACACCCAGACCCACACCAACACAAAAACCCACACCCAGACCCACACCAACACAAAAACCAACACCCAGACCCACACCAACACAAAAACCAACACCCAGACCCACACCAACACACAAACCAACACCCACACCCACACCAACACAAAAACCTACACCCAGACCCACACCAACACAAAAACCAACACCCACACCCACACCAACACAAAAACCAACACCCACACCAACACAAACACCAACACCCACACCCACACCAACACAAAAACCAACACCCAGACCCACACCAACACAAAAACTAACACCCAAACCCACACCAACACAAAAACTAACACCCACACCCACACCAACACAAAAACCAACACCCACACCCACACCAACACAAAAACCAACACCCACACCCACACCAACACAAAAACCAACACCCAGACCCACACCAACACAAAAACCCACACCCACACCCACACCAACACAAAACCCAACACCCACAGCAACACCAACACAAAAACCAGCACCCACACCAACACAAAAACCTACACCCACACCCACACCAACACAAAAACCAACACCCACACCAACACAAAAACCAACACCCAGACCCACACCAACACAAAAACCAACACCCAGACCCACACCAACACAAAAACCAACACCCAGACCCACACCAACACAAAAACCAACACCCAGACCCACACCAACACAAAAACCAACACCCACACCCACACCAACACAAAAACCAACACCCACACCCACACCAACACAAAAACCCACACCCAGACCCACACCAACACAAAAACCTACACTCACACCCACACCAACACAAAAACCAACACCCACACCCACACCAACACAAAAACCAACACCCAGACCCACACCAACACAAAAACCAACACCCACACCCACACCAACACAAAAACCAACACCCACACCCACACCAACACAAAAACCCACACCCAGACCCACACCAACACAAAAACCCACACCCAGACCCACACCAACACAAAAACCCACACCCAGACCCACACCAACACAAAAACCCACACCCAGACCCACACCAACACAAAAACCAACACCCACACCCACACCAACACAAAAACCAACACCCACACCAACACAAAAACCTACACCCAGACCCACACCAACACAAAAACCAACACCCACACCCACACCAACACAAAAACCAACACCCACACCCACACCAACACAAAAACCCACACCCAGACCCACACCAACACAAAAACCAACACCCACACCAACACAAAAACCCACACCCAGACCCACACCAACACAAAAACCAACACCCAGACCCACACCAACACAAAAACCCACACCCAGACCCACACCAACACAAAAACCAACACCCAGACCCACACCAACACAAAAACCCACAGCCAGACCCACACCAACACAAAAACCAACACCCAGACCCACACCAACACAAAAACCAACACCCAGACCCACACCAACACAAAAACCAACACCCACACCCACATCAACACAAAAACCAACACCCACACCCACATCAACACAGAAACCAACACCCACACCCACACCAACACAAAAACCAACACCCACACCGACACCACCACAAAAACCAACACCCACACGCACACCAACACAAAAACCAACACCCAGACCCACACCAACACAAAAACCAACACCCACACCCACATCAACACAAAAACCTACACCCAGACCCACACCAACACAAAAACCTACACCCACACCCACACCAACACAAAAACCAACACCCAGACCCACACCAACACAAAAACCTACACCCACACCCACACCAACACAAAAACCAACACCCACACCCACACCAACACAAAAACCTACACCCACACCCACACCAACACAAAAACCAACACCCACACCCACACCAACACAAAAACCAACACCCACACCCACACCAACACAGAAACCAACACCCAGACCCACACCAACACAAAAACCAACACCCAGACCCACACCAACACAAAAACCTACACCCACACCCACACCAACACAAAAACCAACACCCAGACCCACACCAACACAAAAACCTACACCCACACCCACACCAACACAAAAACCAACACCCACACCCACACCAACACAAAAACCAACACCCACACCCACACCAACACAAAAACCAACACCCAGACCCACACCAACACAAAACCTACACCCACACCCACACCAACACAAAAACCAACACCCAGACCCACACCAACACAAAATCCAACACCCACACCCACACCAACACAAAAACCTACACCCACACCCACACCAACACAAAAACCAACACCCAGACCCACACCAACACAAAAACCAACACCCACACCAACACAAAAACCCACACCCACACCCACACCAACACAAAAACCAACACCCACACCAACACCAACACAAAAACCAACACCCAGACCCACACCAACACAAAAACCCACACCCACACCCACACCCACCGCCACACCGACACCAACACCTACACAAAAACCAACACCCAGACCCACACCAACACAAAAACTAACACCCACACCCACACCAACACAAAACCCAACACCCACACCCACACCAACACAAAAACCAACACCCAGACCCACACCAACACAAAAACCAACACCCAGACCCACACCAACACAAAAACCAACACCCAGACCCACACCAACACAAAAACCAACACCCACACCCACACCAACACAAAAACCTACACCCAGACCCACACCAACACAAAAAGCAACACCCAGACCCACACCAACACAAAAACCAACACCCAGACCCACACCAACACAAAAACCTACACCCACACCCACACCAACACAAAAACCAACACCCAGACCCACACCAACACAAAAACCAACACCCAGACCCACACCAACACAAAAACCAACACCCACACCCACACCAACACAAAAACCAACACCCAGACCCACACCAACACAAAAACCCACACCCAGACCCACACCAACACAAAAACCAACACCCAGACCCACACCAACACAAAAACCCACACCCAGACCCACACCAACACAAAAACCAACACCCAGACCCACACCAACACAAAAACCAACACCCAGACCCACACCAACACACAAACCAACACCCACACCCACACCAACACAAAAACCTACACCCAGACCCACACCAACACAAAAACCAACACCCACACCCACACCAACACAAAAACCAACACCCACACCAACACAAACACCAACACCCACACCCACACCAACACAAAAACCAACACCCACACCCACACCAACACAAAAACCAACACCCAGACCCACACCAACACAAAAACCTACACCCACACCCACACCAACACAAAAACCAACACCCAGACCCACACCAACACAAAAACCAACACCCAGACCCACACCAACACAAAAACCCACACCCACACCCACACCAACACAAAAACCTACACCCACACCCACACCAACACAAAAACCAACACCCACACCAACACCAACACAAAAACCAACACCAACACCAACACAAAAACCAACACCCACACCCACACCAACACAAAAACCAACACCCAGACCCACACCAACACAAAAACCCACACCCACACCCACACCCACCGCCATACTGACACCAACACCTACAGAAAAACCAACAGCCACACCCACACCAACACAAAAACCAACACCCACACCCACACCAACACAAAAAACAACAGCCACACCCACACCAACACAAAAACCTACACCCACACCAACACCAACACAAAAACCAACACCCACACCAACACCAACACAAAACCCAACACCTACACCAACACAAAAACCAACACCCACACCCACACCAACACAAAAACCAACACCCAGACCCACACCAACACAAAAACCAACACCCACACCCACACCAACACAAAAACCAACACCCAGACCCACACCAACACAAAAACCTACACCCACACCCACACCAACACAAAAACCAACACCAACACCAACACAAAAACCAACACCCACACCCACACCAACACAAAAACTAACACCCACACCCACACCAACACAAAAACCAACACCCAGACCCACACCAACACAAAAACCCACACCCACACCAACACAAAAACCAACACCCAGACCCACACCAACACAAAAACCAACACCCAGACCCACACCAACACACAAACCAACACCCAGACCCACACCAACACAAAAACCTACCCCCACACATACACCAACACAAAAACCAACACCCACACCCACACCAACACAAAAACCAACACCCACACCAACACAAAAACCAACACCCACACCCACACCAACACAAAAACCAACACCCACACCCACACCAACACAAAAACCCACAGCCAGACCCACACCAACACAAAAACCAACACCCAGACCCACACCAACACAAAAACCAACACCCAGACCCACACCAACACAAAAACCAACACCCACACCCACATCAACACAAAAACCAACACCCACACCCACATCAACACAAAAACCATCACCCACACCCACACCAACACAAAAACCAACACCCACACCGACACCACCACAAAAACCAACACCCACACGCACACCAACACAAAAACCAACACCCAGACCCACACCAACACAAAAACCAACACCCACACCCACATCAACACAAAAACCTACACCCAGACCCACACCAACACAAAAACCTACACCCACACCCACACCAACACAAAAACCAACACCCAGACCCACACCAACACAAAAACCTACACCCACACCCACACCAACACAAAAACCAACACCCACACCCACACCAACACAAAAACCAACACCCACACCCACACCAACACAAAAACCAACACCCAGACCCACACCAACACAAAACCTACACCCACACCCACACCAACACAAAAACCAACACCCAGACCCACACCAACACAAAATCCAACACCCACACCCACACCAACACAAAAACCTACACCCACACCCACACCAACACAAAAACCAACACCCAGACCCACACCAACACAAAAACCAACACCCACACCAACACAAAAACCCACACCCACACCCACACCAACACAAAAACCAACACCCACACCAACACCAACACAAAAACCAACACCCAGACCCACACCAACACAAAGACCCACACCCACACCCACACCCACCGCCACACCGACACCAACACCTACACAAAAACCAACACCCAGACCCACACCAACACAAAAACTAACACCCACACCCACACCAACACAAAAACCAACACCCACACCCACACCAACACAAAAACCAACACCCAGACCCACACCAACACAAAAACCAACACCCAGACCCACACCAACACAAAAACCAACACCCAGACCCACACCAACACAAAAACCAACACCCACACCCACACCAACACAAAAACCTACACCCAGACCCACACCAACACAAAAACCAACACCCAGACCCACACCAACACAAAAACCAACACCCAGACCCACACCAACACAAAAACCTACACCCACACCCACACCAACACAAAAACCAACACCCAGACCCACACCAACACATAAACCAACACCCAGACCCACACCAACACAAAAACCAACACCCACACCCACACCAACACAAAAACCAACACCCAGACCCACACCAACACAAAAACCCACACCCAGACCCACACCAACACAAAAACCAACACCCAGACCCACACCAACACAAAAACCCACACCCAGACCCACACCAACACAAAAACCAACACCCAGACCCACACCAACACAAAAACCAACACCCAGACCCACACCAACACAAAAACCAACACCCACACCCACACCAACACAAAAACCTACACCCAGACCCACACCAACACAAAGACCAACACCCACACCCACACCAACACAAAAACCAACACCCACACCAACACAAACACCAACACCCACACCCACACCAACACAAAAACCAACACCCACACCCACACCAACACAAAAACCAACACCCAGACCCACACCAACACAAAAACCTACACCCACACCCACACCAACACAAAAACCAACACCCAGACCCACACCAACACAAAAACCAACACCCAGACCCACACCAACACAAAAACCCACACCCACACCCACACCAACACAAAAACCTACACCCACACCCACACCAACACAAAAACCAACACCCACACCAACACCAACACAAAAACCAACACCAACACCAACACAAAAACCAACACCCACACCCACACCAACACAAAAACCAACACCCAGACCCACACCAACACAAAAACCCACACCCACACCCACACCCACCGCCATACTGACACCAACACCTACAGAAAAACCAACAGCCACACCCACACCAACACAAAAACCAACACCCACACCCACACCAACACAAAAACCAACAGCCACACCCACACCAACACAAAAACCAACACCCACACCAACACCAACACAAAAACCAACACCCACACCAACACCAACACAAAACCCAACACCTACACCAACACAAAAACCAACACCCACACCCACACCAACACAAAAACCAACACCCAGACCCACACCAACACAAAAACCAACACCCACACCCACACCAACACCAAAACCAACACCCAGACCCACACCAACACAAAAACCTACACCCACACCCACACCAACACAAAAACCAACACCAACACCAACACTAAAACCAACACCCACACCCACACCAACACAAAAACCAACACCAACACCAACACAAAAACCAACACCCACACCCACACCAACACAAAAACTAACACCCACACCCACACCAACACAAAAACCAACACCCAGACCCACACCAACACAAAAACCCACACCCACACCAACACAAAAACCAACACCCAGACCCACACCAACACAAAAACCAACACCCAGACCCACACCAACACAAAAACCAACACCCAGACCCACACCAACACAAAAACCAACACCCAGACCCACACCAACACAAAAACCAACACCCACACCCACACCAACACAAAAACCTACCCCCACACATACACCAACACAAAAACCAACACCCACACCCACACCAACACAAAAACCAACACCCACACCAACACAAAAACCAACACCCACACCCACACCAACACAAAAACCTACACCCACACACACACCAACACAAAAACCAACACCCACACCCACACCAACACAAAAACCAACACCCAGACCCACACCAACACAAAAACCAACACCCAGACCCACACCAACACAAAAACCAACACCCAGACCCACACCAACACAAAAACCAACACCCACACCCACACCAACACAAAAACCAACACCCACACCCACACCAACACAAAAACCAACACCCAGACCCACACCAACACAAAAACCAACACCCACACCAACACAAAAACCAACACCCACACCAACACAAAAACCCACACCCAGACCCACACCAACACAAAAACCAACACCCAGACCCACACCAACACAAAAACCAACACCCAGACCCACACCAACACAAAAACCTACACCCACACCCACACCAACACAAAAACCAACACCCACACCAACACCAACACAAAAACCAACACCCAGACCCACACCAACACAAAAACCAACACCCAGACCCAGACCAACACAAAAACCAACACCCAGACCCACACCAACACAAAAACCAACACCCACACCAACACAAAAACCTACACCCAGACCCACACCAACACAAAAATCAACAGCCACACCCACACCAACACAAAAACCAACACCCACACCAACACAAAAACCAACACCCACACCAACTCAAAAACCAACACCCACACCAACACAAAAACCAACACCCAGACCCACACCAACACAAAACCCAACACCCAGACCCACACCAACACAAAAACCAACACCCACACCCACACCAACACAAAAACCAACACCCACACCAACACAAAAACCAACACCAACACCAACACCAACACAAAAACCCACACCCACACCCACACCAACACAAAAACCAACACCCACACCAACACAAAAACCAACACCCAGACCCACACCAACACAAAACCCTACACCCACACCGACACCAACACAAACATCCACACCCACACCCACACCCACCGCCATACTGACACCAACACCTACAGAAAAACCAACAGCCACACCCACACCAACAAAAAACCTACACCCAGACCCACACCAACACAAAAACCAACACCCAGACCCACACCAACACAAAAACCCACACCCACACCCACACCAACACAAACACCAACACCCACACCCACACCAACACAAAAACCAACACCCAGACCCACACCAACACAAAAACCAACACCCACACCAACACCAACACAGAAACCAACACCCACACCCACACCAACACAAAAACCAACACCCAGACCCACACCAACACAAAAACCAACACCCACACCCACACCAACACAAAAACCAACACCCACACCAACACCAACACAGAAACCAACACCCACACACACACCAACACAAAAACCAACACCCAGACCCACACCAACACAAAAACCAACACCCACACCCACACCAACACAAAAACCTACACCCACACCCACACCAACACAAAAACCCACACCCACACCCACACCAACACAAAAACCAACACCCAGACCCACACCAACACAAAAACCAACACCCACACCAACACCAACACAAAAACCAACACCCAGACCCACACCAACACAAAAACCCACACCCAGACCCACACCAACACAAAAACCAACACCCACACCCACACCAACACAAAAACCAACACCCACACCCACACCAACACAAAAACCCAGACCCACACCAACACAAAAACCAACACCCAGACCCACATCAACACAAAAACCAACACCCAGACCCACACCAACACAATAACCAACACCCACACCCACACCAACACAAAAACCAACACCCACACCCACACCAACACAGAAACCAACACCCACACCCACACCAACACAAAAACCAACACCCACACCCAGACCAACACAAAGACCAACACCCAGACCCACACCAACACAAAAACCCAGACCCACACCAACACAAAAACCAACACCCAGACCCACATCAACACAAAAACCAACACCCAGACCCACACCAACACAAAAACCAACACCCACACCAACACCAACACAAAAACCAACACCCAGACCCACACCAACACAAAAACCTACACCCAGACCCACACCAACACAAAAACCTACACCCAGACCCACACCAACACAAAAACCAACACCCACACCCACACCAACACAAAAACCAACACCCACACCCACACCAACACAAAAACCAACACCCAGACCCACACCAACACAAAAACCAACACCCACACCCACACCAACACAAAAACCAACACCCACACCCACACCAAGACAAAAACCAACACCCAGACTCACACCAACACAAAAACCAACACCCACACCCACACCAACACAAAAACCAACACCCAGACCCATACCAACACAAAAACCAACACCCACACCCACACCAACACAAAAACCAACACCCACACCCACACCAACACAAAAACCTACACCCAGACCCACACCAACACAAAAACCAACACCCACACCCACACCAACACAAAAACCAACACCCAGACCCACACCAACACAAAAACCAACACCCACACCCACACCAACACAAAAACCAACACCCACACCCACACCAACACAAAAACCTACACCCAGACCCACACCAACACAAAAACCAACACCCAGACCCACACCAACACAAAAACCAACACCCACACCCACACCAACACAAAAACCTACACCCAGACCCACACCAACACAAAAACCAACACCCACACCAACACGAACACAAAAACCCACACCCACACCCACACCAACACAAAAACCAACACCCACACCAACACAAAAACCAACACCCAGACCCACACCAACACAAAAACCAACACCCACACCCACACCAACACAAAAACCAACACCCACACCCACACCAACACAAAAACCAACACCCACACCAACACCAACACAAAAACCAACACCCACACCAACACCAACACAAAAACCAACACCCACACCAACACCAACACAAAAACCAACACCCACACCCACACCAACACAAAAACCCACACCCACACCCACACCAACACAAAAACCAACACCCAGGCCCACACCAACACAAAAACCAACACCCAGACCCACACCAACACAAAAACCCACACCCAGACCCACACCAACACAAAAACCCACACTCACACCCACACCAACACAAAAACCAACACCCACACCCACACCAACACAAAAACCTACACCCACACCAACACCAACACAAAAACCAACACCCACACCCACACCAACACAAAAACCCACACCCAGACCCACACCAACACAAAAACCAACACCCAGACCCACACCAACACAAAAACCAACACCCACACCCACACCAACACAAAAACCCACACCCAGACCCACACCAACACAAAAACCAACACCCAGACCCACACCAACACAAAAACCTACACCCAGACCCACACCAACACAAAAACCTACACCCAGACCCACACGAACACAAAAACCTACACCCACACCCACACCAACACAAAAACCAACACCCACACCCACACCAACACAAAAACCAACACCCAGACCCACACCAACACAAAAACCAACACCCACACCCACACCAACACAAAAACCAACACCCACACCCACACCAACACAAAAACTAACACCCACACCCACACCAACACAAAAACCAACACCCACACCCACACCAACACAAAAACCTACACCCACACCCACACCAACACAAAAACCTACACCCAGACCCACACCAACACAAAAACCTACACCCAGACCCACACCAACACAAAAACCAACACCCAGACCCACACCAACACAAAAACCAACACCCACACCCACACCAACACAAAAACCCACACCCACACCCACACCAACACAAAAGCCAACACCCACACCCACACCAACACAAAAACCTACTCCCAGACCCACACCAACACAAAACCCAACACCCACACCCACACCAACACAAAAACCAACACCCAGACCCACACCAACACAAAAACCTACACCCAGACCCACACCAACACAAAAACCAACACCCAGACCCACACCAACACAAAAACCTACACCCAGACCCACACCAACACAAAAACCAACACCCAGACCCACACCAACACAAAAACCAACACCCACACCCACACCAACACAAAAACCAACACCCAGACCCACACCAACACAAAAACCAACACCCACACCCACACCAACACAAAAACCAACACCCAGACCCACACCAACACAAACACCAACACCCAGACCCACACCAACACAAAAACCAACACCCACACCAACACAAAAACCAACACCCACACCCACACCAACACAAAAACCAACACCCAGACCCACACCAACGCAAAAACCAACACCCACACCCACACCAACACAAAAACCAACACCCACACCCACACCAACACAAAAACCAACACCCACACACACACCAACACAAAAACCAACACCCACACCAACACCAACACAAAAACCAACACCCACACCAACACCAACACAAAAACCAACACCCACACCAACACCAACACAAAAACCAACACCCACACCCACACCAACACAAAAACCCACACCCACACCCACACCAACACAAAAACCAACACCCAGGCCCACACCAACACAAAAACCAACACCCAGACCCACACCAACACAAAAACCCACACCCAGACCCACACCAACACAAAAACCCACACCCACACCCACACCAACACAAAAACCAACACCCACACCCACACCAACACAAAAACCTACACCCACACCAACACCAACACAAAAACCAACACCCACACCCACACCAACACAAAAACCCACACCCAGACCCACACCAACACAAAAACCAACACCCAGACCCACACCAACACAAAAACCAACACCCACACCCACACCAACACAAAAACCCACACCCAGACCCACACCAACACAAAAACCAACACCCAGACCCACACCAACACAAAAACCTACACCCAGACCCACACCAACACAAAAACCAACACCCAGACCCACACCAACACAAAAACCAACACCCAGACCCACACGAACACAAAAACCTACACCCACACCCACACCAACACAAAAACCAACACCCAGACCCACACCAACACAAAAACCTACACCCAGACCCACACCAACACAAAAACCAACACCCAGACCCACACCAACACAAAAACCAACACCCACACCCACACCAACACAAAAACCTACACCCAGACCCACACCAACACAAAAACCTACACCCACACCAACACGAACACAAAAACCCACACCCACACCCACACCAACACAAAAACCAACACCCACACCAACACAAAAACCAACACCCAGACCCACACCAACACAAAAACCAACACCCACACCCACACCAACACAAAAACCAACACCCACACCCACACCAACACAAAAACCAACACCCACACCAACACCAACACAAAAACCAACACCCACACCAACACCAACACAAAAACCAACACCCACACCAACACCAACACAAAAACCAACACCCACACCCACACCAACACAAAAACCCACACCCACACCCACACCAACACAAAAACCAACACCCAGGCCCACACCAACACAAAAACCAACACCCAGACCCACACCAACACAAAAACCCACACCCAGACCCACACCAACACAAAAACCCACACTCACACCCACACCAACACAAAAACCAACACCCACACCCACACCAACACAAAAACCTACACCCACACCAACACCAACACAAAAACCAACACCCACACCCACACCAACACAAAAACCCACACCCAGACCCACACCAACAGAAAAACCAACACCCAGACCCACACCAACACAAAAACCAACACCCACACCCACACCAACACAAAAACCCACACCCAGACCCACACCAACACAACAACCAACACCCAGACCCACACCAACACAAAAACCAACACCCACACCCACACCAACACAAAAACCAACACCCAGACCCACACCAACACAAAAACCAACACCCACACCCACACCAACACAAAAACCAACACCCACACCCACACCAACACAAAAACTAACACCCACACCCACACCAACACAAAAACCAACACCCACACCCACACCAACACAAAAACCTACACCCACACCCACACCAACACAAAAACCTACACCCAGACCCACACCAACACAAAAACCTACACCCAGACCCACACCAACACAAAAACCAACACCCAGACCCACACCAACACAAAAACCAACACCCACACCCACACCAACACAAAAACCCACACCCACACCCACACCAACACAAAAGCCAACACCCACACCCACACCAACACAAAAACCTACTCCCAGACCCACACCAACACAAAACCCAACACCCACACCCACACCAACACAAACACCAACACCCAGACCCACACCAACACAAAAACCTACACCCAGACCCACACCAACACAAAAACCAACACCCAGACCCACACCAACACAAAAACCTACACCCAGACCCACACCAACACAAAAACCAACACCCAGACCCACACCAACACAAAAACCAACACCCACACCCACACCAACACAAAAACCAACACCCAGACCCACACCAACACAAAAACCAACACCCACACCCACACCAACACAAAAACCAACACCCACACCCACACCAACACAAACACCAACACCCAGACCCACACCAACACAAAAACCAACACCCACACCAATACAAAAACCTACACCCACACCCACACCAACACAAAAACCAACACCCACACCCACACCAACACAAAAACCAACACCCAGACCCACACCAACGCAAAAACCAACACCCACACCCACACCAACACAAAAACCAACACCCACACCCACACCAACACAAAAACCAACACCCACACCAACACCAACACAAAAACCAACACCCAGACCCACACCAACACAAAAACCAACACCCACACCCACACCAACACAAAAACCAACACCCACACCAACACCAACACAAAAACCAACACCCACACCAACACCAACACAAAAACCAACACCCACACCAACACCAACACAAAAACCAACACCCACACCCACACCAACACAAAAACCCACACCCACACCCACACCAACACAAAAGCCAACACCCAGGCCCACACCAACACAAAAACCAACACCCAGACCCACACCAACACAAAAACCCACACCCAGACCCACACCAACACAAAAACCCACACCCACACCCACACCAACACAAAAACCAACACCCACACCCACACCAACACAAAAACCTACACCCACACCAACACCAACACAAAAACCAACACCCACACCCACACCAACACAAAAACCCACACCCACACCCACACCAACACAAAAACCAACACCCAGACCCACACCAACACAAAAACCAACACCCACACCCACACCAACACAAAAACCCACACCCAGACCCACACCAACACAAAAACCAACACCCAGACCCACACCAACACAAAAACCTACACCCAGACCCACACCAACACAAAAACCTACACCCAGACCCACACGAACACAAAAACCTACACCCACACCCACACCAACACAAAAACCAACACCCACACCCACACCAACACAAAAACCAACACCCAGACCCACACCAACACAAAAACCAACACCCACACCCACACCAACACAAAAACCAACACCCACACCCACACCAACACAAAAACCAACACCCAGACCCACACCAACACAAAAACCTACACCCAGACCCACACCAACACAAAAACCAACACCCACACCCACACCAACACAAAAACCAACACCCAGACCCACACCAACACAAAAACCAACACCCACACCCACACCAACACAAAAACCTACACCCACACCCACACCAACACAAAAACCTACACCCAGACCCACACCAACACAAAAACCTACACCCAGACCCACACCAACACAAAAACCAACACCCAGACCCACACCAACACAAAAACCAACACCCACACCCACACCAACACAAAAACCCACACCCACACCCACACCAACACAAAAGCCAACACCCACACCCACACCAACACACAAACCTACTCCCAGACCCACACCAACACAAAACCCAACACCCACACCCACACCAACACAAAAACCAACACCCAGACCCACACCAACACAAAAACCAACACCCAGACCCACACCAACACAAAAACCAAAACCCAGACCCACACCAACACAAAAACCTACACCCAGACCCACACCAACACAAAAACCAACACCCAGACCCACACCAACACAAAAACCAACACCCAGACCCACACCAACACAAAAACCTACACCCAGACCCACACCAACACAAAAACCAACACCCAGACCCACACCAACACAAAAACCAACACCCAGACCCACACCAACACAAAAACCAACACCCAGACCCACACCAACACAAAAACCTACACCCAGACCCACACCAACACAAAAACCAACACCCAGACCCACACCAACACAAAAACCAACACCCACACCCACACCAACACAAAAACCAACACCCAGACCCACACCAATACAAAAACCAACACCCACACCCACACCAACACTAAAACCAACACCCAGACCCACACCAACACAAAAACCAACACCCAGACCCACACCAACACAAAAACCAACACCCACACCAACATAGAAACCTACACCCACACCCACACCAACACAAAAACCAACACCCACACCCACACCAACACAAAAACCAACACCCAGACCCACACCAACACAAAAACCAACACCCACACCCACACCAACACAAAAACCAACACCCACACCCACACCAACACAAAAACCAACACCCAGACCCACACCAACACAAAAACCAACACCCACACCCACACCAACACAAAAACCAACACCCAGACCCACACCAACACAAAAACCAACACCCACACCCACACCAACACAAAAACCAACACCCACACCCACAGCAACACAAAAACCTACACCCAGACCCACACCAACACAAAAACCAACACCCACACCCACACCAACACAAAAACCAACACCCAGACCCACACCAACACAAAAACCAACAGCCACACCCACACCAACACACAAAACAAAACCCACACCCACACCAACACAAAAACCTACACCCAGACCCACACCAACACAAAAACCAGCACCCAGACCCACACCAACACAAAAACCTACACCCACACCCACACCAACACAAAAACCAACACCCACACCAACACAAAAACCAACACCCACACCAACACAAAAACCAACACCCAGACCCACACCAACACAAAAACCAACACCCACACCCACACCAACACAAAAACCTACACCCACACCCACACCAACACAAAAACCTACACCCAGAACCACACCAACACAAAAACCTACACCCAGACCCACACCAACACAAAAACCAACACCCAGACCCACACCAACACAAAAACCAACACCCACACCCACACCAACACAAAAACCCACACCCACACCCACACCAACACAACAACCAACACCCACACCCACACCAACACAAAAACCTACTCCCAGACCCACACCAACACAAAACCCAACACCCACACCCACACCAACACAAAAACCAACACCCAGACCCACACCAACACAAAAACCAACACCCAGACCCACACCAACACAAAAACCTACACCCAGACCCACACCAACACAAAAACCTACACCCACACCAACACAAAAACCTACACCCACACCCACACCAACACAAAAACCAACACCCAGACCCACACCAACACAAAAACCAACACCCAGACCCACACCAACACAAAAACCAACACCCAGACCCACACCAACACAAAAACCAACACCCAGACCCACACCAACACAAAAACCAACACCCAGACCCACACCAACACAAAAACCAACACCCAGACCCACACCAACACAAAAACCAACACCCACACCAACACAAAAACCAACACCCACACCCACACCAACACAAAAACCAACACCCACACCCACACCAACACAAAAACCAACACCCAGACCCACACCAACACAAAAACCAACACCCACACCAACACAAAAACCAACACCCAGACCCACACCAACACAAAAACCAACACCCAGACCCACACCAACACAAAAACCTACACCCACACCCACACCAACACAAAAACCCACACGCACACCCACACCAACACAAAAACCAACACCCAGACCCACACCAACACAAAAACCAACACCCACACCCACACCAACACAAAAACCTCCACCCAGACCCACACCAACACAAAAACCAACACCCACCCAAACACAAAAACCAACACCCACACCAACACAAAAACCTACACCCAGACCCACACCAACACAAAAACCAACACCCACACCAACACAAAAACCTACACCCAGACCCACACCAACACAAAAACCAACACCCACACCAACACAAAAACCTACACCCACACCCACACCAACACAAAAACCTACACCCAGACCCACACCAACACAAAAACCAACACCCACACCCACACCAACACAAAAACCAACACCCACACCCACACCAACACAAAAACCCACACCCACACCAACACCAACACAAAAACCAACACCCAGACCCACACCAACACAAAATCCCACATCCACACCCACACCAATACAAAAACCAACACCCAGACCCACACCAACACAAAAACCAACACCCACACCCACACCAACACAAAAACCTACACCCAGACCCACACCAACACAAAAACCAACACCCACACCAACACAAAAACCAACACCCACACCCACACCAACACAAAAACCAACACCCACACCCACACCAACACAAAAACCAACACCCAGACCCACACCAACACAAAAACCTACACCCACACCCACACCAACACAAAAACCAACACCCACACCAACACCAACACAAAAACCAACACCCACACCCACACCAACACAAAAACCAACACCCACACCCACACCAACACAAAAACCAACACCCAGACCCACACCAACACAAAAACCAACACCCAGACTCACACCAACTCAAAAACCTACACCCACACCCACACCAACACAAAAACCAACACCCACACCCACACCAACACAAAAACCAAAACCCAGACCTACACCAACACAAAAACCAACACCCACACCAACACCAACACAAAAACCAACACCCAGACCCACACCAACACAAAAACCAACACCCACACCAACACCAACACAAAAACCAACACCCACACCCACACCAACACAAAAACCAACACCCAGACCCACACCAACACAAAAACCCACACCCAGACCCACACCAACACAAAAACCAACACCCAGACCCACACCAACACAAAAACCCAGACCCAGACCCACACCAACACAAAAACCAACACCCACACCCACACCAACACAAAAACCAACACCCAGACCCACACCAACACAAAAACCAACACCCACACCCACACCAACACAAAAACCCACACCCACACCCACACCAACACAAAAACCTACACCCACACCCACACCAACACAAAAACCAACACCCAGACCCACACCAACACAAAAACCTACACCCACACCCACACCAACACAAAAACCTACACCCAGACCCACACCAACACAAAAACCAACACCCAGACCCACACCAACACAAAAACCAACACCCACACCCACACCAACACAAAAACCCACACCCACACCCACACCAACACAAAAACCAACACCCAGACCCACACCAACACAAAAACCCAGACCCACACCCACACCAACACAAAAACCAACACCCACACCCACACCAACACAAAAACCTACACCCACACCCACACCAACACAAAAACCAACACCCAGACCCACACCAACACAAAAACCTACACCCACACCCACACCAACACAAAAACCAACACCCAGACCCACACCAACACAAAAACCAACACCCAGACCCACACCAACACAAAAACCAACACCCACACCCACACCAACACAAAAACCCACACCCAGACCCACACCAACACAAAAACCAACACCCACACCCACACCAACACAAAAACCTACACCCAGACCCACACCAACACAAAAACCTACACCCACACCCACACCAACACAAAAACCTACACCCAGACCCACACCAACACAAAAACCCACACCCACACCCACACCAACACAAAAACCAACACCCACACCCACACCAACACAAAAACCAACACCCAGACCCACACCAACACAAAAACCAACACCCAGACCCACACCAACACAAAAACCTACACCCACACCAACACAAAAACCTACACCCACACCCACACCAACACAAAAACCAACACCCAGACCCACACCAACACAAAAACCAACACCCAGACCCACACCAACACAAAAACCAACACCCAGACCCACACCAACACAAAAACCAACACCCAGACCCACACCAACACAAAAACCAACACCCAGACCCACACCAACACAAAAACCAACACCCAGACCCACACCAACACAAAAACCAACACCCACACCAACACAAAAACCAACACCCACACCCACACCAACACAAAAACCAACACCCACACCCACACCAACACAAAAACCAACACCCAGACCCACACCAACACAAAAACCAACACCCACACCAACACAAAAACCAACACCCAGACCCACACCAACACAAAAACCAACACCCAGACCCACACCAACACAAAAACCTACACCCACACCCACACCAACACAAAAACCCACACGCACACCCACACCAACACAAAAACCAACACCCAGACCCACACCAACACAAAAACCAACACCCACACCCACACCAACACAAAAACCTCCACCCAGACCCACACCAACACAAAAACCAACACCCACCCAAACACAAAAACCAACACCCACACCAACACAAAAACCTACACCCAGACCCACACCAACACAAAAACCAACACCCACACCAACACAAAAACCTACACCCAGACCCACACCAACACAAAAACCAACACCCACACCAACACAAAAACCTACACCCACACCCACACCAACACAAAAACCAACACCCACACCCACACCAACACAAAAACCAACACCCACACCCACACCAACACAAAAACCAACACCCAGACCCACACCAACACAAAATCCCACATCCACACCCACACCAATACAAAAACCAACACCGAGACCCACACCAACACAAAAACCAACACCCACACCCACACCAACACAAAAACCTACACCCAGACCCACACCAACACAAAAACCAACACCCACACCAACACAAAAACCAACACCCACACCCACACCAACACAAAAACCAACACCCACACCCACACCAACACAAAAACCAACACCCAGACCCACACCAACACAAAAACCTACACCCACACCCACACCAACACAAAAACCAACACCCACACCAACACCAACACATAAACCAACACCCACACCCACACCAACACAAAAACCAACACCCACACCCACACCAACACAAAAACCAACACCCAGACCCACACCAACACAAAAACCAACACCCAGACCCACACCAACTCAAAAACCTACACCCACACCCACACCAACACAAAAACCAACACCCACACCCACACCAACACAAAAACCAAAACCCAGACCTACACCAAC
The DNA here is from genome assembly GCF_037043375.1 of Chiloscyllium plagiosum. Lineage (NCBI taxonomy): Eukaryota > Metazoa > Chordata > Chondrichthyes > Orectolobiformes > Hemiscylliidae > Chiloscyllium > Chiloscyllium plagiosum. The sequence goes on along the minus strand of NW_028270151.1, from coordinate 84,591,320 downwards.
ACAAAAACCAACACCCACACCAACACCAACACAAAAACCAACACCCAGACCCACACCAACACAAAAACCAACACCCACACCAACACCAACACAAAAACCAACACCCACACCCACACCAACACAAAAACCAACACCCAGACCCACACCAACACAAAAACCCACACCCAGACCCACACCAACACAAAAACCAACACCCAGACCCACACCAACACAAAAACCCAGACCCAGACCCACACCAACACAAAAACCAACACCCACACCCACACCAACACAAAAACCAACACCCAGACCCACACCAACACAAAAACCAACACCCACACCCACACCAACACAAAAACCAACACCCAGACCCACACCAACACAAAAACCAACACCCAGACCCACACCAACACAAAAACCTACACCCACACCCACACCAACACAAAAACCTACACCCAGACCCACACCAACACAAAAACCAACACCCAGACCCACACCAACACAAAAACCAACACCCACACCCACACCAACACAAAAACCCACACCCACACCCACACCAACACAAAAACCAACACCCAGACCCACACCAACACAAAAACCCAGACCCACACCCACACCAACACAAAAACCAACACCCACACCCACACCAACACAAAAACCTACACCCACACCCACACCAACACAAAAACCAACACCCAGACCCACACCAACACAAAAACCTACACCCACACCCACACCAACACAAAAACCAACACCCAGACCCACACCAACACAAAAACCAACACCCAGACCCACACCAACACAAAAACCAACACCCACACCCACACCAACACAAAAACCCACACCCAGACCCACACCAACACAAAAACCAACACCCACACCCACACCAACACAAAAACCTACACCCAGACCCACACCAACACAAAAACCTACACCCACACCCACACCAACACAAAAACCTACACCCAGACCCACACCAACACAAAAACCCACACCCACACCCACACCAACACAAAAACCAACACCCACACCCACACCAACACAAAAACCTACACCCAGACCCATACCAACACAAAAACCAACACCCAGACCCACACCAACACAACAACCCACGCCCAGACCCACACCAACACAACAACCCACACCCAGACCCACACCAACACAAAAACCAACACCCAGACCCACACCAACACAAAAACCAACACCCACACCCACACCAACACAAAAACCCACACCCACACCCACACCAACACAAAAACCAACACCCACACCCACACCAACACAAAAACCAACACCCACACCCACACCAACACAAAAACCTACACCCACACTCACACCCACACAAAAACCTACACCCAGACCCACACCAACACAAAAACCCACACCCACACCCACACCAACACAAAAACCAACACCCAGACCCACACCAACACAAAAACCAACACCCAGACCCACACCAACACAAAAACCTACACCCACACTCACACCCACACAAAAACCTACACCCAGACCCACACCAACACAAAAACCAACACCCACACCCACACCAACACAAAAACCAACACCCACACCCACACCAACACAAAAACCAACACCCACACCCACACCAACACAAAAACCAACACCCAGACCCACACCAACACAAAAACCAACCCCCAGACCCACACCAACACAAAAACCTACACCCAGACCCACACCAACACAAAAACCAACACCCAGACCCACACCAACACAAAAACCTACACCCAGACCCACACCAACACAAAAACCTACACCCACACCCACACCTACACAAAAACCAACACCCACACCCACACCAACACAAAAACCTACACCCAGACCCACACCAGCACAAAAACCTACACCCACACCCACACCAACACAAAAACCAACACCCACACCCACACCAACACAAAAACCAACACCCAGACCCAGACCAACACAAAAACCAACACCCACACCCACACCAACACAAAAACCAACCCCCAGACCCACACCAACACAAAAACCTACACCCAGACCCACACCAACACAAAAACCAACACCCACACCCACACCAACACAAAAACCAACACCCAGACCCACACCAACACAAAAACCAACACCCAGACCCACACCAACACAAAAACCCACACCCACACCCACACCAACACAAAAACCAACACCCACACCAACACCAACACAAAAACCAACACCCAGACCCACACCAACACAAAAACCAACACCCACACCCACACCAACACAAAAACCCAACACCCACACCCACACCAACACAAAAACCAACACCCACACCCACACCAACACAAAAACCAACACCCAGACCCACACCAACACAAAAACCAACACCAACACCAACACAAAAACCAACACCCAGACCCACACCAACACAAAAACCAACACCCAGATCCACACCAACACAAAAACCAACACCCACACCCACACCAACACAAAAACCCAGACCCACACCAACACAAAAACCAACACCCACACCCACACCAACACAAAAACCAACACCCACACCAACACCAACACAAAAACCAACACCCAGACCCACACCAACACAAAAACCAACATCACACCAACACCCACACCCAGAACCACCGCCATACCGACACCAACACCTACAGAAAAACCAACACCCACACGCACACCAACACAAAAACCAACATCACACCAACACCCACACCCAGACCCACATCAAAACCAACACAAAAACCAATATCACACCCACACCCACTCCCACACCCACTCCCACACCCACTCCCACACCCACTCCCACACGCACTCCCACACCCACTCCCACACCCACTCACACTCACACTCACACTCACACTCCCACACCCACTCCCACTCCCACACCCACACCCACTCCCACTCCCACTCCCACACCCACTCCCACACCCACTCACACTCACACTCACACTCACACTCCCACACCCACTCCCACTCCCACACCCACTCCCACTCCCACACCCACACCCACTCCCAGACCCACTCCCACACCCACTCCCACTCCCACTCCCACTCCCACACCCACTCCCACACCCACTCACACTCACACTCACACTCACACTCCCACACCCACTCCCACTCCCACACCCACTGCCACTCCCACACCCACACCCACTCCCAGACCCACTACCACACCCACTCCCACTCCCACTCCCACTCCCACACCCACACCCACTCCCACACCCACTCCCACACCCACTCCCACTCCCACACCCACACCCACTCCCACACCCACTCCCACACCCACACCCACTCCCACACCCACTCCCACACCCACTCCCACTCCCACACCCACATCCACTCCCACACCCACTCACACTCACACTCACACTCCCACTCCCAGACCCACTCACACACCCACTCACACACCCGCACCCACACCAACCCAAAAACCCACACCCACACCCACACCAACACAAAAACCAACACCCACACCCACACCCACCGCCATACTGACACCAACACCTACAGAAAAACCAACACCCACACCCACACCAACACAAAAACCCACACCCACACCCACACCCACCGACATACTGACATCAACACCAACACAAAAACCAACACCCACACCCACACCCACCGCCATACTGACACCAACACCAACACAAAAACCCACACCCACACCCACACCAACACAAAAACCAACACCCACACCCACACCAACACAAAAACCTACACCCACACCCACACCAACACAAAAACCTACACCCACACCCACACCAACACAAAAACCAACACCCAGACCCACACCAACACAAAAACCAACACCCACACCCACACCAACACAAAAACCAACACCCAGACCCACACCAACACAAAAACCTACACCCACACCCACACCAACACAAAAACCTACACCCACACCCACACCAACACAAAAACCTACACCCACACCCACACCAACACAAAAACCTACACCCACACCCACACCAACACAAAAACCTACACCCACACCCACACCAACACAAAAACCAACACCCAGACCCACACCAACACAAAAACCAACACCCACACCCACACCAACACAAAAACCAACACCCAGACCCACACCAACACGAAAACCAACACCCACACCCACACCAACACAAAAACCAACACCCAGACCCACACCCACACAAAAACCAACTCCCAGACCCACACCAACACAAAAACCTACACCCAGACCCACACCAACACAAAAACCAACACCCACACCCACACCAACACAAAAACCAACACCCAGACCCACACCAACACAAAAACCTACACCCAGACCCACACCAACACAAAAACCTACACCCAGACCCACACCAACACAAAAACCAACACCCAGACCCACACCAACACAAAAACCAACACCCACACCCACACCAACACAAAAACCAACACCAACACCCACACCAACACAAAAACCTACACCCACACCCACACCAACACAAAAACCAACTCCCAGACCCACACCAACACAAAAACCTACACCCAGACCCACACCAACACAAAAACCTACACCCAGACCCACACCAACACAAAAACCTACACCCACACCCACACCAACACAAAAACCAACACCCACACCCACACCAACACAAAAACCAACACCCAGACCCACACCAACACAAAAACCAACACCCAGACCCACACCCACACAAAAACCAACACCCAGACCCACACCAACACAAAAACCAACACCAACACCCACACCAACACAAAAACCTACACCCAGACCCACACCAACACAAAAACCAACACCCACACCCACACCAACACAAAAACCAACACCCACACCCACACCAACACAAAAACCAACACCCAGACCCACACCAACACAAAAACCTACACCCAGACCCACACCAACACAAAAACCAACACCCACACCCACACCAACACAAAAACCAACACCCACACCCACACCAACACAAAAACCAACACCCAGACCCACACCAACACAAAAACCTACACCCAGACCCACACCAACACAAAAACCTACACCCAGACCCACACCAACACAAAAACCAACACCCAGACCCACACCAACACAAAAACCAACTCCCAGACCCACACCAACACAAAAACCTACACCCAGACCCACACCAACACAAAAACCTACACCCAGACCCACACCAACACAAAAACCTACACCCAGACCCACACCAACACAAAAACCAACACCCACACCAACACAAAAACCAACACCAACACCCACACCAACACAAAAACCAACACCCACACCAACACCAACACAAAAACCAACACCCAGACCCACACCAACACAAAAACCTACACCCAGACCCACACCAACACAAAAACCAACACCCACACCAACACAAAAACCAACACCAACACCCACACCAACACAAAAACCAACACCCACACCAACACCAACACAAAAACCAACACCCAGACCCACACCAACACAAAAACCAACACCCACACCCACACCAACACAAAAACCAACACCCACACCAACACAAAAACCTACACCCACACCCACACCAACACAAAAACCAACACCAACACCCACACCAACACAAAAACCAACACCCAGACCCACACCAACACAAAAACCAACACCCACACCCACACCAACACAAAAACCTACACCCACACCAACACAAAAACCAACACCCAGACCCACACCAACACAAAAACCAACACCCACACCAACACAAAAACCAACACCCAGACCCACACCAACACAAACACCAACACCCAGACCCACACCAACACAAAAACCAACACCCACACCCACACCAACACAAAAACCAACACCCAGACCCACACCAACACAAAAACCAACACCCAGACCCACACCAACACAAACACCAACACCCAGACCCACACCAACACAAAAACCAACACCCAGACCCACACCAACACAAAAACCAACACCCAGACGCACACCAACACAAAAACCAACAGCCAGACCCACACCAACACAAAAACCAACACCCAGACCCACACCAACACAAAAACCAACACCCACACCCACACCAACACAAAAACCCAGACCCACACCAACACCAACACAAAAACCAACACCCAGACCCACACCAACACAAAAACCAACACCAACACCCACACCAACACAAAAACCTACACCCAGACCCACACCAACACAAAAACCAACACCCACACCCACACCAACACAAAAACCAACACCCACACCCACACCAACACAAAAACCAACACCCAGACCCACACCAACACAAAAACCTACACCCAGACCCACACCAACACAAAAACCAACACCCACACCAACACAAAAACCAACACCAACACCCACACCAACACAAAAACCAACTCCCAGACCCACACCAACACAAAAACCTACACCCAGACCCACACCAACACAAAAACCTACACCCAGACCCACACCAACACAAAAACCTACACCCAGACCCACACCAACACAAAAACCAACACCCAGACCCACACCAACACAAAAACCAACTCCCAGACCCACACCAACACAAAAACCTACACCCAGACCCACACCAACACAAAAACCTACACCCAGACCCACACCAACACAAAAACCTACACCCAGACCCACACCAACACAAAAACCAACACCCACACCAACACAAAAACCAACACCAACACCCACACCAACACAAAAACCAACACCCACACCAACACCAACACAAAAACCAACACCCAGACCCACACCAACACAAAAACCTACACCCAGACCCACACCAACACAAAAACCAACACCCACACCAACACAAAAACCAACACCAACACCCACACCAACACAAAAACCAACACCCACACCAACACCAACACAAAAACCAACACCCAGACCCACACCAACACAAAAACCAACACCCACACCCACACCAACACAAAAACCAACACCCACACCAACACAAAAACCTACACCCACACCCACACCAACACAAAAACCAACACCAACACCCACACCAACACAAAAACCAACACCCAGACCCACACCAACACAAAAACCAACACCCACACCCACACCAACACAAAAACCTACACCCAAACCAACACAAAAACCAACACCCAGACCCACACCAACACAAACACCAACACCCACACCAACACAAAAACCAACACCCAGACCCACACCAACACAAACACCAACACCCAGACCCACACCAACACAAAAACCAACACCCACACCAACACAAAAACCAACACCCAGACCCACACCAACACAAACACCAACACCCAGACCCACACCAACACAAAAACCAACACCCACACCCACACCAACACAAAAACCAACACCCAGACCCACACCAACACAAAAACCAACACCCAGACCCACACCAACACAAACACCAACACCCAGACCCACACCAACACAAAAACCAACACCCAGACCCACACCAACACAAAAACCAACACCCAGACGCACACCAACACAAAAACCAACAGCCAGACCCACACCAACACAAAAACCAACACCCAGACCCACACCAACACAAAAACCAACACCCACACCCACACCAACACAAAAACCCAGACCCACACCAACACCAACACAAAAACCAACACCCAGACCCACACCAACACAAAAACCAACATCACACCAACACCCACACCCAGAACCACCGCCATACCGACACCAACACCTACAGAAAAACCAACACCCACACCCACACCAACACAAAAACCAACATCACACCAACACCCACACCCAGACCCACATCAAAACCAACACAAAAACCAATATCACACCCACACCCACTCCCACACCCACTCCCACACCCACTCCCACACCCACTCCCACACGCACTCCCACACCCACTCCCACACCCACTCACACTCACACTCACACTCACTCTCCCACACCCACTCCCACTCCCACACCCACACCCACTCCCACTCCCACTCCCACACCCACTCCCACACCCACTCACACTCACACTCACACTCACACTCCCACACCCACTCCCACTCCCACACCCACTCCCACTCCCACACCCACACCCACTCCCACTCCCACACCCACACCCACTCCCAGACCCACTCCCACACCCACTCCCACTCCCACTCCCACTCCCACACCCACACCCACTCCCACACCCACTCCCACACCCACTCCCACTCCCACACCCACACCCACACCCACACCCACTCCCACACCCACACCCACTCCCACACCCACTCCCACACCCACTCCCACTCCCACACCCACACCCACTCCCACACCCACTCACACTCACACTCACACTCCCACTCCCAGACCCACTCACACACCCACTCACACACCCACACCCACACCAACCCAAAAACCCACACCCACACCCACACCAACACAAAAACCAACACCCACACCCACACCCACCGCCATACTGACACCAACACCTACAGAAAAACCAACACCCACACCCACACCAACACAAAAACCCACACCCACACCCACACCCACCGCCATACTGACACCAACACCAACACAAAAACCTACACCCACACCCACACCAACACAAAAACCAACACCCACACCCACACCAACACAAAAACCAACACCCACACCCACACCAACACAAAAACCTACACCCACACCCACACCAACACAAAAACCTACACCCACACCCACACCAACACAAAAACCAACACCCAGACCCACACCAACACAAAAACCAACACCCACACCCACACCAACACAAAAACCAACACCCAGACCCACACCAACACAAAAACCAACACCCACACCCACACCAACACAAAAACCAACACCCAGACCCACACCAACACAAAAACCAACTCCCAGACCCACACCAACACAAAAACCTACACCCAGACCCACACCAACACAAAAACCAACACCCAGACCCACACCAACACAAAAACCAACTCCCAGACCCACACCAACACAAAAACCTACACCCAGACCCACACCAACACAAAAACCTACACCCAGACCCACACCAACACAAAAACCAACACCCACACCCACACCAACACAAAAACCAACACCAACACCCACACCAACACAAAAACCAACACCCAGACCCACACCAACACAAAAACCAACACGAACACCCACACCAACACAAAAACCTACACCCACACCCACACCAACACAAAAACCAACACCCAGACCCACACCCACACAAAAACCAACACCCAGACCCACACCAACACAAAAACCAACACCCACACCCACACCAACACAAAAACCAACACCCACACCCACACCAACACAAAAACCAACACCCAGACCCACACCAACACAAAAACCTACACCCAGACCCACACCAACACAAAAACCAACACCCACACCAACACAAAAACCTACACCCAGACCCACACCAACACAAAAACCTACACCCACACCAACACAAAAACCAACACCAACACACACACCAACACAAAAACCAACACCAACACCCACACCAACACAAAAACCTACACCCACACCAACACAAAAACCAACACCCAGACCCACACCAACACAAAAACCAACTCCCAGACCCACACCAACACAAAAACCAACACCCAGACCCACACCAACACAAAAACCTACACCCACACCAACACAAAAACCAACACCAACACCCACACCAACACAAAAACCAACACCAACACCCACACCAACACAAAAACCTACACCCACACCAACACAAAAACCAACACCCAGACCCACACCAACACAAAAACCAACTCCCAGACCCACACCAACACAAAAACCTACACCCAGACCCACACCAACACAAAAACCTACACCCAGACCCACACCAACACAAAAACCAACTCCCAGACCCACACCAACACAAAAACCTACACCCAGACCCACACCAACACAAAAACCTACACCCAGACCCACACCAACACAAAAACCAACACCCACACCAACACAAAAACCAACACCAACACCCACACCAACACAAAAACCAACACCCACACCAACACCAACACAAAAACCAACACCCAGACCCACACCAACACAAAAACCTACACCCAGACCCACACCAACACAAAAACCAACACCCAGACCCACACCAACACAAAAACCTACACCCACACCCACACCAACACAAAAACCAACACCCACACCCACACCAACACAAAAACCAACACCCAGACCCACACCAACACAAAAACCAACACCCAGACCCACACCAACACAAAAACCAACACCCACACCAACACCAACACAAAAACCAACACCCAGACCCACACCAACACAAAAACCAACACCCAGACCCACACCAACACAAAAACCAACACCCACACCAACACCAACACAAAAACCAACACCCAGACCCACACCAACACAAAAACCAACACCCACACCCACACCAACACAAAAACCAACACCCAGACCCACACCAACACAAAAACCAACACCCAGACCCACACCAACACAAAAACCAACACCCACACCCACACCAACACAAAAACCAACACCCAGACCCACACCAACACAAAAACCAACACCCACACCCACACCAACACAAAAACCTACACCCACACCCACACCAACACAAAAACCAACACCAACACCCACACCAACACAAAAACCAACACCCAGACCCACACCAACACAAAAACCAACACCCACACCCACACCAACACAAAAACCTACACCCACACCAACACAAAAACCAACACCCAGACCCACACCAACACAAAAACCAACACCCACACCAACACAAAAACCAACACCCACACCCACACCAACACAAAAACCAACACCCACACCCACACCAACACAAGAACCTACACCCACACCAACACAAAAACCAACACCCAGACCCACACCAACACAAAAACCAACACCCACACCAACACAAAAACCAACACCCACTCCCACACCAACACAAAAACCAACACCCAGACCCACACCAACACAAAAACCAACACCCAGACCCACACCAACACAAAAACCAACACCCACACCCACACCAACACAAAAACCTACACCCACACCAACACAAAAACCAACACCCAGACCCACACCAACACAAAAACCAACACCAACACCAACACAAAAACCAACACCAACACCCACACCAACACAAAAACCAACACCAACACCCACACCAACACAAAAACCTACACCCACACCAACACAAAAACCAACACCCAGACCCACACCAACACAAAAACCAACACCCACACCAACACAAAAACCAACACCCACACCCACACCAACACAAAAACCAACACCCAGACCCACACCAACACAAAAACCAACACCAACACCCACACCAACACAAAAACCAACACCCAGACCCACACCAACACAAAAACCAACACCCAGACCCACACCAACACAAAAACCAACACCCACACCCACACCAACATAAAAACCTACACCAACACCCACACCAACACAAAAACCAACACCCAGACCCACACCAACACAAAAACCTACAACCACACCAACACAAAAACCTACACCAACACCCACACCAACACAAAAACCAACACCCAGACCCACACCAACACAAAAACCAACACCAACACCCACACCAACACAAAAACCAACACCCAGACCCACACCAACACAAAAACCAACACCCAGACCCACACCAACACAAAAACCTACACCCAGACCCACACCAACACAAAAACAAACACCCAGACCCACACCAACACAAAAACCAACTCCCAGACCCACACCAACACAAAAACCTACACCCAGACCCACACCAACACAAAAACCTACACCCAGACCCACACCAACACAAAAACCAACACCCACACCCACACCAACACAAAAACCAACACCCAGACCCACACCAACACAAAAACCTACACCCACACCAACACAAAAACCAACACCCAGACCCACACCAACACAAAAACCAACACCAACACCAACACAAAAACCAACACCAACACCCACACCAACACAAAAACCTACACCCACACCAACACAAAAACCAACACCCACACCCACACCAACACAAAAACCAACACCCAGACCCACACCAACACAAAAACCAACACCAACACCCACACCAACACAAAAACCAACACCCAGACCCACACCAACACAAAAACCAACACCCAGACCCACACCAACACAAAAACCAACACCCACACCCACACCAACACAAAAACCTACACCAACACCCACACCAACACAAAAACCAACACCCAGACCCACACCAACACAAAAACCTACACCCACACCAACACAAAAACCTACACCCACACCCACACCAACACAAAAACCAACACCCAGACCCACACCAACACAAAAACCAACACCCAGACCCACACCAACACAAAAACCTACACCAACACCCACACCAACACAAAAACCAACACCCACACCCACACCAACACAAGAACCTACACCCACACCAACACAAAAACCAACACCCAGACCCACACCAACACAAAAACCAACACCCACACCAACACAAAAACCAACACCCACTCCCACACCAACACAAAAACCAACACCCAGACCCACACCAACACAAAAACCAACACCCAGACCCACACCAACACAAAAACCAACACCCACACCCACACCAACACAAAAACCTACACCCACACCAACACAAAAACCAACACCCAGACCCACACCAACACAAAAACCAACACCAACACCAACACAAAAACCAACACCAACACCCACACCAACACAAAAACCAACACCAACACCCACACCAACACAAAAACCTACACCCACACCAACACAAAAACCAACACCCAGACCCACACCAACACAAAAACCAACACCCACACCAACACAAAAACCAACACCCACACCCACACCAACACAAAAACCAACACCCAGACCCACACCAACACAAAAACCAACACCAACACCCACACCAACACAAAAACCAACACCCAGACCCACACCAACACAAAAACCAACACCCAGACCCACACCAACACAAAAACCAACACCCACACCCACACCAACACAAAAACCTACACCAACACCCACACCAACACAAAAACCAACTTCCAGACCCACACCAACACAAAAACCTACACCCACACCAACACAAAAACCTACACCCACACCCACACCAACACAAAAACCAACACCCAGACCCACACCAACACAAACACCAACACCAACACCCACACCAACACAAAAACCAACACCCAGACCCACACCAACACAAAAACCAACACCCAGACCCACACCAACACAAAAACCTACACCCAGACCCACACCAACACAAAAACAAACACCCAGACCCACACCAACACAAAAACCAACTCCCAGACCCACACCAACACAAAAACCTACACCCAGACCCACACCAACACAAAAACCTACACCCAGACCCACACCAACACAAAAACCTACACCCTGACCCACACCAACACAAAAACCAACACCCACACCAACACAAAAACCAACACCCAGACCCACACCAACACAAAAACCTACACCCACACCAACACAAAAACCAACACCCAGACCCACACCAACACAAAAACCAACACCAACACCAACACAAAAACCAACACCAACACCCACACCAACACAAAAACCTACACCCACACCAACACAAAAACCAACACCCACACCCACACCAACACAAAAACCAACACCCAGACCCACACCAACACAAAAACCAACACCAACACCCACACCAACACAAAAACCAACACCCAGACCCACACCAACACAAAAACCAACACCCAGACCCACACCAACACAAAAACCAACACCCACACCCACACCAACACAGAAACCTACACCAACACCCACACCAACACAAAAACCAACACCCAGACCCACACCAACACAAAAACCTACACCCACACCAACACAAAAACCTACACCCACACCCACACCAACACAAAAACCAACACCCAGACCCACACCAACACAAAAACCAACACCCAGACCCACACCAACACAAAAACCTACACCAACACCCACACCAACACAAAAACCAACACCCAGACCCACACCAACACAAAAACCAACACCCACACCAACACAAAAACCAACACCCACTCCCACACCAACACAAAAACCAACACCCAGACCCACACCAACACAAAAACCAACACCCAGACCCACACCAACACAAAAACCAACACCCACACCCACACCAACACAAAAACCTACACCCACACCAACACAAAAACCAACACCCAGACCCACACCAACACAAAAACCAACACCAACACCAACACAAAAACCAACACCAACACCCACACCAACACAAAAACCAACACCAACACCCACACCAACACAAAAACCTACACCCACACCAACACAAAAACCAACACCCAGACCCACACCAACACAAAAACCAACACCCACACCAACACAAAAACCAACACCCACACCCACACCAACACAAAAACCAACACCCAGACCCACACCAACACAAAAACCAACACCAACACCCACACCAACACAAAAACCAACACCCAGACCCACACCAACACAAAAACCAACACCCAGACCCACACCAACACAAAAACCAACACCCACACCCACACCAACACAAAAACCTACACCAACACCCACACCAACACAAAAACCAACTTCCAGACCCACACCAACACAAAAACCTACACCCACACCAACACAAAAACCTACACCCACACCCACACCAACACAAAAACCAACACCCAGACCCACACCAACACAAACACCAACACCAACACCCACACCAACACAAAAACCAACACCCAGACCCACACCAACACAAAAACCAACACCCAGACCCACACCAACACAAAAACCTACACCCAGACCCACACCAACACAAAAACAAACACCCAGACCCACACCAACACAAAAACCAACTCCCAGACCCACACCAACACAAAAACCTACACCCAGACCCACACCAACACAAAAACCTACACCCAGACCCACACCAACACAAAAACCTACACCCTGACCCACACCAACACAAAAACCAACACCCACACCAACACAAAAACCAACACCCAGACCCACACCAACACAAAAACCTACACCCACACCAACACAAAAACCAACACCCAGACCCACACCAACACAAAAACCAACACCAACACCAACACAAAAACCAACACCAACACCCACACCAACACAAAAACCTACACCCACACCAACACAAAAACCAACACCCACACCCACACCAACACAAAAACCAACACCCAGACCCACACCAACACAAAAACCAACACCAACACCCACACCAACACAAAAACCAACACCCAGACCCACACCAACACAAAAACCAACACCCAGACCCACACCAACACAAAAACCAACACCCACACCCACACCAACACAAAAACCTACACCAACACCCACACCAACACAAAAACCAACACCCAGACCCACACCAACACAAAAACCTACACCCACACCAACACAAAAACCTACACCCACACCCACACCAACACAAAAACCAACACCCAGACCCACACCAACACAAAAACCAACACCCAGACCCACACCAACACAAAAACCTACACCAACACCCACACCAACACAAAAACCAACACCCACACCCACACCAACACAAAAACCAACACCCAGACCCACACCAACACAAAAACCAACACCCACACCCACACCAACACAAAAACCAACACCCAGACCCACACCAACACAAAAACCAACACCCAGACCCACACCAACACAAAAACCAACACCCAGACCCACACCAACACAAAAACCTACACCCAGACCCACACCAACACAAAAACCAACACCCACACCCACACCAACACAAAAACCAACACCCAGACCCACACCAACACAAAAACCTACACCCACACCAACACAAAAACCAACACCCACACCCACACCAACACAAAAACCTACACCCAGACCCACACCAACACAAAAACCAACACCCAGACCCACACCAACACAAAAACCTACACCCACACCAACACAAAAACCTACACCCAGACCCACACCAACACAAAAACCTACACCCAGACCCACACCAACACAAAAACCTACACCCACACCCACACCAACACAAAAACCTACACCCACACCAACACAAAAACCTACACCCAGACCCACACCAACACAAAAACCTACACCCACACCCACACCAACACAAAAACCCACACCCACACCCACACCAACACAAAAACCAACACCCAGACCCACACCAACACAAAAACCAACACCCACACCCACACCAACACAAAAACCCACACCCACACCCACACCAACACAAAAACCAACACCCAGACCCACACCAACACAAAAACCAACACCCAGACCCACACCAACACAAAAACCTACACCCACACCAACACAAAAACCAACACCCAGACCCACACCAACACAAAAACCAACACCCAGACCCACACCAACACAAAAACCAACACCCACACCCACACCAACACAAAAACCTACACCCACACCAACACAAAAACCAACACCCAGACCCACACCAACACAAAAACCTACACCCACACCCACACCAACACAAAAACCAACACCCAGACCCACACCAACACAAAAACCAACACCCAGACCCACACCAACACAAAAACCAACACCCAGACCCACACCAACACAAAAACCAACACCCAGACCCACACCAACACAAAAACCAACACCCAGACCCACACCAACACAAAAACCAACACCCAGACCCACACCAACACAAAGACCCACACCCAGACCCACACCAACACAAAAACCAACACCCACACCCACACCAACACAAAAACCAACACCCAGACCCACACCAACACAAAAACCAACTCCCAGACCCACACCAACACAAAAACCAACACCCACACCCACACCAACACAAAAACCCACACCCACACCCACACCAACACAAAAACCTACACCCACACCCACACCAACACAAAAACCAACACCCACACCCACACCAACACAAAAACCAACACCCACACCAACACAAAAACCCACACCCAGACCCACACCAACACAAAAACCCACACCCAGACCCACACCAACACAAAAACCTACACCCAGACCCACACCAACACAAAAACCAACACCCACACCCACACCAACACAAAAACCAACACCCAGACACACACCAACACAAAAACCCACACCCACACCTACACCAACACAAAAACCAACACCCACACCCACACCAACACAAAAACCAACACCCACACCCACACCAACACAAAAACCAACACCCACACCTACACCAACACAAAAACCAACACCCACACCCACACCAACACAAAGACCAACACCCACACCCACACCAACACAAAAACCAACACCCACACCCACACCAACACAAAAACCAACACCCACACCTACACCAACACAAAAACCAACACCCACACCCACACCAACACAAAAACCAACACCCACACCCACACCAACACAAAAACCTACACCCACACCCACACCAACACAAAAACCAACACCCAGACCCACACCAACACAAAAACCAACACCCAGACCCACACCAACACAAAAACCAACACCCACACCCACACCAACACAAACACCAACACCCAGACCCACACCAACACAAAAACCAACACCCACACCCACACCAACACAAAAACCAACACCCAGACCCACACCAACACAAAAACCAACACCCACACCCACACCAACACAAAAACCAACACCCAGACCCACACCAACACAAAAACCAACACCCAGACCCACACCAACACAAAAACCAACACCCAGACCCACACCAACACAAAAACCTACACCCAGACCCACACCAACACAAAAACCAACACCCAGACCCACACCAACACAAAAACCAACACCCACACCCACACCAACACAAAAACCAACACCCAGACCCACACCAACACAAAAACCTACACCCACACCCACACCAACACAAAAACCAACACCCACACCCACACCAACACAAAAACCAACACCCAGACCCACACCAACACAAAAACCAACACCCAGACCCACACCAACACAAATACCAACATCCACACCCACACCAACACAAAAACCAACACCCAGACCCACACCAACACAAAAACCAACACCCAGACCCACACCAACACAAAAACCTACACCCACACCCACACCAACTCAAAAACCAACACCCACACCCACACCAACACAAAAACCAACACCCACACCCACACCAACACAAAAACCAACACCCACACCAACACAAAAACCAACACCCACACCAACACAAAAACCAACACCCACACCCACACCAACACAAAAACCTACACCCAGACCCACACCAACACAAAAACCAACACCCACACCCACACCAACACAAAAACCAACACCCAGACCCACACCAACACAAAAACCAACACCCACACCCACACCAACACAAAAACCAACACCCAGACCCACACCAACACAAAAACCAACACCCACACCCACACCAACACAAAAACCAACACCCACACCCACACCAACACAAAAACCAACACCCACACCAACACAAAAACCAACACCCACACCAACACAAAAACCTACACCCAGACCCACACCAACACAAAAACCAACACCCACACCCACACCAACACAAAAACCAACACCCACACCCACACCAACACAAAAACCAACACCCACACCCACACCAACACAAAAACCTACACCCACACCCACACCAACACAAAAACCCACACCCACACCCACACCAACACAAAAACCAACACCCACACCCACACCAACACAAAAACCAACACCCACACCAACACAAAAACCAACACCCACACCCACACCAACACAAAAACCTACACCCACACCCACACCAACACAAAAACCAACACCCACACCCACACCAACACAAAAACCAACACCCACACCCACACCAACTCAAAAACCAACACCCAGACCCACACCAACACAAAAACCTACACCCAGACCCACACCAACACAAAAACCCACACCCAGACCCACACCAACACAAAAACCAACACCCACACCCATACCAACACAAAAACCAACACCCAGACCCACACCAACACAAAAACCAACACCCAGACCCACACCAACACAAAAACCAACACCCACACCCACACCAACACAAAAACCAACACCCAGACCCACACCAACACAAAAACCAACACCCACACCCACACCAACACAAAAACCAACACCCACACCCACACCAACTCAAAAACCAACACCCAGACCCACACCAACACAAAAACCTACACCCAGACCCACACCAACACAAAAACCCACACCCAGACCCACACCAACACAAAAACCAACACCCACACCCACACCAACACAAAAACCAACACCCACACCCACACCAACACAAAAACCAACACCCACACCCACACCAACACAAAAACCTACACCCACACCCCCACCAACACAAAAACCAACACCCACACCCACACCAACACAAAAACCAACACCCACACCCACACCAACTCAAAAACCAACACCCAGACCCACACCAACACAAAAACCTACACCCAGACCCACACCAACACAAAAACCCACACCCAGACCC
Organism: Chiloscyllium plagiosum; assembly: GCF_037043375.1. Taxonomy (NCBI): domain Eukaryota; kingdom Metazoa; phylum Chordata; class Chondrichthyes; order Orectolobiformes; family Hemiscylliidae; genus Chiloscyllium; species Chiloscyllium plagiosum. The sequence goes on along the minus strand of NW_028270151.1, from coordinate 84,571,995 downwards.
ACACCAACACAAAAACCAACACCCACACCCATACCAACACAAAAACCAACACCCACACCCACACCAACACAAAAACCAACACCCACACCAACACAAAAACCAACACCCACACCCACACCAACACAAAAACCTACACCCACACCCACACCAACACAAAAACCCACACCCAGACCCACACCAACACAAAAACCAACACCCACACCCATACCAACACAAAAACCAACACCCAGACCCACACCAACACAAAAACCAACACCCAGACCCACAGCAACACAAAAACCAACACCCACACCCACACCAACACAAAAACCAACACCCACACCCACACCAACACAAAAACCAACACCCACACCCACACCAACTCAAAAACCAACACCCAGACACACACCAACACAAAAACCTACACCCAGACCCACACCAACACAAAAACCAACACCCAGACCCACACCAACACAAAAACCTACACCCACACCCACACCAACACAAAAACCAACACCCACACCCACACCAACACAAAAACCAACACCCAGACCCACACCAACACACAAACCAACACCCACTCCCACACCAACACAAAAACCAACACCCACACCCACACCAACACAAAAACCAACACCCAGACCCACACCAACACAAAGACCTACACCCAGACCCACACCAACACAAAAACCAACACCCACACCCACACCAACACAAAAACCAACACCCAGACCCACACCAACACAAAAACCAACACCCACACCCACACCAACTCAAAAACCAACACCCAGACCCAAACCAACACAAACACCTACACCCAGACCCACACCAACACAAAAACCAACACCCACACCCACACCAACACAAAAACCAACACCCACTCCCACACCAACACAAAAACCTACACCCACACCCACACCAACACAAAAACCAACACCCACACCCACACCAACACAAAAACCAACACCCAGACCCACACCAACACAAAAACCAACACCCAGACCCACACCAACACAAAAACCAACACCCACACCCACACCAACACAAAAACCAACACCCAGACCCACACCAACACAAAAACCAACACCCAGACCCACACCAACACAAAAACCTACACCCACACCCACACCAACACAAAAACCAACACCCACACCCACACCAACACAAAAACCAACACCCACACCCACACCAACACAAAAACCAACACCCACACCAACACAAAAACCAACACCCACACCAACACAAAAACCAACACCCACACCCACACCAACACAAAAACCTACACCCAGACCCACACCAACACAAAAACCAACACCCACACCCACACCAACACAAAAACCAACACCCAGACCCACACCAACACAAAAACCAACACCCACACCCACACCAACACAAAAACCAACACCCAGACCCACACCAACACAAAAACCAACACCCACACCCACACCAACACAAAAACCAACACCCACACCCACACCAACACAAAAACCAACACCCACACCAACACAAAAACCAACACCCACACCAACACAAAAACCAACACCCACACCCACACCAACACATAAACCTACACCCAGACCCACACCAACACAAAAACCAACACCCACATCCCACACCAACACAAAAACCAACACCCACACCCACACCAACACAAAAACCTACACCCACACCCACACCAACACAAAAACCCACACCCACACCCACACCAACACAAAAACCAACACCCACACCCACACCAACACAAAAACCAACACCCACACCAACACAAAAACCAACACCCACACCCACACCAACACAAAAACCTACACCCACACCCACACCAACACAAAAACCAACACCCACACCCACACCAACACAAAAACCAACACCCACACCCACACCAACTCAAAAACCAACACCCAGACCCACACCAACACAAAAACCTACACCCAGACCCACACCAACACAAAAACCCACACCCAGACCCACACCAACACAAAAACCAACACCCACACCCATACCAACACAAAAACCAACACCCAGACCCACACCAACACAAAAACCAACACCCAGACCCACACCAACACAAAAACCAACACCCACACCCACACCAACACAAAAACCAACACCCACACCAACACAAAAACCAACACCCACACCCACACCAACACAAAAACCAACACCCACACCCACACCAACTCAAAAACCAACACCCAGACCCACACCAACACAAAAACCTACACCCAGACCCACACCAACACAAAAACCAACACCCAGACCCACACCAACACAAAAACCTACACCCACACCCACACCAACACAAAAACCAACACCCACACCCACACCAACACAAAAACCAACACCCAGACCCACACCAACACAAAAACCAACACCCACACCCACACCAACACAAAAACCAACACCCACACCCACACCAACACAAAAACCAACACCCAGACCCACACCAACACAAAGACCTACACCCAGACCCACACCAACACAAAAACCAACACCCACACCCACACCAACACAAAAACCAACACCCAGACCCACACCAACACAAAAACCAACACCCACACCCACACCAACTCAAAAACCAACACCCAGACCCAAACCAACACAAACACCTACACCCAGACCCACACCAACACAAAAACCAACACCCAGACCCACACCAACACAAAAACCAACACCCAGACCCACACCAACTCAAAAACCAACACCCAGACCCACACCAACACAAAAACCCACACCCAGACCCACACCAACACAAAAACCAACACCCAGACCCACACCAACACAAAAACCAACACCCAGACCCACCCCAACACAAAAACCAACACCCAGACCCACACCAACACAAAAACCTACACCCACACCCACACCAACACAAAAACCAACACCCAGACCCACACCAACACAAAAACCAACACCCACACCAACACAAAAACCAACACCCAGACCCACACCAACACAAAAACCTACACCCACACCCACACCAACACAAAAACCAACACCCAGACCCACACCAACACAAAAACCTACACCCACACCCACACCAACACAAAAACCAACACCCACACCCACACCAACACAAAAACCAACACCCACACCAACACAAAAACCAACACCCAGACCCACACCAACACAAAAACCAACACCCACACCAACACAAAAACCAACACCCACACCCACACCAACACAAAAGCCAACACCCACACCAACACAAAAACCAACACCCACACCCACACCAACACAAAAACCAACACCCACACCAACACAAAAACCAACACCCACATCCACACCAACACAAAAACCAACACCCAGACCCACACCAACACAAAAACCAACACCCAGAAACACACCAACACAAAAACCAACACCCACACCCACACCAACACAAAAACCAACACCCACACCCACACAAAAACCCACACCCACACCCACACCAACAAAAAAACCAACACCCAGACCCACACCAACACAAAACCCAACACCCAGACCCACACCAACACAAAAACCAACACCCACACCCACACCAACACAAAAACCACCACCCAGACCCACACCAACACAAAAACCAACACCCACACCCACACCAACACAAAAACCAACACCCACTCCAACACCAACACAAAAACCCACACCCACACCCACACCAACACAAAAACCAACACCCACACCCACACCAACACAAAAACCAACACCCACACCCACACCAACACAAAAACCAACACCCAGACCCACACCAACACAAAAGCCAACACCCACACCAACACAAAAACCAACACCCAGACACACACCAACACAAAAACCAACACCCAGACCCACACCAACACAAAAACCAACACCCACACCCACACCAACACAAAAACCAAAACCCAGACCCACACCAACACAAAAACCAACACCCACTCCAACACCAACACAAAAACCAACACCCAGACCCACACCAACACAAAAACCAACACCCACACCCACACCAACACAAAAACCAACACCCACACCCACACCAACACAAAAACCAACACCCACACCCACACCAACACAAAAACCAACACCCACACCCACACCAACACAAAAACCAACACCCAGACCCACACCAACACAAAAACCAACACCCGGACCCACACCAACACAAAAACCAACACCCAGACCCACACCAACACAAAAACCAACACCCACACCCACACCAACACAAAAACCAACACCCACACCCACACCAACACAAAAACCAACACCCAGACCCACACCAACACAAAAACCAACACCCACTCCAACACCAACACAAAAACCCACACCCACACCCACACCAACACAAAAACTTACACCCAGACCCACACCAAAACAAAAACCAACAGCCAGACCCACACCAACACAAAAACCAACACCCACACCAACACCAACACAAAAACCAACACCCACACCCACACCAACACAAAAACCAACACCCACACCAACACAAAAACCAACACCCACACCCACACCAACACAAAAACCAACACCCACACCAACACCAACACAAAAACCCACACCCACTCCCACACCAACACAAAAACCAACACCCAGACCCACACCAACACAAAAACCAACACCCACACCAACACCAACACAAAAACCCACACCCACACCAACACCAACACAAAAACCAACACCCAGACCCACACCAACACAAAAACCAACACCCAGACCCACACCAACACAAAAACCTACACCCACACCCACACCAACACAAAAACCAACACCCACACCAACACAAAAACCTACACCCAGACCCACACCAACACAAAAACCAACACCCAGACCCACACCAACACAAAAACCCACACCCACACCCACACCAACACAAAACCCAACACCCACACCAACACAAAAACCAACACCCACACCCACACCAACACAAAAACCAACACCCACACCCACACCAACACAAAAACCAACACCCAGACCCACACCAACACAAAAACCCACACCCACACCCACACCAACACAAAAACCAACACCCAGACCCACACCAACACAAAAACCAACACCCACACCCACACCAACACAAAAACCAACACCCAGACCCACACCAACACAAAAACCAACACCCACACCCACACCAACACAAAAACCAACACCCACACCAACACAAAAACCAACACCCAGACCCACACCAACACAAAAACCAACACCCACACCCACACCAACACAAAAACCTACACCCACACCCACACCAACACAAAAACCAACACCCACACCCACACCAACACAAAAACCAACACCCACACCCACACCAACACAAAAACCAACACCCAGACCCACACCAACACAAAAACCAAAACCCACACCAACACAAAAACCAACACCCACACCAACACCAACACAAAAACCAACACCCAGACCCACACCAACACAAACACCTACACCCACACCCACACCAACACAAAAACCAACACCCACACCAACACCAACACAAAAACCAACACCCAGACCCATACCAACACAAAAACCAACACCCACACCAACACCAACACAAAAACCAACACCCAGACCCACACCAACACAAAAACCAACACCCACACCAACACCAACACAAAAACCAACACCCAGACCCACACCAACACAAACACCTACACCCACACCCACACCAACACAAAAACCAACACCCAGACCCACACCAACACAAAAACCAACACCCACACCCACACCAACACAAAAACCAACACCCAGACCCACACCAACACAAAAACCAACACCCACGCCCACACCAACACAAAAACCCACACCCACACCCACACCAACACAAAAACCAACACCCACACCAACACCAACACAAAAACTAACACCCACACCAACACAAAAACCAACACCCACACCCACACCAACACAAAAACCAACACCCAGACCCACACCAACACAAAAACCAACACCCACACCAACACAAAAAGCAACACCCACACCCACACCAACACAAAAACCCACACCCACACCCACACCAACACAAACACCTACACCCAGACCCACACCAACACAAAAACCAACACCCAGACCCACACCAACACAAAAACCAACACCCAGACCCACACCAACACAAAAACCAACACCCACACCCACACCAACACAAAAACCTACACCCACACCCACACCAACACAAAAACCAACACCCAGACCCACACCAACACAAAAACCAACACCCAGACCCACACCAACACAAAAACCAACACCCAGACCCACACCAACACAAAAACCAACACCCACACCCACACCAACACAAAAACCAACACCCAGACCCACACCAACACAAAAACCTACACCCAGACCCACACCAACACAAAAACCAACACCCAGACCGACACCAACACAAAAACCAACACCCACACCCACACCAACACAAAAACCAACACCCATACCCACACCAACACAAAAACCAACACCCACACCCACACCAACACAAAAACCAACACCCACACCAACACAAAAACCCACACCCACACCCACACCAACACAAAAACCAACACCCAGACCCACACCAACACAAAAACCAACACCCACACCCACACCAACACAAAAACCAACACCCACACCCACACCAACACAAAAACCAACACCCAGACCCACACCAACACAAAAACTAACACCCAGACCCACACCAACACAAAAACCAACAGTCAGACCCACACCAACACAAAAACCTACACCCACACCCACACCAACACAAAAACCCACACCCACACCCACACCAACACAAAAACCCACACCCACACCCACACCAACACAAAAACCCACACCAAGACCCACACCAACACAAAAACCAACACCCACACCCACACCAACACAAAAACCAACACCCACACCAACACAAAAACCAACACCCACACCCACACCAACACAAAAACCAACACCCAGACCCACACCAACACAAAAACCAACACCCAGACCCACACCAACACAAAAACCAACAGCCAGACCCACACCAACACAAAAACCAACACCCAGACCCACACCAACACAAAAACCAACACCCACACCCACACCAACACAAAAACCAACACCCAGACCCACACCAACACAAAAACCAACAGCCAGACCCACACCAACACAAAAACCAACACCCAGACCCACACCAACACAAACACCAACACCCACACCCACACCAACACAAAAACCAACACCCACACCAACACAAAAACCAACACCCACACCCACACCAACACAAAAACCAACACCCACACCAACACCAACACAAAAACCCACACCCACTCCCACACCAACACAAAAACCAACACCCAGACCCACACCAACACAAAAACCAACACCCACACCAACACCAACACAAAAACCCACACCCACACCAACACCAACACAAAAACCAACACCCAGACCCACACCAACACAAAAACCAACACCCAGACCCACACCAACACAAAAACCTACACCCACACCCACACCAACACAAAAACCAACACCCACACCAACACAAAAACCTACACCCAGACCCACACCAACACAAAAACCAACACCCAGACCCACACCAACACAAAAACCCACACCCACACCCACACCAACACAAAACCCAATACCCACACCAACACAAAAACCAACACCCACACCCACACCAACACAAAAACCAACACCCACACCCACACCAACACAAAAACCAACACCCAGACCCACACCAACACAAAAACCCACACCCACACCCACACCAACACAAAAACCAACACCCAGACCCACACCAACACAAAAACCAACACCCACACCCACACCAACACAAAAACCAACACCCACACCCACACCAACACAAAAACCAACACCCAGACCCACACCAACACAAAAACCAACACCCACACCCACACCAACACAAAAACCAACACCCACACCAACACAAAAACCAACACCCAGACCCACACCAACACAAAAACCAACACCCACACCCACACCAACACAAAAACCAACACCCACACCCACACCAACACAAAAACCAACACCCACACCCACACCAACACAAAAACCAACACCCACACCCACACCAACACAAAAACCAACACCCAGACCCACACCAACACAAAAACCAAAACCCACACCAACACAAAAACCAACACCCACACCAACACCAACACAAAAACCAACACCCAGACCCACACCAACACAAACACCTACACCCACACCCACACCAACACAAAAACCAACACCCACACCAACACCAACACAAAAACCAACACCCAGACCCACACCAACACAAAAACCAACACCCACACCAACACCAACACAAAAACCAACACCCAGACCCACACCAACACAAAAACCAACACCCACACCAACACCAACACAAAAACCAACACCCAGACCCACACCAACACAAACACCTACGCCCACACCCACACCAACACAAAAACCAACACCCACACCAACACCAACACAAAAACCAACACCCAGACCCACACCAACACAAAAACCAACACCCACACCCACACCAACACAAAAACCAACACCCAGACCCACACCAACACAAAAACCAACACCCACACCCACACCAACACAAAAACCCACACCCACACCCACACCAACACAAAAACCAACACCCACACCAACACCAACACAAAAACTAACACCCACACCAACACAAAAACCAACACCGACACCCACACCAACACAAAAACCAACACCCAGACCCACACCAACACAAAAACCAACACCCACACCAACACAAAAAGCAACACCCACACCCACACCAACACAAAAACCCACACCCACACCCACACCAACACAAAAACCTACACCCAGACCCACACCAACACAAAAACCAACACCCAGACCCACACCAACACAAAAACCAACACCCAGACCCACACCAACACAAAAACCAACACCCACACCCACACCAACACAAAAACATACACCCACACCCACACCAACACAAAAACCAACACCCAGACCCACACCAACACAAAAACCAACACCCAGACCCACACCAACACAAAAACCAACACCCAGACCCACACCAACACAAAAACCAACACCCACACCCACACCAACACAAAAACCAACACCCAGACCCACACCAACACAAAAACCAACACCCAGACCCACACCAACACAAAAACCAACACCCACACCCACACCAACACAAAAACCAACACCCAGACCCACACCAACACAAAAACCTACACCCAGACCCACACCAACACAAAAACCAACACCCAGACCGACACCAACACAAAAACCAACACCCACACCCACACCAACACAAAAACCAACACCCACACCCACACCAACACAAAAACCAACACCCACACCCACACCAACACAAAAACCAACACCCACACCAACACAAAAACCCACACCCACACCCACACCAACACAAAAACCAACACCCAGACCCACACCAACAAAAACCAACACCCACACCCACACCAACACAAAAACCAACACCCACACCCACACCAACACAAAAACCAACACCCAGAACCACACCAACACAAAAACTAACACCCAGACCCACACCAACACAAAAACCAACAGCCAGACCCACACCAACACAAAAACCTACACCCACACCCACACCAACACAAAAACCCACACCCACACCCACACCAACACAAAAACCCACACCCACACCCACACCAACACAAAAACCAACACCCACACCCACACCAACACAAAAACCCACACCCAGACCCACACCAACACAAAAACCAACACCCACACCCACACCAACACAAAAACCAACACCCAGACCCACACCAACACAAAAACCAACAGCCAGACCCACACCAACACAAAAACCAACACCCACACCCACACCAACACAGAAACCTACACCAACACCCACACCAACACAAAAACCAACACCCAGACCCACACCAACACAAAAACCTACACCCACACCAACACAAAAACCTACACCCACACCCACACCAACACAAAAACCAACACCCAGACCCACACCAACACAAAAACCAACACCCAGACCCACACCAACACAAAAACCTACACCAACACCCACACCAACACAAAAACCAACACCCAGACCCACACCAACACAAAAACCAACACCCACACCAACACAAAAACCAACACCCACTCCCACACCAACACAAAAACCAACACCCAGACCCACACCAACACAAAAACCAACACCCAGACCCACACCAACACAAAAACCAACACCCACACCCACACCAACACAAAAACCTACACCCACACCAACACAAAAACCAACACCCAGACCCACACCAACACAAAAACCAACACCCACACCCACACCAACACAAAAACCAACACCCAGACCCACACCAACACAAAAACCAACACCCAGACCCACACCAACACAAAAACCAACACCCACACCCACACCAACACAAAAACCAACACCCAGACCCACACCAACACAAAAACCTACACCCAGACCCACACCAACACAAAAACCAACACCCAGACCGACACCAACACAAAAACCAACACCCACACCCACACCAACACAAAAACCAACACCCACACCCACACCAACACAAAAACCAACACCCACACCCACACCAACACAAAAACCAACACCCACACCAACACAAAAACCCACACCCACACCCACACCAACACAAAAACCAACACCCACACCCACACCAACAAAAACCAACACCCACACCCACACCAACACAAAAACCAACACCCACACCCACACCAACACAAAAACCAACACCCAGAACCACACCAACACAAAAACTAACACCCAGACCCACACCAACACAAAAACCAACAGCCAGACCCACACCAACACAAAAACCTACACCCACACCCACACCAACACAAAAACCCACACCCACACCCACACCAACACAAAAACCCACACCCACACCCACACCAACACAAAAACCAACACCCACACCCACACCAACACAAAAACCCACACCCAGACCCACACCAACACAAAAACCAACACCCACACCCACACCAACACAAAAACCAACACCCAGACCCACACCAACACAAAAACCAACAGCCAGACCCACACCAACACAAAAACCAACACCCAGACCCACACCAACACAAAAACCAACACCCAGACCCACACCAACACAAACACCAACACCCAGACCCACACCAACACAAAAACCAACACCCAGACCCACACCAACACAAAAACCAACACCCAGACCCACACCAACACAAAAACCAACAGCCAGACCCACACCAACACAAAAACCAACACCCAGACCCACACCAACACAAAAACCAACACCCAGACCCACACCAACACAAAAACCAACAGCCAGACCCACACCAACACAAAAACCAACACCCAGACTCACACCAACACAAAAACCTACACCCACACCCACACCAACACAAAAACCAACACCCACACCCACACCAACACAAAAACCAACACCCACACCCACACCAACACAAAAACCAACACACACACTCACACCAACACAAAAACCAACACCCAGACCCACACCAACACAAAAACCAACAGCCAGACCCACACCAACACAAAAACCAACCCCCAGACCCACACCAACACAAAAACCTACACCCACACCCACACCAACACAAAAACCAACACCCAGACCCACACCAACACAAAAAACAACACCCAGACCCACACCAACACAAAAACCTACACCCAGACCCACACCAACACAAAAACCAACACCCAGACCCACACCAACACAAAAACCTGCACCCACACCCACACCAACACAAAGACCAACACCCAGACCCACACCAACACAAAAACCAACAGCCACACCCACACCAACACAAAGACCAACACCCAGACCCACACCAACACAAAAAACAACACCCAGACCCACACCAACACAAAAACCAACACCCACACCCACACCAACACAAAAACCAACACCCACACCCACACCAACACAAAAACCAACACCCAGACCCACACCAACACAAAAACCTACACCCAGACCCACACCAACACAAAAACCAACACCCAGACCCACACCAACACAAAAACCTGCACCCACACCCACACCAACACAAAGACCAACACCCAGACCCACACCAACACAAAAACCAACACCCACACCCACACCAACACAAAGACCAACACCCAGACCCACACCAACACAAAAACCAACACCCAGACCCACACCAACACAAAAACCTGCACCCAGACCCACACCAACACAAAAACCTACACCCACACCAACACCAACACAAAAACCAACACCCACACCCACACCAACACAAAAACCAACACCCAGACCCACACCAACACAAAAACCAACACCCACACCAACACAAAAACCTACACCCAGACCCACACCAACACAAAAACCAACACCCACACCAACACCAACACAAAAACCAACACCCAGACCCACACCAACACAAAAACCAACAGCCAGACCCACACCAACACAAAAACCAACACCCACACCCACACCAACACAAAAACCAACACCCAGACCCACACCAACACAAAAACCAACACCCACACCCACACCAACACAAAAACCAACACCCAGACCCACACCAACACAAAAACCAACACCCAGACCCACACCAACACAAAAACCTACACCCACACCAACACAAAAACCAACACCCACACCCACACCAACACAAAAACCAACACCCAGACCCACACCAACACAAAAACCAACACCCACACCCACACCAACACAAAAACCAACACCCAGACACACACCAACACAAAAACCAACAGCCAGACCCACACCAACACAAAAACCAACAGCCAGACCCACACCAACACAAAAACCAACACCCAGACCCACACCAACACAAAAACCAACACCCACACCAACACAAAAACCAACACCCAGACCCACACCAACACAAAAACCAACACCAACACCAACACAAAAACCAACACCCAGACCCACACCAACACAAAAACCTACACCCACACCCACACCAACACAAAAACCAACACCCACACCCACACCAACACAAAAACCAACACCCAGACCCACACCAACACAAAAACCAACACCCACACCCACACCAACACAAAAACCAACACCCAGACCCACACCAACACAAAAACCAACACCACACCCACACCAACACAAAAACCAACAGCCAGACCCACACCAACACAAAAACCTACACCCAGACCCACACCAACACAAAAACCAACCCCCAGACCCACACCAACACAAAAACCAACAGCCAGACCCACACCAACACAAAAACCAACACCCACACCCACACCAACACAAAAACCAACACCCAGACCCACACCAACACAAAAACCAACACCCAGACCCACACCAACACAAAAACCAACACCCACACCCACACCAACACAAAAACCAACACCCAGACCCACACCAACACAAAAACCAACACCCACACCCACACCAACACAAAAACCAACACCCAGACCCACACCAACACAAAAACCAACACCCAGACCCACACCAACACAAAAACCCACACCCAGACCCACACCAACACAAAAACCCACACCCACACCCACACCAACACAAAAACCAACACCCAGACCCACACCAACACAAAAACCTACACCCACACCCACACCAACACAAAAACCAACACCCACACCAACACAAAAACCAACACCCAGACCCACACCAACACAAAAACCCACACCCACACCCACACCAACACAAAAACCAACACCCACACCAACACAAAAACCAACACCCACACCCACACCAACACAAAAACCTACACCCACACCCACACCAACACAAAAACCAACACCCACACCCACACCAACACAAAAACCAACACCCACACCCACACCAACACAAAAACCAACACCCACACCCACACCAACACAAAAACCAACACCCAGACCCACACCAACACAAAAACCAACACCCAGACCCACACCAACACAAAAACCAACACCCACACCCACACCAACACAAAAACCAACACCCACACCAACACAAAAACCAACACCCACACCCACACCAACACAAAAACCAACACCCAGACCCACACCAACACAAAAACCCACACCCACACCCACACCAACACAAAAACCAACACCCAGACCCACACCAACACAAAAACCAACATCATACCAACACCCACACCCAAAACCACCACCATACCGACACCAACACCTACAGAAAAACCAACACCCACACCCAGACCCACATCAAAACCAACACAAAAACCAATATCACACCCACACCCACTCCCACACCCACTCCCACACCCACTCCCACACCCACTCACACTCACACTCACACTCACACTCCTACACCCACTCCCACTCCCACACCCACACCCACTCCCACTCCCACTCCCACACCCACACCCACTCCCACACCCACTCACACTCACACTCACACTCCCACACCCACTCCCACTCCCACACCCACTCCCACACCCACTCCCACTCCCACTCCCACACCCACACCCACTCCCACACCCACTCCCACACCCACTCCCACTCCCACACCCACTCCCACTCCCACACCCACTCCCACACCCACACCCACTCCCACACCCACTCCCACACCCACACCCACTCCCACTCCCACTCCCACACCCACACCCACTCCCACACCCACTCCCACACCACTCCCACTCCCACACCCACTCCCACTCCCACACCCACTCCCACACCCACACCCACTCCCACACCCACTCCCACTCCCACTCCCACTGCCACACCCACACCCACTCCCACACCCACTCCCACTCCCACTCCCACTCCCACACCCACTCCCACTCCCACACCCACTCCCACACCCACTCCCACTCCCACTCCCACACCCACTCCCACTCCCACACCCACACCCACTCCCACTCCCACACCCACACCCACTCCCACACCCACTCCCACACCCACTCCCACTCCCACTCCCACTCCCACACCCACAACCACTCCCACACCCACTCCCACACCCACTCCCACTCCCACACCCACACCCACTCCCACACCCACTCCCACACCCACACCCACTCCCATACCCACTCCCACACCCACTCCCACACCCACTCCCACTCCCACACCCACACCCACTCCCACACCCACTCACACTCACACTCACACTCCCACTCACACACCCACTCACACACCCGCTCACACTCACACTCACACTCCCACACCCACTCCCACACCCACTCCCACACCCACTCCCGCACCCACTCCCGCACCCACTCCCACACCCACTCCCACACCCACTCACACTCACACTCCCACACCCACTCACACACCCACTCCCACACCCACTCCCACACCCACACCCACACCCACTCCCACACCCACTCACACTCACACTCACACTCCCACTCACACTCCCACTCACACACCCACTCACACACCCGCTCACACTCACACTCACACTCCCACACCCACTCACACACCCACTCCCACACCCACTCCCACAACCACTCACACTCACACACCCACTCCCACTCCCACTCCCACACCCACACCCATACCAAAGCACAACCACACCAAGGCCAATACTAACGCCAATACCACACCACCACCCACAGTACCACCAACACCACAGCAGCACCCACAGTACGACCAACACCACACCACCACCCACAGTACCACCAACATCACACCGCCACCCACAGTACCACTAGCACCCACAGTACCACCAACACCACAGCAGCACCCACAGTACCACCAACACCACACCACCACCCACAGTACCACCAACATCACACCACCACCCACAGTACCACTAGCAACCACAGTACCACCAACACCACACCAGCACCCACAGTAACACCAACACCACACCAGCACGCACAGTACCACCAACACCACACCAGTACCCACAGTACCACCAGCACCCACAGTACCACCAAAACCACACCAGCACCCACAGTATTACCAACACCACACCAGCATCCACAGTAACATCAGCATCCACAGTACCACAACCACAACACCAGCGCCCACAGTACCACCAACACCACACCAGCACTCACAGTACCACCAGCACTCACAGAATCACCAACACCACACCAGCACCCACAGTACCACCAACACCACACCAGCACCCACAGTACCACCAGCACCACACCAACACCCACAGTACCACCAACACCACACCAGCACCCACAGTACCACCAACACCACACCAACACCCACAGTACCACCACCACCCACAGTACCACCAACACCACACCAGCACCCACAGTACCACCAGCACCCACAGTACTACCAGCACCCACAGTACTACCAACACCACACCAGCACCCACAGTACCACCACCACCACACCAACACCCACAGTACCACCAACACCACACCAGCACCCACAGTACCACCAGCACCCACAGTACCACCAGCACCCACAGTACCACCAGCACCCACAGTACTACCAACACCACACCAGCACCCACAGTACCACCACCACCACACCAGCACCCATAGTAACACCAACACCACACCAGCACCCACAGTACCACAACACCACACCAGCACCCACAGTACCACCAACACCACACCAGCACCCACAGTACCACCAACACCACACCAACACCCACAGTACCACCAACACCACACCAGCACCCACAGTACCACCAGCACCCACAGTACCACCAACACCACACCAGCACCCACAGTACCACCAACACCACACCAGCACCCACAGTACCACCAGCACCACACCAACACCCACAGTACCACCAACACCACACCAGCACCCACAGTACCACCAACACCACACCAACACCCACAGTACCACCAACACCACACCAGCACCCACAGTACCACCAGCACCACACCAGCACCCACAGTGCCACCAACACCAACCAACACCCACAGTACCACCAGCACCCACAGTACCACCAACACCACACCAACACCCACAGTACCACCACCACCACACCAGCACCCATAGTACTGCCAACACCAACCAACACCCACAGTACCACCAACACCGCACCAACACCCACAGTACCACCACCACCACACCAGCACCCACAGTACCACCAACACCACACCAACACCCACAGTACCACCACCACCACACCAGCACCCACAGTACCACCACTACCACACCAGCACCCACAGTACCACCAACACCGTACCAACACCCACAGTACCACCACCACCACACCAGCAGCCACAGTACCACCACCACCACACCAGCACCCACAGTACCACCAACACCACACCAACACCCACAGTACCACCAACACCGCACCAACACCCACAGTACCACCACCACCACACCAGCAGCCACAGTACCACCACCACCACACCAGCACCCACAGTACCACCAACACCACACCAACACCCACAGTACCACCAACACCGCACCAACACCCACAGTACCACCACCACCACACCAGCAGCCACAGTACCACCACCACCACACCAGCAGCCACAGTACCACCACCACCACACCAGCACCCACAGTACCACCACCACCACACCAGCACCCACAGTACCACCAACACCAACCAACACCCACAGTACCACCACCACCACACCAGCACCCACAGTACCACCACCACCACACCAGCACCCACAGTACCACCAACACCAACCAACACCCACAGTACCACCACCACCACACCAGCAGCCACAGTACCACCACCACCACACCAGCACCCACAGTACCACCACCACCACACCACCACCCACAGTACCACCAACACCGCACCAACACCCACAGTACCACCACCACCACACCAGCACCCACAGTACCACCAACACCGCACCAACACCCACAGTACCACCAACACCGCACCAACACCCACAGTACCACCACCACCACACCAGCACCCACAGTACCACCAACACCGCACCAACACCCACAGTACCACCACCACCACACCAGCACCCACAGTACCACCACCACCACACCAGCACCCACAGTACCACCAACACCAACCAACACCCACAGTACCACCACCACCACACCAGCAGCCACAGTACCACCACCACCACACCAGCACCCACAGTACCACCACCACCACACCACCACCCACAGTACCACCAACACCGCACCAACACCCACAGTACCACCACCACCACACCAGCACCCACAGTACCACCAACACCGCACCAACACCCACAGTACCACCAACACCGCACCAACACCCACAGTACCACCAACACCGCACCAACACCCACAGTACCACCAACACCGCACCAACACCCACAGTACCACCACCACCACACCAGCACCCACAGTACCACCAACACCAACCAACACCCACAGTACCACCACCACCACACCAGCACCCACAGTACCACCAACACCGCACCAACACCCACAGTACCACCAACACCACACCAGCACCCACAGTACCACCACCACCACACCAACACCCACAGTACCACCAGCACCACACCAGCACCCACAGTACCACCAGCACCACACCAACACCCACAGTACCACCAGCACCCACAGTACTACCAACACCACACCAGCACCCACAGTACCACCAGCACCCACAGTACCACCAACACCACACCAGCACCCACAGTACCACCAGCACCCACAGTACTACCAACACCACACCAGTACCCACAGTACCACCACCACCACACCAGCACCCATAGTAACACCAACACCACACCAGCACCCACAGTACCACCACCACCACACCAACACCCACAGTACCACCACCACCACACCACCACCCACAGTACCACCAACACCACACCAACACCCACAGTACCACAACACCACACCAGCACCCACAGTACCACCAGCACCCCCAGTACCACCAACACCACACCAACACCCACAGTACCACCAGCACCACACCAGCACCCACAGTACCACCAACACCACACCAGCACCCACAGTACCACAACACCACACCAGCACCCACAGTACCACCAGCACCCACAGTACCACCAACACCACACCAGCACCCACAGTACCACCAGCACCCACAGTACCACCACCACCACACCAGCACCCATAGTAACACCAGCACCACACCAGCACCCACAGTACCACCACCACCACACCAGCACCCACAGTACCACCAGCACCACACCAACACCCACAGTACCACCACCACCACACCAGCACCCACAGTACCACCAGCACCACACCAACACCCACAGTACCACCAGCACCACACCAGCACCCACAGTACCACCACCACCACACCAGCACCCACAGTACCACCAACACCACACCAGCACCCACAGTACCACCAGCACCCACAGTACCACCACCACCACACCAGCACCCACAGTACCACAACACCACACCAGCACCCACAGTACCACCAGCACGACACCAACACCCACAGTACCACCAGCACCACACCAACACCCACAGTACCACAACACCACACCAGCACCCACAGTACCACCAACACCACACCAGCACCCACAGTACCACCAACACCACACCAACACCCACAGTACCACCAACACCACACCAACACCCACAGTACCACAACACCACACCAGCACCCACAGTACCACCAACACCACACCAGCACCCACAGTACCACCAACACCACACCAACACCCACAGTACCACCAGCACCACACCAGCACCCACAGTACCACCACCACCACACCAGCACCCACAGTACCACAACACCACACCAGCACCCACAGTACCACGAACACCACACCAACACCCACAGTACCACCAGCACCACACCAGCACCCACAGTACCACCACCACCACACCAGCACCCGCAGTACCACAACACCACACCAGCACCCACAGTACTACCACCACCACACCACCACCCACAGTACCACCAGCACCACACCAGCACCCACAGTACCACCAACACCACACCAACACCCACAGTACCACCAACACCACACCAGCACCCACAGTACCACCAGCACCACACCAGCACCCACAGTACCACCAACACCACACCAGCACCCACAGTACCACCAGCACCACACCAACACCCACAGTACCACAACACCACACCAGCACCCACAGTACCACCAACACCACACCAACACCCACAGTACCACCAGCACCACACCAGCACCCACAGTACCACCAACACCACACCAGCACCCACAGTACCACCAGCACCACACCAACACCCACAGTACCACAACACCACACCAGCACCCACAGTACCACCAACACCACACCAACACCCACAGTACCACAACACCACACCAACACCCACAGTACCACAACACCACACCAGCACCCACAGTACCACCAACACCACACCAGCACCCACAGTACCACCACCACACCAGCACCCACAGTACCACCACCACCACACCAGCACCCACAGTACCACCAGCACCACACCAGCACCCACAGTACCACCAACACCACACCAACACCCACAGTACCACAACACCACACCAGCACCCACAGTACCACCAACACCACACCAACACCCACAGTACCACCAACACCACACCAACACCCACAGTACCACCAGCACCACACCAGCACCCACAGTACCACCAGCACCACACCAGCACCCACAGTACCACCAACACCACACCAACACCCACAGTACCACAACACCACACCAGCACCCACAGTACCACCAACACCACACCAACACCCACAGTACCACCAACACCACACCAGCACCCACAGTACCACCAGCACCACACCAGCACCCACAGTACCACCAGCACCACACCAGCACCCACAGTACCACCAACACCACACCAACACCCACAGTACCACCAGCACCACACCAGCACCCACAGTACCACCACCACCACACCAGCACCCACAGTACCACAACACCACACCAGCACCCACAGTACCACCAGCACCACACCAACACCCACAGTACCACCACCACCACACCAACACCCACAGTACCACCAGCACCACACCAGCACCCACAGTACCACCACCACCACACCAGCACCCACAGTACCACAACACCACACCAGCACCCACAGTACCACCACCACACCAACACCCACAGTACCACCACCACCACACCAACACCCACAGTACCACCAGCACCACACCAGCAGGCAATTACCTTTGAGACCGTTTCCTGAACACTGGTGTGCCGTACCTGTGCTGTGACTGGAATTGGTTCTTGCTCCTCAGTGGCCAAGTGATTCTCAGGTTTGCTCACGGTGACTGGGTGCTTTCCTGCTGCGATGTCTCGGATTGGGGAGTGGGGAACGGCGGTCTGATCCAGTTGTTTCACTGAGATCACTCTGATGTGGATTCTTGTGGTTTCAGGTAGTGAGCTTCCCTGAAGGAGATTTTTTCTTTGATTATGTGAGGCAAGTGACTGACTGGTACAAGAAAGAGAGGCCAGTGAAGGCTGGTAAGTGTCCCTCAGATGTTACACTGCCCTTGGGGAAGGGGAGAGCTCCTGCAGTCTGTGCGGTAACACTGGGTTTCCCTGTTACCCTCCAGGTTCCTCTGTCTCGGTGACATACAAGGTGCTGTTTGTGAGAAAACTGTGGCTCAATGTCGTTCCTGGCAGAGACCTCAAAGCAGATGTTGTGTTCCATTTCCCACAGGTCAGTGATTGACCGTGTCCACAAGGAGTGGCCGTGTCCACAGGGGAGTGACCGTGACCACTGCAGAGTGACCGCATCCACAGGGGAGTGACCACGTCCACAGGGGAGTGACCATGTCCAGAGGGCAGTGACCGTGTCCACAGGGGAGTGACCGTGACCACTGCAGAGTGACCGCATCCACAGGGGAGTGACCATGTCCACAGGGGAGTGACCGTGTCCAGAGGGCAGTGACCGTGTCCACAGGAGTGTGACCATGACCATAGGGGAGTGACCGTGCCCACAGGGGAGTGACAATGACCACAGGGTCTGACCGTGTCCACAGGGAAGTGACCGAGTACACAGGGGAGTAACCGTGTCCACATGGGAGTGACCATGTGCACAGAGGAGTGACCGAGTCCACAGGGGAGTGACCGTGACCACTACGGAGTGACCACATCCACAGGGGAGTGACCACGTCCACAGGGGAGTGACCGCGTCCACATTGGAGTGACCATATCCACAAGGGAGTGACCATGACCACAGGGTCTGACCGTGTCCACAGGGGAGTGACCAAGTACACAGGGGAGTGACCGTGTCCACAGGGGAGTGACCGTGACCACAGGGTCTGACCGTGTCCACAGAGGAGAGACCGAGTCCACAGGGGAGTGACCATGTTCAAAGGGGAATGACAATGAACACAGGGGATGACCGTGTCCAAAGGGAAGTGACCATGCCCACAGGGGAGTGACCGTGACCAAGGGGAGTGACCGAGTCCACAGGGGAGTGACTGCGTCCTTAGGGGAGTGACCGAGTCCCCAGGGGAATCACCATGACCAGAGGGGAGTGACCGGGTCCACAGAGGAGTGACCGTGTCCACAGGGGAGTGACCGATCCACAGGTGAGTGGCAATGACCACAGGGGCGTGACCAGGTCCACAGGGGAGTGACTGACCGTGTCCACAGGGGAGTGACCGTGACCACAGGGGAGTGACCGAGTCCACAGGGGAGTGACCGTGTCCACAAGGGAGTGACCATGTCTACAGGGGCGTGACCAGGTCCACAGGGGAGTGACCAAGTCCACAGGGGCATGTCCATGCCCACGGGGGAGTGACCGTGTCCAGAGGTGAGTGACCATGAGCACAGGGGAGTGCCCGTGTCCACAGGGGAGTGACCGGGTCCACGGGGGAGTGACCATGACAACAGGGGAGTGGCCGAGTACACAGGAGAGTGACTGACCATGTCCACAGGGGAGTGGCCATGACCACAAGGGAGTGATGGTGACAACAGGGGAGTGAACGTGTCCACAGGGGAGTGACCATGACCACAGGGGAGTGACCGTGTCCACAGGGGAGTGACCATGACCACAGGGGAGTGACCATAACCACATGGGAGTGACCATGACCACACTGGAGTGACTGTGACCACAGGGGAGTGACCATGTCCACAGGGGAGTGACCATGACCATGGGGGAGTGACCGTGTCCACAGTGGAGTGACCAAGCCCATTGGGGAGTGACCATGTCCACAGTGGTGTGACCATGTCCACTGGGGAGTGACCAAGCCCATAGGGGAGTGACCGTGTCCACAGGGAAGTGACCAAGTCCACAGGGGTGTGACCGAGTCCCCAAGGGAATGACCATGACCACAAGGGACTGACAGTGACCACGGGGGAATGACCATGACCAGAGGGGAGTGACCGTATCCACAATGGAGTGACCGCGTCCACAGGGGAGTGACCGCGTCCACAGGGGAGTGACCGAGTCCACAGGGGAATGACTATGACCACAGGAGAGTGTCTGAGCGTGTCTTCAGGGGAGTGACCAGGTCCACAGGGGAGTGACCGCGTCCACAGGGGGGTGACCGCTTCCACAGGGGAGTAACCATGTCCACGGGGGAGTGACTGTGTCCACGGGGGAGTGACCGTGTCCACAGACGAGTGACTGTGTCCACAGGGGAGTGACCGTGTCCACAGGGGAGTGACTGTGTCCACAGGGGAGTGACCCTGTCCACGGGGGAGTGACTGTGTCCACGGGGGAGTGACTGTGTCCACAGGGGAGTGACCGCGTCCGCAGGAGAGTGACCATGTCCACAGGGGAGTGACCGTGTCCACGGGGGAGTGACCGTGTCCACAGGGGAGTGACCATGACTACAGGGGAGTGACCATGTCCACAGGGGAGTGACCATGTCCACAGGGGAGTGACTGTGTCCACAGGGGAGTGACCGTGTCCATGGGGCAGTGACTGTGTCCACAGGGGAGTGACCGTGTCCACAGGGGAGTGACCACGTCCGGAGGGGAGTGACCATGACCACAGGGGAGTGACCGTGTCCACGGGGGAGTGACTGTGTCCACAGGGGAGTGACCGTGTCCACGGGGCAGTGACTGTGTCCACAGGGGAGTGACCGTGTCCACAGGGGAGTGACCATGTCCGCAGGGGAGTGACCATGACCACAGGGGAGTGACCGTGTCCACGGGGGAGTGACTGTTTCCACGGGGGAGTGACCGTGTCCACGCGGGAGTGACCGTGTCCACAGGGGATGACTGTGTCCACGGGGGAGTGACCGTGTCCACGGGGGAGTGACTGTGTCCACGGGGGAGTGACTGTGTCCACAGAGGAGTGACCGAGTCCACAGGGGAGTGACCATGTCCACAGGGGAGTGATCCTGACCACAGAGGAGTGACTGTGTCCATGGGGGAGTGACCATGACCACAGGGGAATGACTGTGACCACACGGGAGTGACTGTGACCACACGGGAGTGACCATGTCCACAGGGGAGTGACCATGACCATGGGGGAGTGACCGTGTCCACAGTGGAGTGACCAAGCCCATTGGGGAGTGACCATGTCCACAGTGGTGTGACCGTGTCCACTGGGGAGTGACCAAGCCCATAGGGGAGTGACCGTGTCCACAGGGAAGTGACCAAGTCCACAGGGGTGTGACCGAGTCCCCAAGGGAGTGACCATGACCACAAGGGACTGACAGTGACCACGGGGGAATGACCATGACCAGAGGGGAGTGACCATGTCCACAGGGGAGTAACCGAGTCCACAGGGGAGTGACAATGACCACAGGGGAGTGACCGTATCCACAATGGAGTGACCGCGTCCACAGGGGAGTGACCGCGTCCACAGGGGAGTGACCGAGTCCACAGGGGAATGACTATGACCACAGGAGAGTGTCTGAGCGTGTCTTCAGGGGAGTGACCAGGTCCACAGGGGAGTGACCGCGTCCACAGGGGAGTGACCGCGTCCACAGGGGAGTGACCATGTCCACGGGGGAGTGACTGTGTCCACGGGGGAGTGACCGTGTCCACAGATGAGTGACTGTGTCCACAAGGGAGTGACCGTGTCCACAGGGGAGTGACCGTGTCCACGGGATGGTGACTGTGTCCACAGGGGAGTGACCGTGTCCACAGGGGAGTGACTGTGTCCACAGGGGAGTGACCCTGTCCACGGGGGAGTGACTGTGTCCACGGGGGAGTGACTGTGTCCACAGGGGAGTGACCGCGTCCGCAGGAGAGTGACCGTGTCCACAGGGGAGTGACTGTGTCCACAGGGGAGTGACCGTGTCCACAGGGGAGTGACCGTGTCCACGGGGGAGTGACCGTGTCCACAGGGGAGTGCCCATGACTACAGGGGAGTGACCATGTCCACAGGGGAGTGACTGTGTCCACAGGGGAGTGACCGTGTCCATGGGGCAGTGACTGTGTCCACAGGGGAGTGACCGTGTCCACAGGGGAGTGACCACGTCCGGAGGGGAGTGACCATGACCACAGGGGAGTGACCGTGTCCACGGGGGAGTGACTGTGTCCACAGGGGAGTGACCGTGTCCACGGGGCAGTGACTGTGTCCACAGGGGAGTGACCGTGTCCACAGGGGAGTGACCATGTCCGCAGGGGAGTGACCATGACCACAGGGGAGTGACCGTGTCCACGGGGGAGTGACTGTTTCCACGGGGGAGTGACCGTGTCCACGCGGGAGTGACCGTGTCCACAGGGGATGACTGTGTCCACGGGGGAGTGACCGTGTCCACGGGGGAGTGACTGTGTCCACGGGGGAGTGACTGTGTCCACAGGGGAGTGACCGAGTCCACAAGGGAATGACCATGTCCACAGGGGAGTGATCCTGACCACAGAGGAGTGACTGTGTCCATGGGGGAGTGACCATGACCACAGGGGAATGACTGTGACCACACGGGAGTGACTGTGACCACACGGGAGTGACCATGTCCACAGGGGAGTGACCATGACCATGGGGGAGTGACCGTGTCCACAGTGGAGTGACCAAGCCCATTGGGGAGTGACCATGTCCACAGTGGTGTGACCGTGTCCACTGGGGAGTGACCAAGCCCATAGGGGAGTGACCGTGTCCACAGGGAAGTGACCAAGTCCACAGGGGTGTGACCGAGTCCCCAAGGGAGTGACCATGACCACAAGGGACTGACAGTGACCACGGGGGAATGACCATGACCAGAGGGGAGTGACCATGTCCACAGGGGAGTAACCGAGTCCACAGGGGAGTGACAATGACCACAGGGGAGTGACCGTATCCACAATGGAGTGACCGCGTCCACAGGGGAGTGACCGCGTCCACAGGGGAGTGACCGAGTCCACAGGGGAATGACTATGACCACAGGAGAGTGTCTGAGCGTGTCTTCAGGGGAGTGACCAGGTCCACAGGGGAGTGACCCCGTCCACAGGGGAGTGACCGCGTCCACAGGGGAGTGACCATGTCCACGGGGGAGTGACTGTGTCCACGGGGGAGTGACCGTGTCCACAGACGAGTGACTGTGTCCACAGGGGAGTGACCGTGTCCACAGGGGAGTGACCGTGTCCACGGGGGAGTGACTGTGTCCACAGGGGAGTGACCATGTCCACAGGGGAGTGACTGTGTCCACAGGGGAGTGACCCTGTCCACCGGGGAGTGACTGTGTCCACGGGGGAGTGACTGTGTCCACAGGGGAGTGACCGCTTCCGCAGGAGAGTGACCGTGTCCACAGGGGAGTGACTGTGTCCACAGGGGAGTGACCGTGTCCACAGGGGAGTGACCGTGTCCACGGGGGAGTGACCGTGTCCACAGGGGAGTGACCATGACTACAGGGGAGTGACCATGTCCACAGGGGAGTGACTGTGTCCACAGGGGAGTGACCGTGTCCACGGGGCAGTGACTGTGTCCACAGGGGAGTGACCGTGTCCACAGGGGAGTGACCACGTCCGGAGGGGAGTGACCATGACCACAGGGGAGTGACCGTGTCCACGGGGGAGTGACTGTGTCCACAGGGGAGTGACCGTGTCCACGGGGCAGTGACTGTGTCCACAGGGGAGTGACCGTGTCCACAGGGGAGTGACCATGTCCGCAGGGGAGTGACCATGACCACAGGGGAGTGACCGTGTCCACGGGGGAGTGACTGTTTCCACGGGGGAGTGACCGTGTCCACGCGGGAGTGACCGTGTCCACAGGGGATGACTGTGTCCACGGGGGAGTGTCCGTGTCCACGGGGGAGTGACTGTGTCCACAGGGGAGTGACCGAGTCCACAGGGGAGTGACCATGTCCACAGGGGAGTGACCATGTCCACAGGGGAGTGATCCTGACCACAGAGGAGTGACTGTGTCCATGGGGGAGTGACCATGACCACAGGGAAATGACTGTGACCACACGGGAGTGACTGTGACCACACGGGAGTGACCATGTCCACAGGGGAGTGACCATGACCATGGGGGAGTGACCGTGTCCACAGTGGAGTGACCAAGCCCATTGGGGAGTGACCATGTCCACAGTGGTGTGACCGTGTCCACTGGGGAGTGACCAAGCCCATAGGGGAGTGACCGTGTCCACAGGGAAGTGACCAAGTCCACAGGGGTGTGACCGAGTCCCCAAGGGAGTGACCATGACCACAAGGGACTGACAGTGACCACGGGGGAATGACCATGACCAGAGGGGAGTGACCATGTCCACAGGGGAGTAACCGAGTCCACAGGGGAGTGACAATGACCACAGGGGAGTGACCGTATCCACAATGGAGTGACCGCGTCCACAGGGGAGTGACCGCGTCCACAGGGGAGTGACCGAGTCCACAGGGGAATGACCATGACCACAGGAGAGTGTCTGAGCGTGTCTTCAGGGGAGTGACCAGGTCCACAGGGGAGTGACCGCGTCCACAGGGGAGTGACCGCGTCCACAGGGGAGTGACCATGTCCACGGGGGAGTGACTGTGTCCACGGGGGAGTGACCGTGTCCACAGACGAATGACTGTGTCCACAGAGGAGTGACTGTGTCCACGGGGGAGTGACCGTGTCCACAGACGAGTGACTGTGTCCACGGGGGAGTGACCGTGTCCACAGACGAATGACTGTGTCCACAGAGGAGTGACTGTGTCCACAGAGGAGTGACTGTGTCCACAGGGGAGTGACCGTGTCCACGGGGGAGTGACCGTGTCCACGGGGGAGTGACCGTGTCCACAGACGAGTGACTGTGTCCACAGGGGAGTGACCGTGTCCACAGGGGAGTGGCTGTGTCCACAGGGGAGTGACCCTGTCCACCGGGGAGTGACTGTGTCCACAGGGGAGTGACCGCGTCCGCAGGAGAGTGACCATGACCACAGGGGAGTGACCGTGTCCACAGGGGAGTGACCGTGTCCACGGGGGAGTGACTGTGTCCACAGGGGAGTGACCATGACTACAGGGGAGTGACCATGTCCACAGGGAAGTGACTGTGTCCACAGGGGAGTGACCGTGTCCACGGGGCAGTGACTGTGTCCACAGGGGAGTGACCGTGTCCACAGGGGAGTGACCACGTCCGCAGGAGAGTGACCATGACCACAGGGGAGTGACCATGTCCACGGGGGAGTGACTGTGTCCACAGGGGAGTGACCGTGTCCACGGGGCAGTGACTGTGTCCACAGGGGAGTGACCGTGTCCACAGGGGAGTGACCACGTCCGCAGGGGAGTGACCATGACCACAGGGGAGTGACCGTGTCCACGGGGGAGTGTCTGTTTCCACGGGGGAGTGACCGTGTCCACGGGGGAGTGACTGTGTCCACGGGGGAGTGACTGTCCACAGGGGAGTGACCGAGTCCACAGGGGAGTGACCATGTCCACAGGGGAGTGATCCTGACCACAGAGGAGTGACTGTGTCCATGGGGGAGTGACCATGACCACAGGGGAATGACCATGACCACAGGGGAGTGACCATGTCCACAGGGGAGTGACCATGACCACAGGGGAGTGACCATGTCCACAGGGGAGTGACTGACCATGTCCACAGGGGAGTGACTTGTCCACAGGGGAGTGACCATGTCCACAGGGGAGTGACCATGTCAACAGGGGAATGACCATGACCACAGGAGAGTGACCATGTCCGTAGGGGAGTGACTATGACCACAGGGGAGTGACCGTATCCACAGGGGAGTGACAGACTGTGTCCACAGGGGAGTGACCATGTTGACAGAGGAATGACCGTGTCCCCAAGGGAGTGACAATGACAACGGGAGAGTGACTGTGTCCACAGGAGAGGGACTGACCGTGTCCACAGAGGAGTGACTGTATCCACAGGGGAATGACCATGACCACAGGGGAATGACTGACCATGTCAACAGGGGTGTGAGCTTGTCCGCACAGGAATGACCGTGACTACAGGGGAGTGACCGTGTCCACAGGGGAGTGACCATGACCACACAGGAATGACTATGACCACAAGGGAGTGACCGTGTTCACAGGGTAGTGACCGTGTCCACAGGGGAGTGACAGACTGTGTCCACAGGGGAGTGACCATGTTGACAGAGGAATGACCGTGTCCCCAAGGGAGTGACAATGACAACGGGAGAGTGACTGTGTCCACAGGAGAGGGACTGACCGTGTCCACAGAGGAGTGACTGTATCCACAGGGGAATGACCATGACCACAGGGGAATGACTGACCATGTCAACAGGGGTGTGAGCTTGTCCGCACAGGAATGACCGTGACTACAGGGGAGTGACCGTGTCCACAGGGGAGTGACCATGACCACACAGGAATGACTATGACCACAAGGGAGTGACCGTGTTCACAGGGTAGTGACCGTGTCCACAGGGGAGTGATCCTGACCACAGGGGATTGATCGTGTCCACGGGGAAGTGACCATGTCCACAGGGGAATGAATATGACCACAAGGAAGTGACCGTATCCACAGGGGAGTGACCGTGTCCACAGTGGAATGACCGTGACCACAGGGGAGTGATCCTGACCACAGGAGATTGATCATGTCCACAGGGGAGTGACCATGACCACAGTGGAGTGACCGTGTCCACCGGGGAGTGACCATGTCCACAGGGTAGTGACCGTGTCCACAGGGGAGTGACCATGTCCAAAGGGGAGTAACCGAGTCCACAGGGGAGTGATCCTGACCACAGGAGAATGGCTGTGTCCACAGGGGAGTGACCGTGTCCACAGGGGAGTGACTGTGCCCACAGGGGAGTGACCGTGTCCACAGTGGAGTGACCGTGTCCACGGGGGAGTGACTGTGTCCACGGGGGTGTGGCTGTGTCCACGGGGGAGTGACCGTGTCCACGGGGGAGTGACTATGCCCACAGGGGAGTGACCGTGTCCACAGTGGAGTGACCGTGTCCACGGGGGAGTGACTGTGTCCACGGGGGAGTGACTGTGTCCACAGGGGAGTGACCGAGTCCACAGGGGAGTGACCATGTCCACAGGGGAGTGCTCCTGACCACAGAGGAGTGACTGTGTCCACGGGGGAGTGACCATGACCACAGGGGAATGACCATGACCACAGGGGAGTGACCATGTCCACAGGGGAGTGACCATGACCACAGGGGAGTGACCATGTCCACAAGGGAGTGACTGACCATGTCCACAGGGGAGTGACTGTGTCCACAGGGGAGTGACCATGTCCACGGGGGAGTGACCATGTCAACAGGGGAATGACCATGACCACAGGAGAGTGACCATGTCCACAGGGGAGTGACTATGACCACAGGGGAGTGACCGTGTCCACGGGGGAGTGACAGACTGTGTCCACAGGGGAGTGACCATGTTGACAGAGGAGTGACCGTGTCCCCAAGGGAGTGACTATGACAACGGGAGAGTGACTGTGTCCACAGGAGAGGGACTGACCGTGTCCACAGAGGAGTGACTGTATCCACAGGGGAATGACAATGACCATGTCAACAGGGGTGTGAGCTTGTCCGCACAGGAATGACTATGACCACAAGGGAGTGACCGTGTTCACAGGATAGTGACCGTGTCCACAGGGGAGTGATCCTGACCACAGGGGATTGATCGTGTCCACGGGGGAGTGACCATGTCCACAGAGGAATGACCATGACCACAAGGGAGTGACCGTATCCACAGGGTAGTGACCGTGTCCACAGTGGAATGACCGTGACCACAGGGGAGTGATCCTGACCACAGGAGATTGATCCTGTCCACAGGGGAGTGACCATGACCACAGTGGAGTGACCGTGTCCACCGGGGAGTGACCATGTCCACAGGGGAGTGACCATGTCCACAGGGTAGTGACCGTGACTACAGGGGAGTGACCGTGTCCACAGGGGAGTGACCATGACCACACAGGAATGACTATGACCACAAGGGAGTGACCGTGTTCACAGGGTAGTGACCGTGTCCACAGGGGAGTGATCCTGACCACAGGGGATTGATCGTGTCCACGGGGAAGTGACCATGTCCACAGGGGAATGAACATGACCACAAGGGAGTGACCGTATCCACAGGGGAGTGACCGTGTCCACAGTGGAATGACCGTGACCACAGGGGAGTGATCCTGACCACAGGAGATTGATCATGTCCACAGGGGAGTGACCATGACCACAGTGGAGTGACCGTGTCCACCGGGGAGTGACCATGTCCACAGGGTAGTGACCGTGTCCACAGGGGAGTGACCATGTCCAAAGGGGAGTAACCGAGTCCACAGGGGAGTGATCCTGACCACAGGAGAATGGCTGTGTCCACAGGGGAGTGACCGTGTCCACAGGGTGTGACTGACCAAGTCAACAGGGGAGTGACCGCCTCCTTAGGGGAGTGACCATGTCCACAGGGGAGTGACCTTGATCACAGGGGAGTGACCGTGTCACAAGGGATTGACCGTGCCCACAGGGGAGTGACTGTGTGCACAGAGGAGTAACCGTGACCACAGGGGAGTGACCGAGTCCACATGGGAGTGACCGCGACCACTATGGAGTGACCGCATCCACAGTGGAGTGACCAAGCCCATAGGGGAGTGACCATGACCATACGGGAGTGACCGTGTCCACAGGGCAGTGACCATAACCACATGGGAGTGACCATGACCACACGGGAGTGACTGTGACCACAGGGGAGTGACCATGTCCACAGAGGAGTGACCATGACCACAGGGGAGTGACCGTGTTCACAGTGGAGTGACCAAGCACATAGGGGAGTAACCATGACCACAGGGGACTGACAGTGACCACGGGGGAGTGACCATGACCACAGGGGACTGACAGTGACCACGGGGGAGTGACCATGACCACAGGGGAATGGCCATGACCACAGGGGAGTGACCGTGTCCACAGTGGAGTGACCAAGCCCATAGGGGAGTAACCATGACCACAGGGAAGTGACTGTGTCCACAGGGAGTGACCATGACCACAATGGAGTGACTGTGACCACAGGGGAGTGACCACGTCCACAGGGAGTGACCATGACCACAGGGGAGTGACCGTGTCACCAGGGGAGTGACTGATCGTGTCCACAGGGGAGTGACCAAGTCAACAGGAGTGTGACTGTGACCACAGAGAAGTGACTGTGTCCACAGGGGAGTGACCGAGTCCACAGGGGAGTGACCGAGTCCACAGGAGAGTGATCGTGTCCACGGGGGGAGTGACCTTGTACCACTAGGGAGTGACCATGACCACAGTGGAGTGACCGTGTTCACCGGGGAGTGACCATGTCCACAGGGTAGTGACCGTGTCCACAGGGTAGTGACCGTGTCCACAGGGGAGTGACCAAGTCTTCAGGGGAGCGACCGAGTCCCCAAGGGAGTGACCTGTGACCACAGGGGACTGACAGTGACCACGGGGGAGTGACCATGACCAAAGGGGAATGGCCATGACCAGAGGGGAGTGACCAGGTCCACAGGGTAGTGACCGTGTCCACAGGGTAGTGACCCTGTCCACAGGGGAGTGACCATGTCTACAGGGAAGTGACCAATCCACAGGGGAGCGACCGAGTCCCCAAGGGAGTGACCTGTGACCACAGGGGACTGACAGTGACCACGGGGTAGTGACCATGACCACAGGGGAATGACCATGACCAGAGGGGAGTGACCATGTCCACAGGGGAGTAACCGAGTCCACAGGGGAGTGATCCTGACCACAGGGGATTGATCGTGTCCACGGGGGAGTGACCGTATCCACAGTGGAATGACCGTGACCACAGGGCAGTGTCTGTGTCCACAGGGGAGTGACGATGTCCACAGGGGAGAGACCATCACCACAGGGGAGTGACTGAGTACACAGGGGAGTGACCGAGTCCACAGGGGAGTGACCGTGACCACTACGGAGTGACCACATCCACAGTGGAGTGACCAAGCCCATAGGGGAGTGACCATGACCACAGGGGAGTGATCGTGTCCACAGCGGAGTGACCATAACCACATGGGAGTGACCATGACCACACAGGAGTGACTGTGACCACATGGGAGTGACGATGTCCACAGGGGAGTGACCATCACCACCAGGGAGTGGCTGTGTCCACAGGGGAGTGACCCTGTCCACAGGGGAGTGACTGACCAAGTCAACAGGGGAGTGACCATGTCCACAGGGGAGTGACCATGACTACAGGGGAGTGACCGCCTCCTTAGGGGAGTCACCATGTCCACAGGGGGTGACCTTGATCACAGAGGAGTGACCGTGCCCACAGGGGAATGCCCGTGTCC
This sequence comes from Chiloscyllium plagiosum, assembly GCF_037043375.1. Lineage (NCBI taxonomy): Eukaryota > Metazoa > Chordata > Chondrichthyes > Orectolobiformes > Hemiscylliidae > Chiloscyllium > Chiloscyllium plagiosum. The sequence continues at coordinate 84,538,754 of NW_028270151.1, read as the reverse complement.
ACAGGGGAATGCCCGTGTCCACAGGGGAGTGACCATGTCCACAGGGGAGTGACCTTGATCACAGGGGAGTGACCGTGCCCACAAGGGAGTGACTGTGCCCACAGGGCAGTGACCGTGTCCACAGGGGAGTGACCATGACCACACGATCTGACCGTGTCCACAGGGGAGTGACCGAGTCCACAGGAGAGTGACCATGACCACTACAGAGTGACCACATCCACAGTGGAGTGACCAAGCCCATAGGGGAGTGACCATGACCACAGGGGAGTGACCATAACAACATGGGAGTGACCATGACCACACAGGAGAGACTGTGACCACAGGGGAGTGACCATGTCCACAGGGGAATGACCATGACCACAGGAGAGTGACCATGTCCACAGGGGAGTGACCATGACCACAGGGGAGTGACTGACCATGTCCACAGGGGAGTGACTGACCATGTCAACAGGGGAGTGACCGTGTCCACAGGGGAGTGACTGTGTCCACAGTGGAGTGACCGTGTCCACGGGGGAGTGACCATGTCAACAGGGGAATGACCATGACCACAGGGGAGTGACCATGTCCACAGGGGAGTGACCATGACCACAGGGGAGTGACCGTGTCCACAGGGGAGTGACAGACTGTGTCCACAGGGGAGTGACCATGTCGACAGAGGAGTGTGACCGTGCCCACAGGGAAGTGACTGTGTCCACAGGGGAGTGACCGAGTCCTCAGGGGAGTGATCCTGACCACAGGGGATTGATCGTGTCCACGGGGGAGTGACCATGTCCACAGGGGAGTGACTGTGACCACAGGGGAGTGACCATGTCCACAGGGAAGTGACCATGACCACAGGGGAGTGACCGTGTCCACAGTGGAGTGACCAAGCCCATAGGGGAGTAACCATGACCACAGGGGAGTGACTGTGTCCACAGGGAGTGACCATGACTACATGGGAGTGACCATGACCACACGGGAGTGACCACGTCCACAGGGTAGTGACCATGACCACAGGGGAGTGACCGTGTCGCCAGGGGAGTGACTGATCGTGTCCACAGGGGAGTGACCAAGTCCACAGGGGAGCGACCGAGTCCACAGGGGAGTGACTGTGTCCACAGGGGAGTGACCATGACCACAGGGGAATGAAGAGAAAATGAGGTCTGCAGATGCTGGAGATCAGAGATGGAAATGTGTTGCTGGAAAAGCGCAGCAGGTCAGGCAGCATCCAGGGAACAGGAGAATCGACGTTTCGGGCATTAGCCCTTCTTCAGGAATGAGGAAAGTTTGTCCAGCAGGCTAAGATAAAAGGTAGGGAGGAGGGACTTGGGGGAGGGGCGTCGGAAATGTGATAGGTGGAAAGAGGTCAAGGTGAGGGTGATAGGACAGATTGGGGTGGGGGCGGAGAGGTCGGGAAGAAGATCTCAGGTTAGGAAGGCGGTGCTGAATTCGATGGATTTGACTGAGACAGGGTGGGGGGAGGGGAAATGAGGAAACTGGTGAAATCCGAGTTCATCCCTTGTGGTTGGGGAATGACCATGACCAGATGGGAGTGACCGTGTCCACAGGGGAGTGATCCTGACCACAAGGGAGTGCACGTGTTCACAGGGGAGTATCTGACCGTATCCACAGTGGAATGACCGTGACCACAGGGCAGTGTCCGTGTCCACAGGGGAGTGACGATGTCCACAGGGGAGTGACCATCACCACAGGGGAGTGACTGAGTACACAGGGGAGTGACCGAGTCTACAGGGGAGTGACCGTGACCACTACGGAGTGACCACATCCACAGTGGAGTGACCAAGCCCATAGAGAAGTGACTATGACCACAGGGGAGTGATTGTGTCCACAGGGAAGTGACCATAACCACATGGGAGTGACCATGACACAGGAGTGACTGTGACCACAGGGGAGTGACGATGTCCACAGGGGAGTGACCATCACCACCAGGGAGTGTCTGTGTCCACAGGGAGTGACCAAGTCCACAGGGGAGTGACTATGTCTACAGGGAAGTGACCAAGTCCACAGGGGAGCGACCGAGTCCCCAAGGGAGTGACCTGTGACCACAGGGGAGTGACCGTGTCCACAGGGTAGTGACCGTGTCCACAGGGGAGTGACCATGACCACAGGGGAATGACCATGACCAGAGGGGAGTGACCGTGTCCACAGGGGATTGATCGTGTCCACGGGGGAGTGACCATGTCCACAGGGGAGTGATCCTGACCACAAGGGAGTGCACGTGTTCACAGGGGAGTATCTGACCGTATCCACAGTGGAATGACCGTGACCACAGGGCAGTGTCCGTGTCCACAGGGGAGTGACGATGTCCACAGGGGAGTGACCATCACCACAGGCGAGTGACTGAGTACACAGGGGAGTGACCGAGTCCACAGGGGAGTGACCGTGACCACTACGGAGTTACCACATCCACAGTGGAGTGACCAAGCCCATAGGGGAGTGACCATGACCACAGGGGAGTGATCGTGTCCACAGGGAAGTGACCATAACCACATGGGAGTGACCATGACCACACAGGAGTGACTGTGACCACAGGGGAGTGACCATGTCCACAGGGGAGTGACCATGACCACAGGGGAGTGACCATGTCCACAGTGGAGTGACCAAGCCCATAGGGGAGTAACCATGACCACAGTGGAGTGACCGTGTCCACAGGGGAGTGACCGTGACAACAGGGGAGTGACCGAGTCCACATGGGAGTGACCATGACCACACGGGAGTGACTGTGACCACAGGGGAGTGACCACATCCAGAGGGAGTGACCATGACCACAGGGGAGTGACTAAGTCAACAGGATTGTGACCAAGTCAACAGGGAAGTGACTGTGTCCACAGGGGAGTGACTGACCTAGTCCACAGGGGAGTGACCTTGTCCACTAGGGAGTGACCGTGTCCACAGGATAGTGACCGTGTCCACAGGGGAGTGACCATGTCTACAGGGAAGTGACCAAGTCCACAGGGGAGTGACCGAGTCCCCAAGGGAGTGACCGTGACCACAGGGGACTGACAGTGACCACGGGGGAGTGACCATGACCACAGGGGAATGACCATTACCAGAGGGGAGAGACCATGTCCACAGGGGAGTAACCGAGTCCACAGGAGAGTGATTCTGACAACAGGGGAGTGACCATGTCCACAGGGGATTGATCGTGTCCACAGAGGAGTGACCATGACTACAGGGGATTGACCGTGTCCACAGGAGAATGACCATGAGCAGAGGGGAGTGACCATGTCCACAGGGGAGTAACCGAGTCCACAGGGGAGTGACAATGACCACAGGGGAGTGACCGTATCCACAATGGAGTGACCGCGTACACAGGGGAGTGACCATGACCACAGGGGAGTGTCTGAGCATGTCTTCAGGGGAGTGACCGCATCCACAGGGGAGTGACTGTGTCCACGGGGGAGTGACCGTGTCCACGGGGGAGTGACCATGTCCACAGGGGAATGACCGTATCCACAGGGGAGTGACTGACCATGTCAACAGGGGATTGACCGTGTCCACAGGGGAGTGACTGTGTCCACGGGGGAGTGACCGTGTCCACAGGGGAGTGACCACATCCAGAGGGAGTGACTATGACCACAGGGGAGTGACCAAGTCAACAGGGAAGTGACTGACCATGTCAACAGGGGAGTGACTGTGTCCACAGGGGAGTGACTGTATCCACAGGGGAATGACTGACCAAGTCAACAGGGGAGTGACCATATCCACAGGGGAATGACCGTGTCCACAGGGGAGTGACTATGTCCACAAGAGAGTGACTGACCAAGTCAACAGGGGAGTGACCGTGTCCACAGGGAGTGACCGTGTCCACAGGAGTGTGACCGTGTCCACAGGGGAGTGACTGACCAAGTCAACAGGGGAATGACCATGGCTACAGGGGAGTGACCGCCTCCTTAGGGGAGTGACCGTGCCCACAGAGGAGTGACCATGACCACAGGGTCTCACTGTGTCCACAGGGGAGTGACCGAGTACATAGGGGATTGACCGTGTCCACATGGGAGTGACTGTGTCCACAGGGGAGTGACTGTGACCACTACGGAGTGACCGCATCCACAGGGGAGTGACCATGTCCACAGGGGAGTGACCGCGTCCACAGGGGAGTGACCGTGTCCACAGGGGAGTGACCATGACCACAGGGTCTGACCGTGTCCACAGGGGAGTGACCGTGACCACAGGGGAGTGACCATGTCCACATGGGAGTGACCGTGTCCATAGGGGAGTAACTGTGTGCACAGGGGAGTGACCGTGACCATAGGGGAGTGACTGAGTCCACAGGGGAGTGACCGTGACCACTACGGAGTGATCGCATCCACAGGGGAGTGACCACGTCCACAAGGGAGTGACTGCGTCCACAGGGGAGTGACCGTGTCCACAGGGGAGTGACCGCATCCACAGGGGAGTGACCGTGTCCACAGGGGAATGACAATGACCACAGGGGATGACCATGTCCAATGGGGAGTGACCGAGTCCACAGGGGCGTGGCTGTGACCACACGGGAGTGACCGTGTCCACAGGGGAGTGACCGAGTCCACAGGGGAATGACTATGACCAGAGGGGAGTGACCGAGTCCACAGGGGAGTGACTGTTTCCACAGGGGAGTGACCGTGGCCACAGGGGAATGACCATGACCAGAGTGGAGTGACCGTACCCACAGGGGAATGCCCGTGTCCACAGGGGAGTGACCGTATCCACATGGGAGTGACCGTGTCCACAGGAGAGTGACCGTGTGCACAGAGGAGAGACCGTGACAACAGGGGAGTGACCGAGTTCACAGGGGAGTGACGGTGACCACTACGGAGTGACCGCATCCACAGGGGAGTGACCACGTCCACAGGGGAGTGACCATGTCCACAGGGGAGAGACCGAGTACACAGGGGAGTGACCGAGTCCACAGGACAGTGACCGTGTCCACAGGGGAGTGACCGAGTACACAGGGGAGTGGCTGTGCCCACAGGGGAGTGACTATGCCCACAAAAGAGTGACTGACCAAGTCAACAGGGTAGTGACCATATCCACAGGGGAAAGACCATGGCTACAGGGGAGTGACCGCCTCCTTAGGGGAGTGACCATGTCCACAGGGGAGTGACCATGCCCACAAGGGAGTGACCGTGCCCACAGGGGAGTGACCATGACCACAGGGTCTGACTGTGTCCACAGGGGAGTGACCGAGTACATAGGGGATTGACCGTGTCCACATGGGAGTGACCGTGTCCACAGGGGAGTGACCGCATCCACAGGGGAATGACCATATCCACAGGGGAAAGACCATGGCTACAGGGGAGTGACCGCCTCCTTAGGGGAGTGACCATGTCCACAGGGGAGTGACCTTGATCACAGGGGAGTGACCATGCCCACAAGGGAGTGACCGTGCCCACAGGGGAGTGACCATGACCACAGGGTCTGACTGTGTCCACAGGGGAGTGACCGAGTACATAGGGGATTGACCGTGTCCACATGGGAGTGACCGTGTCCACAGGGGAGTGACCGTGTGCACAGAAGAGTGACCGTGACAACAGGGGAGTGACTGAGTCCACAGGGGAGTGACTGTGACCACTACGGAGTGACCACATCCACAGGGGAGTGACCGTGTCCACAGGGGAGTGACCATGACCACAGGGTCTGACCGTGTCCACAGGGGAGTGACCGAGTACACAGGGGAGTGACCATGTCCACATGGGAGTGACCGTGTCCATAGGGGAGTAACTGTGTGCAAAGGGGAGTGACCGTGACCATAGGGGAGTGACTGAGTCCACAGGGGAGTGACCGTGACCACTACGGAGTGACCGCATCCACAGGGGAGTGACCACGTCCACAAGGGAGTGACCGTGTCCACAGGGGAGTGTCGGTGTCCACAGGGGAGTGACCGCATCCACAGGGGAGTGACCGTGTCCACAGGGGAATGACAATGACCACAGGGGATGACCATGTCCAAAGGGGAGTGACCATGCCCACAGGGGAGTGACCGTGACCAAGGGGAGTGACCGAGTCCGCAGGGGCGTGGCTGTGACCACACGGGAGTGACCGTGTCCACATGGGAGTGACCGAGTCCACAGGGGAATGAGTATGACCAGAGGGGAGTGACCGAGTCCACAGGGGAGTGACCGTGGCCACAGGGGAATGACCATGACCAGAGTGGAGTGACCGTGCCCACAGGGGAATGCCCGTGTCCACAGGGGAGTGACCGTATCCACATGGGAGTGACCGTGTCCACAGGAGAGTGACCGTGTGCACAGAGGAGAGACCGTGACAACAGGGGAGTGACCGAGTTCACAGGGGAGTGACCGAGTTCACAGGGGAGTGACGGTGACCACTACGGAGTGACCGCATCCACAGGGGAGTGACCACGTCCACAGGGGAGTGACCGCGTCCACGGGGGAGTGACTATGTCCACAGGGGAGTGACCGAGTACACAGGGGAGTGACCGTGTCCACATGGGAGTGACCGAGTCCACAGGGGAATGACTATGACCAGAGGGGAGTGACCGAGTCCACAGGGGAGTGACTGTTTCCACAGGGGAGTGACCGTGGCCACAGGGGAATGACCATGACCAGAGTGGAGTGACCGTGCCCACAGGGGAGTGACCGTATCCACATGGGAGTGACCGTGCCCACAGGAGAGTGACCGTGTGCACAGAGGAGAGACCGTGACAACAGGGGAGTGACCGAGTTCACAGGGGAGTGACGGTGACCACTACGGAGTGACCGCATCCACAGGGGAGTGACCATGTCCACAGGGGAGTGACCGTGTCCACAAGGGAGTGACCATGTCCACAGGGGAGTGACCGAGTACACAGGGGAGTGACCGTGTCCACATGGGAGTGACCGTGTGCACAGAGGAGTGATCGTGACAACAGGGGAGTGACCATGACCATAGGGGAGTGATCGTGTCCACAGGGGAGTGACCATGCCCCTAGAGAAGTGACCGAGTCCATGGGTAAGTGACCGTGACCACAGGGGAGTGACCATGACCACAGGGGAATGTCTGTGTCCACAGGGGAGTGACCAGGTCCACAGGGAGTGACCGTGTCCACAGGGGAATGACAATGACCACAAGGGATGACCATGTCCAAAGGGCAGACCATGTCCACAGGGGAGTGACCGTGACCAAGGGGGAGTGACCACGTCCACAGGGGAGTGACCGCGTACACAGGGGAGTGACCATGTCCACAGGGGAGTGACCGAGTACACAGGGGAGTGACCGAGTCCACAGGGGAATGACTATGACCAGAGGGGAGTGACCGAGTCCACAGGGGAGTGACTGTTTCCACAGGGGAGTGACCGTGTCGACATGGGAGTGACCGTGTCCACAGGGGAGTGACCGTGTGCACAGAGGAGTGACCGTGACAACAGGGGAGTGACCGTGTCCACAGGGGAGTGACCATGACCACAGGGGAGTGACCGTGACCAAGGGGAGTGACCACGTCCACAGGGGAGTGACCGCGTCCACAGGCGAGAGACTGTGTCCACATGGGAGTGACCGTGTCCACAGGGGAGTGACTGTGTGCACAGAGGAGTGACCGTGACAACAGGGGAGTGACCGAGTCCACAGGGGAGTGACCGTGTCCACAGGGGAGTGACCATGCCCCTAGAGAAGTGACCGAGTCCATGGGTAAGTGACCCTGACCACAGGAGAGTGACCATGACCACAGGGGAATGTCTGTGTCCTTAGGGGAGTGACAATGACCACAGGGGATGACTATGTCCATGGGGCAGACCATGTCCACAGGGGAGTGACCGAGACCAAGGGGAGTGACCGGGTCCACAGGGGAGTGACCGCATCCACAGGGGCGTGAACATGACCACAGGGTCTGACCATGTCCACATGGGAGTGACCATGTCCATAGGGGAGTGAGTGTGCACAGGGGAGTGACCGTGACCATAGGGGAATGACCGAGTCCACAGGGGAGTCACAGTGACCACTACGGAGTGACCGCATCCACAGGGGAGTGACCACTCCACAGGGGAGTGACCATGACCATAGTGAAGTGACAGTGTCCACAGGGGAGTGACCATGCCCACAGGGGAGTGACTGTGTCCTTAGGGGAGTGACCGTGTCCACAGAGGAGTGACCATGACCACAGGGGAATGACTGTGTCCTTAGGGGAGTGACCATGTCCACAGAGGAGTGACCATGACCACAGGGGAATGACTATGACCAGCGGGGAGTGACCGAGTCCACAGAGGAGTGACCGTTTCCACAGGGGAGTGACCGTTTCCACAGGGGAGTGACTGCATCCTTAGGTGAGTGACCATGTCCACAGGGGAGTGACCTTGACCACAGGGGAGTGACCGTGTCCACATGGGAGTGACCATGACCACAGGGTCTGACCGTGTCTACAGGGGAGTGACCGAGTACACAGGGGAGTGACCGTGTCCACAGCTGAGTGACCGTGTGCACAGAGGAGAGACCGAGTCCACAGGGGAGTGACCGAGACCACTATGGAGTGACCGCATCCACAGGGGAGTGACCACGTCCATAGGGGAATGACCATGTCCAAAGGGGAATGACAATGAACACGGGATAACCGTGTCCAAAGGGGAGTGACCATGCCCACAGGGGAGTGACCGTGACCAAGGGGAGTGACCGAGTCCACAGGGGAGTGACTGCGTCCTTAGGGGAGTGACCGAGTCCCCAGGGGAATCAACATGACCAGAGGGGAGTGACCGGGTCCACAGAGGAGTGACCGTGTCCACAGGGGAGTGACCGATCCACAGGGGAGTGACTGACCAAGTCAACAGGGGAGTGACCATGCCCACAGAGGCGTGACCAGGTCCACAGGGGAGTGACTGACCGTGTCCACAGGAGAGTGACCGTGTCCACAAGGGAGTGACCGTGACCACAGGGGAGTGACCGTGACCACAGGGGAGCGGCCGTGACCACAAGGGACTGACCGTGTCCACAGGGGAGTGACCGTGTCCACAGGGGATTGACCAAGTCCAAGGGGCGTGCCCATGCCCACGGGGGAGTGACCGTGTCCAGAGGTGAGTGACCATGACCACAAGAGAGTGCCCGTGTCCACAGGGGAGTGACCGTGTCTCCAAGGGAGTGACCATGACAACAGGGGAGTGACCGTGCCCACAGGCGAGTGACCATGACCACAGGGTCTGACTGTGTCCACAGGGGAGTGACCGAGTACATAGGGGATTGACTGTGTCCACATGGGAGTGACCGTGTCCACAGGGGAGTGACCGTGTGCACAGAAGAGTGACCGTGACAACAGGGGAATGACTGAGTCCACAGGGGAGTGACTGTGACCACTACGGTGTGACCGCATCCACAGGGGAGTGACCACGTCCACAGGGGAGTGACCGTGTCCACAGGGGAGTGACTATGACCACAGGGTCTGACCGTGTCCACAGGGGAGTGACCGAGTACACAGGGGAGTGACCATGTCCACATGGGAGTGACCGTGTCCATAGGGAGTGACTGTGCACAGGGGAGTGACCGTGACCATAGGGGAGTGACTGAGTCCACAGGTGAGTGACCGTGACCACTACGGAGTGACCGCATCCACAGGGGAGTGACCACATCCACAAGGGAGTGACCGTGTCCACAGGGGAGTGACCATGTCCACAGGGGAGTGACCATGACCATAGGGGAGTGACCGCATCCACAGGGGAGTGACCGTGTCCACAGGGGAATGACAATGACCACAGGGGATGACCATGTCCAAAGGGGAGTGACCATGCCCACAGCGGAGTGACCGTGACCAAGGGGAGTGACCGAGTCCACAGGGGCGTGGCTGTGACCACACGGGAGTGACCGTGTCCACAGGGGAGTGACCGAGTCCACAGGGGAATGACTATGACCAGAGGGGAGTGACCGAGTCCACAGGGGAGTGACCGTTTCCACAGGGGAGTGACCGTGGCCACAGGGGAATGACCATGACCAGAGTGGAGTGACCGTGCCCACAGGGGAATGCCCGTGTCCACAGGGGAGTGACCGTGTCCACTGGGGTGTGACCATGTGCACAGAGGAGAGACCGTGACAACAGGGGAGTGACCGAGTTCACAGGGGAGTGACCGAGTTCACAGGGGAGTTACGGTGACCACTACGGAGTGTCCGCATCCACAGGGGAGTGACTGCGTCCACAGGGGAGTGACCGTGTGCATAGGGGAGTGACCGTGACAACAGGGGAGTGACCGAGTCCACAGGGGAGTGACCGTGTCCACAGGGGAGTGACCATGATGATAGGGGAGTGACCGTGTCCACAGGGGAGTGACCATGCCCCTAGAGAAGTGACCGAGTCCATGGGTAAGTGACCGTGACCGCAGGAGAGTGACCATGACCACAGGGGAATGTCTGTGTCCACAGGGGAGTGACCAGGTCCACAGGGGAGTGACCGTGTCCACAGGGGAATGACAATGACCACAGGGGATGACCATGTCCAAAGGGCAGACCATGTCCACAGGGGAGTGACCGTGACCAAAGGGAGTGACCGTGACCACTATGGAGTGATCGCATCCACAGGGGAGTGACCGCATCCACAGGGGAGTGACCGTGTCCACAGGGGAATGACAACGACCACAGGGGATGACCATGTCCAAAGGGCAGACCATGTCCACAGGGGAGTGACCGTGACCAAGGGGAGTGACCACGTCCACAGGGGAGTGCCCGCGTCCGCAGGGGAGTGACCATGTCCACAGGGGAGTGACCGAGTACACAGGGGAGTGACCGTGTCCACATGGGAGTGACCGAGTCCACAGGGGAATGACTATGACCAGAGGGGAGTGACCGAGTCCACAGGAGAGTGACTGTTTCCACAGGGGAGTGACCGTGTCCACAGGGGAATGACAATGACCACAGGGGATGACCATGTCCAAAGGGCAGACCATGTCCACAGGGGAGTGACCGTGACCAAGGGGAGTGACCACATCCACAGGGGAGTGACCATATCCACAGGGAGTGACCGAGTACACAGGGGAGTGACCGTGTCGACATGGGAGTGACCGTGTCCACAGGGGAGTAACCGTGTGCACAGAGGAGTGACCGTGACAACAGGGGAGTGACCGTGTCCACAGGGGAGTGACCATGACCATAGGGGAGTGACCGTGTCCACAGGTGAGTGACCATGCCCCTAGAGAAGTGACCGAGTCCATGGATAAGTTACCGTGACCACAGGAGAGTGACCATGACCACAGGGGAATGTCTGTGTCCACAGGGGAGTGACCAAGTCCACAGGGGAGTGACCGTGTCCACAGGGGAATGACAATGACCACAGGGGATGACCATATCCAAAGGGCAGACCATGTCCACAGGGGGGTGACCGTGAACAAGGGGAGTGACCGGGTCCACAGGGGCGTGGCTGTGACCACACGGGAGTGACCGTGTCCACAGGGGAGTGACCGAGTCCACAGGGGAATGACTATGACCAGAGGGGAGTGACCGAGTCCACAGGGGAGTGACCGTTTCCACAGGGGAGTGACCGTGGCCACAGGGGAATGACCATGACCAGAGTGGAGTGACCGTGCCCACAGGGGAATGCCCGTGTCCACAGGGGAGTGACCGTGTCCACTGGGGTGTGACCATGTGCACAGAGGAGAGACCGTGACAACAGGGGAGTGACCGAGTTCACAGGGGAGTGACCGAGTTCACAGGGGAGTTACGGTGACCACTACGGAGTGTCCGCATCCACAGGGGAGTGACTGCGTCCACAGGGGAGTGACCGTGTGCACAGGGGAGTGACCGTGACAACAGGGGAGTGACCGAGTCCACAGGGGAGTGACCGTGTCCACAGGGGAGTGACCATGATGATAGGGGAGTGACCGTGTCCACAGGGGAGTGACCATGCCCCTAGAGAAGTGACCGAGTCCATGGGTAAGTGACCGTGACCGCAGGAGAGTGACCATGACCACAGGGGAATGTCTGTGTCCACAGGGGAGTGACCAGGTCCACAGGGGAGTGACCATGTCCACAGGGGAATGACAATGACCACAGGGGATGACCATGTCCAAAGGGCAGACCATGTCCACAGGGGAGTGACCGTGACCAAAGGGAGTGACCGTGACCACTATGGAGTGATCGCATCCACAGGGGAGTGACCGCATCCACAGGGGAGTGACCGTGTCCACAGGGGAATGACAACGACCACAGGGGATGACCATGTCCAAAGGGCAGACCATGTCCACAGGGGAGTGACCGTGACCAAGGGGAGTGACCACGTCCACAGGGGAGTGCCCGTGTCCACAGGGGAGTGACCATGTCCACAGGGGAGTGACCGAGTACACAGGGGAGTGACCGTGTCCACATGGGAGTGACCGAGTCCACAGGGGAATGACTATGACCAGAGGGGAGTGACCGAGTCCACATGAGAGTGACTGTTTCCACAGGGGAGTGACCGTGTCCACAGGGGAATGACAATGACCACAGGGGATGACCATGTCCAAAGGGCAGACCATGTCCACAGGGGAGTGACCGTGACCAAGGGGAGTGACCACATCCACAGGGGAGTGACCATATCCACAGGGAGTGACCGAGTACACAGGGGAGTGACCGTGTCGACATGGGAGTGACCGTGTCCACAGGGGAGTAACTGTGTGCACAGAGGAGTGACCGTGACAACAGGGGAGTGACCGTGTCCACAGGGGAGTGACCATGACCATAGGGGAGTGACCGTGTCCACAGGTGAGTGACCATGCCCCTAGAGAAGTGACCGAGTCCATGGATAAGTTACCGTGACCACAGGAGAGTGACCATGACCACAGGGGAATGTCTGTGTCCACAGGGGAGTGACCAAGTCCACAGGGGAGTGACCGTGTCCACAGGGGAATGACAATGACCACAGGGGATGACCATATCCAAAGGGGGGTGACCGTGACCAAGGGGAGTGACCGGGTCCACAGGGGAGTGACCTTGACCACTATGGAGTGACCGTATCCACAGGGGAGTGACCACGTCCACAGAGGAGTGACCGCGTCCACAGGGGAGTGACCATGACCACAGGGTCTGACCATGTCCACATGGGAGTGACCGTGTCCATAGGGGAGTGAGTGTGCACAGGGGAGTGACCGTGACCATAGGGGAGTGACCGAGTCCACAGGGGAGTCACCGTGACCACTACGGAGTGACCGCATCCACAGGGGAGTGACCACTCCACAGGGGAGTGACCATGACCATAGGGGAGTGACAGTGTCCACAGGGGAGTGACCATGCCCACAGGGGAGTGACCGTGACCAAGGGGAGTGACCGAGTGCACAGGGGAGTGACTGCGTCCTTAGGGGAGTGACCGTGTCCACAGGGGAGTGACCATGACCACAGGGGAATGACTATGACCAGCCGGGAGTGACCGAGTCCACAGAGGAGTGGCTGTTTCCACAGGGGAGTGACCGTTTCCACAGGGGAGTGACCGCATCCTTAGGGGAGTGACCATGTCCACAGGGGAGTAACCTTGACCACAGGGGAGTGACCGTGTCCACATGGGAGTGACCATGACCACAGGGAAATGTCCGAGTCCACAGGGGAGTGACCGCCACCTTAGGGGAGTGACCTTGACCACAGGGGAGTGACCGTGCCCACAGGGGGATGCCCATGTCCACAGGGGAGTGACCGCGTCCACAGGGGAGTGACCATGTCCACATGGGAGTGACCGTGTCCACAGGGGAGTGACCGTGTGCACAGAGGAGTGACCGTGACAACAAGGGAGTGACCGAGTCCACAGGTGAGTGACCGTGTCCACAGGGGAGTGACCGTGACCACTATGGAGTGACCTCATCCACAGGGGAGTGACCGCGTCCACAGGAGAGTGACCGTGTCCACATGGGAATGACAATGACCACAGGGGATGACCATGTCCAAAGGGCAGACCATGTCCACAGGGGAGTGACCGTGACCAAGGGGAGTGACCACGTCCACAGGGGAGAGACCGCGTCCACAGGGGAGTGACCATGTCCACAGGGGAGTGACCGAGTACACAGGGGAGTGACCGTGTCCACATGGGAGTGACCGTGTCCACAGGGGAGTGACCATGTGCACAGAGGAGTGACCGTGACAACAGTGGAGTGACTGAGTCCACAGGGGAGTGACCGTGTCCACAGGGGAGTGACCATGACCATAGGGGAGTGACCGTGTCCACAGGTGAGTGACCATGCCCCTAGAGAAGTGACCGAGTCCATGGATAAGTTACCGTGACCACAGGAGAGTGACCATGACCACAGGGGAATGTCTGTGTCCACAGGGGAGTGACCAAGTCCACAGGGGAGTGACCGTGACCACAGGGGAATGACAATGACCACAGGGGATGACCATGTCCAAAGGGCAGACCATGTCCACAGGGGGGTGACCGTGAACAAGGGGAGTGACCGGGTCCACAGGGGAGTGACCTTGACCACTATGGAGTGACCGCATCCACTGGGGAGTGACCGCATCCACTGGGGAGTGAACGCGTCCACAGAGGAGTGACCGCGTCCACAGAGGAGTGACCATGACCACAGGGTCTGACTATGTCCACATGGGAGTGACCGTGTCCACAGGGGAGTGAGTGTGCACAGGGGAATGACCGTGACCATAGGGGAGTGACCGAGTCCACAGGGGAGTCACCGTGACCACTACGGAGTGACCGCATCCACAGGGGAGTGACCACTCCACAGGGGAGTGACCATGACCATAGGGGAGTGACAGTGTCCACAGGGGAGTGACCATGCCCACAGGGGAGTGACCATGACCAAGGGGAGTGACCGAGTGCACAGGGGAGTGATTGCGTCCTTAGGGGAGTGATCGTGTCCACAGGGGAGTGACCATGACCAAAGGGGAATGACTATGACCAGCCGGGAGTGACCGAGTCCACAGAGGAGTGACCGTTTCCACAGGGGAGTGACCATTTCCACAGGGGAGTGACCGCATCCTTACGGGAGTGACCATGTCCACAGGGGAGTGACCTTGACCACAGGGGAGTGACCGTGTCCACATGGGAGTGACCATGACCACAGGGAAATGTCCAAGTCCACAGTGGAGTGACCGCCGCCTTAGGTGAGTAACCTTGACCACAGGGGAGTGACCGTGCCCGCAGGGGAATGCCCATGTCCACAGGGGAGTGACCGTATCCACATGGGAGTGACCGTGTCCACAAGGGAGTGACCGTGTCCACAGGGGAGTGACTGACCAAGTCAACAGGGTAGTGACCATATCCACAGGGGAAAGACCATGGCTACAGGGGAGTGACCGCCTCCTTAGGGGAGTGACCATGTCCACAGGGGAGTGACCGTGCCCACAAGGGAGTGACCGTGCCCACAGGGGAGTGACCATGACCACAGGGATTGACCGTGTCCACATGGGAGTGACCGTGTCCACAGGGGAGTGACCATGTGCACAGAGGAGTGACCGTGACAACAGTGGAGTGACTGAGTCCACAGGGGAGTGACCGTGTCCACAGGGGAGTGACCATGACCATAGGGGAGTGACCGTGTCCACAGGTGAGTGACCATGCCCCTAGAGAAGTGACCGAGTCCATGGATAAGTTACCGTGACCACAGGAGAGTGACCATGACCACAGGGGAATGTCTGTGTCCACAGGAGAGTGACCAAGTCCACAGGGGAGTGACCGTGTCCACAGGGGAATGACAATGACCACAGGGGATGACCATGTCCAAAGGGCAGACCATGTCCACAGGGGGGTGACCGTGAACAAGGGGAGTGACCGGGTCCACAGGGGAGTGACCTTGACCACTATGGAGTGACCGCATCCACTGGGGAGTGAACGCGTCCACAGAGGAGTGACCGCGTCCACAGGGGAGTGACCATGACCACAGGGTCTGACCATGTCCACATGGGAGTGACCGTGTCCACAGGGGAGTGAGTGTGCACAGGGGAGTGACCGTGACCATAGGGGAGTGACCGAGTCCACAGGGGAGTCACCGTGACCACTACGGAGTGACCGCATCCACAGGGGAGTGACCACTCCACAGGGGAGTGACCATGACCATAGGGGAGTGACAGTGTCCACAGGGGAGTGACCATGCCCACAGGGGAGTGACCATGACCAAGGGGAGTGACCGAGTGCACAGGGGAGTGATTGCGTCCTTAGGGGAGTGATCGTGTCCACAGGGGAGTGACCATGACCAAAGGGGAATGACTATGACCAGCCGGGAGTGACCGAGTCCACAGAGGAGTGACCGTTTCCACAGGGGAGTGACCATTTCCACAGGGGAGTGACCGCATCCTTATGGGAGTGACCATGTCCACAGGGGAGTGACCTTGACCACAGGGGAGTGACCGTGTCCACATGGGAGTGACCATGACCACAGGGAAATGTCCAAGTCCACAGGGGAGTGACTGCCGCCTTAGGGGAGTAACCTTGACCACAGGGGAGTGACCGTGCCCGCAGGGGAATGCCCATGTCCACAGGGGAGTGACCGTATCCACATGGGAGTGACCGTGTCCACAAGGGAGTGACCATGTCCACAGGGGAGTGACTGACCAAGTCAACAGGGTAGTGACCATATCCACAGGGGAAAGACCATGGCTACAGGGGAGTGACCGCCTCCTTAGGGGAGTGACCATGTCCACAGGGGAGTGACCTTGATCACAGGGGAGTGACCGTGCCCACAAGGGAGTGACCGTGCCCACAGGGGAGTGACCATGACCACAGGGACTGACTGTGTCCACAGGGGAGTGACCGAGTACATAGGGGATTGACCGTGTCCACATGGGAGTGACCGTGTCCACAGGGGAGTGACCGTGTGCACATGGGAGTGACCGTGACAACAGGGGAGTGACCGAGTCCACAGGGGAGTGACCTTGACCACTACGGAATGACCGCATCCACAGGGGAGTGACCACGTCCACAGAGGAGTGACCACGTCCACAGGGGAGTGACCGTGTCCACAGGGGAGTGACCATGACCACAGGGTCTGACCGTGTCCTCAGGGGAGTGACCGAGTACACAGGGGAGTGACCATGTCCACATGGGAATGACCGTGTCCATAGGGGAGTGACTGAGTCCACAGGGGAGTGACCGTGACCACTACAGAATGACCGCATCCACAGGGGAGTGACCACGTCCACAGAGGAGTGACCACGTCCACAGGGGAGTGACCATGTCCACAGGGGAGTGACCATGACCACAGGGTCTGACCGTGTCCACAGGGGAGTGACCGAGTACACAGGGGAGTGACCATGTCCACATGGGAGTGACCGTGTCCATAGGGGAGTGACTGTGTGCACAGGGGAGTGACCGTGACCATAGGAAAGTGACTGAGTCCACAGGGGAGTGACCGTGACCACTACGGAGTGACCGCATCCACAGGGGAGTGACAACGTCCACAAGGGAGTGACCGCATCCACAAGGGAGTGACCGTGTCCACAGGGGTGTGATCGTGAACACAGGAGTGTGACCGTGTCCACAGGGGAGTGACTGACCAAGTCAACAGGGGAGTGACCATATCCACAGGGGAAAGACCATGGCTACAGGGGAGTGACCGCCTCCTTAGGGGAGTGACCATGTCCACAGGGGAGTGACCTTGATCACAGGGGAGTGACCGTGCCCACAAGGGAGTGACCGTGCCCACAGGGGAGTGACCATGACCACAGGGTCTGACTGTGTCCACAGGGGCGTGACCGAGTACATAGGGGATTGACCTTGTCCACATGGGAGTGACCGTGTCCACAGGGGAGTGACCGTGTGCACATGGGAGTGACCGTGACAACAGGGGAGTGACTGAGTCCACAGGGGAGTGACTGTGACCACTACGGAGTGACCGCATCCACAGGGGAGTGACCACGTCCACAGGGGAGTGACCGTGTCCACAGGGGAGTGACTATGACCACAGGGTCTGACCGTGTCCACAGGGGAGTGACCGAGTACACAGGGGAGTGACCATGTCCACATGGGAGTGACCGTGTCCATAGGGGAGTGACTGTGTGCACAGGGGAGTGACCGTGACCATAGGGGAGTGACTGAGTCCACAGGTGAGTGACCGTGACCACTACGGAGTGACCGCATCCACAGGGGAGTGACCACATCCACAAGGGAGTGACCGTGTCCACAAGGGAGTGACCATGTCCACAGGGGAGTGACCGTGACCAAGGGGAGTGACCACGTCCACAGGGGAGTGCCCGCGTCCACAGGGGAGTGACCATGTCCACAGGGGAGTGACCGAGTACACAGGGGAGTGACCGTGTCCACATGGGAGTGACCGAGTCCACAGGGGAATGACTATGACCAGAGGGGAGTGACTGTTTCCACAGGGGAATGACAATGACCACAGGGGATGACCATGTCCAAAGGGCAGACCATGTCCACAGGGGAGTGACCGTGACCAAGGGGAGTGACCACATCCACAGGGGAGTGACCATATCCACAGGGAGTGACCGAGTACACAGGGGAGTGACCGTGTCGACATGGGAGTGACCGTGTCCACAGGGGAGTAACCGTGTGCACAGAGGAGTGACCGTGACAACAGGGGAGTGACCGTGTCCACAGGGGAGTGACCATGACCATAGGGGAGTGACCGTGTCCACAGGTGAGTGACCATGCCCCTAGAGAAGTGACCGAGTCCATGGATAAGTTACCGTGACCACAGGAGAGTGACCATGACCACAGGGGAATGTCTGTGTCTACAGGGGAGTGACCAAGTCCACAGGGGAGTGACCGTGTCCACAGGGGAATGACAATGACCACAGGGGATGACCATATCCAAAGGGCAGACCATGTCCACAGGGGGGTGACCGTGAACAAGGGGAGTGACCGAGTCCACAGGGGAGTGACCGTTTCCACAGGGGAGTGACCGTGGCCACAGGGGAATGACCATGACCAGAGTGGAGTGACCGTGCCCACAGGGGAATGCCCGTGTCCACAGGGGAGTGACCGTGTCCACTGGGGTGTGACCATGTGCACAGAGGAGAGACCGTGACAACAGGGGAGTGACCGAGTTCACAGGGGAGTGACCGAGTTCACAGGGGAGTTACGGTGACCACTACGGAGTGTCCGCATCCACAGGGGAGTGACTGCGTCCACAGGGGAGTGACCATGTGCACAGGGGAGTGACCGTGACAACAGGGGAGTGACCGAGTCCACAGGGGAGTGACCGTGTCCACAGGGGAGTGACCATGATGATAGGGGAGTGACCGTGTCCACAGGGGAGTGACCATGCCCCTAGAGAAGTGACCGAGTCCATGGGTAAGTGACCGTGACCGCAGGAGAGTGACCATGACCACAGGGGAATGTCTGTGTCCACAGGGGAGTGACCAGGTCCACAGGGGAGTGACCGTGTCCACAGGGGAATGACAATGACCACAGGGGATGACCATGTCCAAAGGGCAGACCATGTCCACAGGGGAGTGACCGTGACCAAAGGGAGTGACCGTGACCACTATGGAGTGATCGCATCCACAGGGGAGTGACCGCATCCACAGGGGAGTGACCGTGTCCACAGGGGAATGACAACGACCACAGGGGATGACCATGTCCAAAGGGCAGACCATGTCCACAGGGGAGTGACCGTGACCAAGGGGAGTGACCACGTCCACAGGGGAGTGCCCGCGTCCACAGGGGAGTGACCATGTCCACAGGGGAGTGACCGAGTACACAGGGGAGTGACCGTGTCCACATGGGAGTGACCGAGTCCACAGGGGAATGACTATGACCAGAGGGGAGTGACCGAGTCCACAGGAGAGTGACTGTTTCCACAGGGGAGTGACCGTGTCCACAGGGGAATGACAATGACCACAGGGGATGACCATGTCCAAAGGGCAGACCATGTCCACAGGGGAGTGACCGTGACCAAGGGGAGTGACCACATCCACAGGGGAGTGACCATATCCACAGGGAGTGACCGAGTACACAGGGGAGTGACCGTGTCGACATGGGAGTGACCGTGTCCACAGGGGAGTAACCATGTGCACAGAGGAGTGACCGTGACAACAGGGGAGTGACCATGTCCACAGGGGAGTGACCATGACCATAGGGGAGTGACCGTGTCCACAGGTGAGTGACCATGCCCCTAGAGAAGTGACCGAGTCCATGGATAAGTTACCGTGACCACAGGAGAGTGACCATGACCACAGGGGAATGTCTGTGTCCACAGGGGAGTGACCAAGTCCACAGGGGAGTGACCGTGTCCACAGGGGAATGACAATGACCACAGGGGATGACCATATACAAAGGGGGGTGACCGTGACCAAGGGGAGTGACCGGGTCCACAGGGGAGTGACCTTGACCACTATGGAGTGACCGTATCCACAGGGGAGTGACCACGTCCACAGAGGAGTGACCGCGTCCACAGGGGAGTGACCATGACCACAGGGTCTGACCATGTCCACATGGGAGTGACCGTGTCCATAGGGGAGTGAGTGTGCACAGGGGAGTGACCGTGACCATAGGGGAGTGACCGAGTCCACAGGGGAGTCACCGTGACCACTACGGAGTGACCGCATCCACAGGGGAGTGACCACTCCACAGGGGAGTGACCATGACCATAGGGGAGTGACAGTGTCCACAGGGGAGTGACCATGCCCACAGGGGAGTGACCGTGACCAAGGGGAGTGACCGAGTGCACAGGGGAGTGACTGCGTCCTTAGGGGAGTGACCGTGTCCACAGGGGAGTGACCATGACCACAGGGGAATGACTATGACCAGCCGGGAGTGACCGAGTCCACAGAGGAGTGGCCGTTTCCACAGGGGAGTGACCGTTTCCACAGGGGAGTGACCGCATCCTTAGGGGAGTGACCATGTCCACAGGGGAGTAACCTTGACCACAGGGGAGTGACCGTGTCCACATGGGAGTGACCATGACCACAGGGAAATGTCCGAGTCCACAGGGGAGTGACCGCCACCTTAGGGAGTGACCTTGACCACAGGGGAGTGACCGTGCCCACAGGGGGATGCCCATGTCCACAGGGGAGTGACCGCGTCCACAGGGGAGTGACCATGTCCACATGGGAGTGACCGTGTCCACAGGGGAGTGACCGTGTGCACAGAGGAGTGACCGTGACAACAGGGGAGTGACCGAGTCCACAGGTGAGTGACCGTGTCCACAGGGGAGTGACCGTGACCACTATGGAGTGACCTCATCCACAGGGGAGTGACCGCGTCCACAGGGGAGTGACCGTGTCCACATGGGAATGACAATGACCACAGGGGATGACCATGTCCAAAGGGCAGACCATGTCCACAGGGGAGTGACCGTGACCAAGGGGAGTGACCACATCCACAGGGGAGAGACCGCGTCCACAGGGGAGTGACCATGTCCACAGGGGAGTGACCGAGTACACAGAGGAGTGACCGTGTCCACATGGGAGTGACCGTGTCCACAGGGGAGTGACCATGTGCACAGAGGAGTGACCGTGACAACAGTGGAGTGACTGAGTCCACAGGGGAGTGACCGTGTCCACAGGGGAGTGACCATGACCATAGGGGAGTGACCGTGTCCACAGGTGAGTGACCATGCCCCTAGAGAAGTGACCGAGTCCATGGATAAGTTACCGTGACCACAGGAGAGTGACCATGACCACAGGGGAATGTCTGTGTCCACAGGGGAGTGACCAAGTCCACAGGGGAGTGACCGTGACCACAGGGGAATGACAATGACCACAGGGGATGACCATGTCCAAAGGGCAGACCATGTCCACAGGGGGGTGACCGTGAACAAGGGGAGTGACCGGGTCCACAGGGGAGTGACCTTGACCACTATGGAGTGACTGCATCCACTGGGGAGTGAACGCGTCCACAGAGGAGTGACCGCGTCCACAGAGGAGTGACCATGACCACAGGGTCTGACTATGTCCACATGGGAGTGACCGTGTCCACAGGGGAGTGAGTGTGCACAGGGGAGTGACCGTGACCATAGGGGAGTGACCGAGTCCACAGGGGAGTCACCGTGACCACTACGGAGTGACCGCATCCACAGGGGAGTGACCACTCCACAGGGGAGTGACCATGACCATAGGGGAGTGACAGTGTCCACAGGGGAGTGACCATGCCCACAGGGGAGTGACCATGACCAAGGGGAGTGACCGAGTGCACAGGGGAGTGATTGCGTCCTTAGGGGAGTGATCGTGTCCACAGGGGAGTGACCATGACCAAAGGGGAATTACTATGACCAGCCGGGAGTGACCGAGTCCACAGAGGAGTGACTGTTTCCACAGGGGAGTGACCATTTCCACAGGGGAGTGACCGCATCCTTACGGGAGTGACCATGTCCACAGGGGAGTGACCTTGACCACAGGGGAGTGACCGTGTCCACATGGGAGTGACCATGACCACAGGGAAATGTCCAAGTCCACAGGGGAGTGACCGCCGCCTTAGGGGAGTAACCTTGACCACAGGGGAGTGACCGTGCCCGCAGGGGAATGCCCATGTCCACAGGGGAGTGACCGTATCCACATGGGAGTGACCGTGTCCACAAGGGAGTGACCGTGTCCACAGGGGAGTGACTGACCAAGTCAACAGGGTAGTGACCATATCCACAGGGGAAAGACCATGGCTACAGGGGAGTGACCGCCTCCTTAGGGGAGTGACCATGTCCACAGGGGAGTGACCGTGCCCACAAGGGAGTGACCGTGCCCACAGGGGAGTGACCATGACCACAGGGATTGACCGTGTCCACATGGGAGTGACCGTGTCCACAGGGGAGTGACCATGTGCACAGAGGAGTGACCGTGACAACAGTGGAGTGACTGAGTCCACAGGGGAGTGACCGTGTCCACAGGGGAGTGACCATGACCATAGGGGAGTGACCGTGTCCACAGGTGAGTGACCATGCCCCTAGAGAAGTGACCGAGTCCATGGATAAGTTACCGTGACCACAGGAGAGTGACCATGACCACAGGGGAATGTCTGTGTCCACAGGGGAGTGACCAAGTCCACAGGGGAGTGACCGTGTCCACAGGGGAATGACAATGACCACAGGGGATGACCATGTCCAAAGGGCAGACCATGTCCACAGGGGGGTGACCGTGAACAAGGGGAGTGACCGGGTCCACAGGGGAGTGACCTTGACCACTATGGAGTGACCGCATCCACTGGGGAGTGAACGCGTCCACAGAGGAGTGACCGCGTCCACAGGGGAGTGACCATGACCACAGGGTCTGACCATGTCCACATGGGAGTGACCGTGTCCACAGGGGAGTGAGTGTGCACAGGGGAGTGACCGTGACCATAGGGGAGTGACCGAGTCCACAGGGGAGTCACCGTGACCACTACGGAGTGACTGCATCCACAGGGGAGTGACCACTCCACAGGGGAGTGACCATGACCATAGGGGAGTGACAGTGTCCACAGGGGAGTGACCATGCCCACAGGGGAGTGACCATGACCAAGGGGAGTGACCGAGTGCACAGGGGAGTGATTGCGTCCTTAGGGGAGTGATCGTGTCCACAGGGGAGTGACCATGACCAAAGGGGAATGACTATGACCAGCCGGGAGTGACCGAGTCCACAGAGGAGTGACCGTTTCCACAGGGGAGTGACCATTTCCACAGGGGAGTGACCGCATCCTTATGGGAGTGACCATGTCCACAGGGGAGTGACCTTGACCACAGGGGAGTGACCGTGTCCACATGGGAGTGACCATGACCACAGGGAAATGTCCAAGTCCACAGGGGAGTGACTGCCGCCTTAGGGGAGTAACCTTGACCACAGGGGAGTGACCGTGCCCGCAGGGGAATGCCCATGTCCACAGGGGAGTGACCGTATCCACATGGGAGTGACCGTGTCCACAAGGGAGTGACCGTGTCCACAGGGGAGTGACTGACCAAGTCAACAGGGTAGTGACCATATCCACAGGGGAAAGACCATGGCTACAGGGGAGTGACCGCCTCCTTAGGGGAGTGACCATGTCCACAGGGGAGTGACCTTGATCACAGGGGAGTGACCGTGCCCACAAGGGAGTGACCGTGCCCACAGGGGAGTGACCATGACCACAGGGACTGACTGTGTCCACAGGGGAGTGACCGAGTACATAGGGGATTGTCCGTGTCCACATGGGAGTGACCGTGTCCACAGGGGAGTGACCGTGTGCACATGGGAGTGACCGTGACAACAGGGGAGTGACCGAGTCCACAGGGGAGTGACCTTGACCACTACGGAATGACCGCATCCACAGGGGAGTGACCACGTCCACAGAGGAGTGACCACGTCCACAGGGGAGTGACCGTGTCCACAGGGGAGTGACCATGACCACAGGGTCTGACCGTGTCCTCAGGGGAGTGACCGAGTACACAGGGGAGTGACCATGTCCACATGGGAATGACCGTGTCCATAGGGGAGTGACTGAGTCCACAGGGGAGTGACCGTGACCACTACAGAATGACCGCATCCACAGGGGAGTGAGCACGTCCACAGAGGAGTGACCACGTCCACAGGGGAGTGACCATGTCCACAGGGGAGTGACCATGACCACAGGGTCTGACCGTGTCCACAGGGGAGTGACCGAGTACACAGGGGAGTGACCATGTCCACATGGGAGTGACCGTGTCCATAGGGGAGTGACTGTGTGCACAGGGGAGTGACCGTGACCATAGGAAAGTGACTGAGTCCACAGGGGAGTGACCGTGACCACTACGGAGTGACCGCATCCACAGGGGAGTGACAACGTCCACAAGGGAGTGACCGCATCCACAAGGGAGTGACCGTGTCCACAGGGGTGTGATCGTGAACACAGGAGTGTGACCGTGTCCACAGGGGAGTGACTGACCAAGTCAACAGGGGAGTGACCATATCCACAGGGGAAAGACCATGGCTACAGGGGAGTGACCGCCTCCTTAGGGGAGTGACCATGTCCACAGGGGAGTGACCTTGATCACAGGGGAGTGACCGTGCCCACAAGGGAGTGACCGTGCCCACAGGGGAGTGACCATGACCACAGGGTCTGACTGTGTCCACAGGGGCGTGACCGAGTACATAGGGGATTGACCTTGTCCACATGGGAGTGACCATGTCCACAGGGGAGTGACCGTGTGCACATGGGAGTGACCGTGACAACAGGGGAGTGACTGAGTCCACAGGGGAGTGACTGTGACCACTACGGAGTGACCGCATCCACAGGGGAGTGACCACGTCCACAGGGGAGTGACCGTGTCCACAGGGGAGTGACTATGACCACAGGGTCTGACCGTGTCCACAGGGGAGTGACCGAGTACACAGGGGAGTGACCATGTCCACATGGGAGTGACTGTGTCCATAGGGGAGTGACTGTGTGCACAGGGGAGTGACCGTGACCATAGGGGAGTGACTGAGTCCACAGGTGAGTGACCGTGACCACTACGGAGTGACCACATCCACAGGGGAGTGACCACATCCACAAGGGAGTGACCGTGTCCACAGGGGAGTGACCATGTCCACAGGGGAGTGACCATGACCATAGGGGAGTGACCGCATCCACAGGGGAGTGACCGTGTCCACAGGGGAATGACAATGACCACAGGGGATGACCATGTCCAAAGGGGAGTGACCATGCCCACAGGGGAGTGACCGTGACCAAGGGGAGTGACCGAGTCCACAGGGGCGTGGCTGTGACCACACGGGAGTGACCGTGTCCACAGGGGAGTGACCGAGTCCACAGGGGAATGACTATGACCAGAGGGGAGTGACCGAGTCCACAGGGGAGTGACTGTTTCCACAGGGGAGTGACCGTGGCCACAGGGGAATGACCATGACCAGAGTGGAGTGACCGTGCCCACAGGGGAATGCCCGTGTCCACAGGGGAGTGACCGTGTCCACAGGGGTGTGACCATGTGCACAGAGGAGAGACCGTGACAACAGGGGAGTGACCGAGTTCACAGGGGAGTGACTGCGTCCACAGGGGAGTGACCGTGTGCACAGGGGAGTGACCGTGACAACAGGGGAGTGAATGCGTCCACAGGGGAGTGACCGTGTGCACAGGGGAGTGACCGTGACAACAGGGGAGTGACCGAGTCCACAGGGGAGTGACCGTGTCCACAGGGGAGTGACCATGACGATAGGGGAGTGACCGTGTGCACAGGGGAGTGACCGTGACAACAGGGGAGTGACCGAGTCCACAGGGGAGTGACCGAGTCCACAGGGGAGTGACCGTGTCCACAGGGGAGTGACCATGACGATAGGGGAGTGACCGTGTCCACAGGGGAGTGACCATGACCACAGGGGAATGTCTGTGTCCACAGGGGAGTGACCAGGTCCACAGGGGAGTGACCGTGTCCACAGGGGAATGACAATGACCACAGGGGATGACCATGTCCAAAGGGCAGACCATGTCCACAGGGGAGTGACCGTGACCAAAGGGAGTGACCGTGACCACTATGGAGTGACCGCATCCACAGGGGAGTGACCGCATCCACAGGAGAGTGACCGTGTCCACAGGGGAATGACAACGACCACAGGGGATGACCATGTCCAAAGGGCAGACCATGTCCACAGGGGAGTGACCGTGACCAAGGGGAGTGACCACGTCCACAGGGGAGTGACCGCGTCCACAGGGGAGTGACCATGTCCACAGGGGAGTGACCGAGTACACAGGCGAGTGACCGTGTCCACATGGGAGTGACCGAGTCCACAGGGGAATGACTATGACCAGAGGGGAGTGACCGAGTCCACAGGAGAGTGACTGTTTCCACAGGGGAGTGACCGTGTCCACAGGGGAATGACAATGACCACAGGGGATGACCATGTCCAAAGGGCAGACCATGTCCACAGGGGAGTGACCGTGACCAAGGGGAGTGACCACACCCACAGGGGAGTGACCATATCCACAGGGAGTGACCGAGTACACAGGGGAGTGACCGTGTCGACATGGGAGTGACCGTGTCCACAGGGGAGTGACCGTGTCCACAGGGGAGTGACCATGACCATAGGGGAGTGACCGTGTCCTCAGGTGAGTGACCATGCCCCTAGAGAAGTGACCGAGTCCATGGATAAGTTACCGTGACCACAGGAGAGTGACCATGACCACAGGGGAATGTCTGTGTCCACAGGGGAGTGACCAAGTCCACAGGGGAGTGACCGTGTCCACAGGGGAATGACAATGACCACAGGGGATGACCATATCCAAAAGGGGGTGACCATGACCAAGGGGAGTGACCGGGTCCACAGGGGTGTGACCTTGACCACTATGGAGTGACCGTATCCACAGGGGAGTGACCACGTCCACAGAGGAGTGACCGCGTCCACAGGGGAGTGACCATGACCACAGGGTCTGACCATGTCCACATGGGAGTGACCGTGTCCATAGGGGAGTGAGTGTGCACAGGGGAGTGACCGTGACCATAGGGGAGTGACCGAGTCCACAGGGGAGTCACCGTGACCACTACGGAGTGACCGCATCCACAGGGGAGTGACCACTCCACAGGGGAGTGACCATGACCATAGGGGAGTGACAGTGTCCACAGGGGAGTGACCATGCCCACAGGGGAGTGACCGTGACCAAGGGGAGTGACCGAGTGCACAGGGGAGTGACTGCGTCCTTAGGGGAGTGACCGTGTCCACAGGGGAGTGACCATGACCACAGGGGAATGACTATGACCAGCGGGAGTGACCGAGTCCACAGAGGAGTGGCCGTTTCCACAGGGGAGTGACCGTTTCCACAGGGGAGTGACCGCATCCTTAGGGGAGTGACCATGTCCACAGGGGAGTAACCTTGACCACAGGGGAGTGACCGTGTCCACATGGGAGTGACCATGACCACAGGGAAATGTCCGAGTCCACAGGGGAGTGACCGCCACCTTAGGGGAGTGACCTTGACCACAGGGGAGTGACCATGCCCACAGGGGGAATGCCCATGTCCACAGGGGAGTGACCGCGTCCACAGGGGAGTGACCATGTCCACATGGGAGTGACCGTGTCCACAGGGGAGTGACCGTGTGCACAGAGGAGTGACCATATCCACAGGGGAAAGACCATGGCTACAGGGGAGTGACCGCCTCCTTAGGGGAGTGACCGTGACCACTATGGAGTGACCGCATCCACAGGGGAGTGACCGTGTCCACAGGGGAGTGACCGTGTCCACATGGGAATGACAATGACCACAGGGGATGACCATGTCCAAAGGGCAGACCATGTCCACAGGGGAGTGACCGTGACCAAGGGGAGTGACCACGTCCACAGGGGAGAGACCGCGTCCACAGGGGAGTGACCATGTCCACAGGGGAGTGACCGAGTACACAGGGGAGTGACCGTGTCCACATGGGAGTGACCGTGTCCACAGGGGAGTGACCATGTGCACAGAGGAGTGACCGTGACAACAGTGGAGTGACTGAGTCCACAGGGGAGTGACCGTGTCCACAGGGGAGTGACCATGACCATAGGGGAGTGACCGTGTCCACAGGTGAGTGACCATGCCCCTAGAGAAGTGACCGAGTCCATGGATAAGTTACCGTGACCACAGGAGAGTGACCATGACCACAGGGGAATGTCTGTGTCCACAGGGGAGTGACCAAGTCCACAGGGGAGTGACCGTGTCCACAGGGGAATGACAATGACCACAGGGGATGACCATGTCCAAAGGGCAGACCATGTCCACAGGGGGGTGACCGTGAACAAGGGGAGTGACCGGGTCCACAGGGGAGTGACATTGACCACTGTGGAGTGACCGCATCCACTGGGGCGTGAACGCGTCCACAGAGGAGTGACCGCGTCCACAGGGGAGTGACCATGACCACAGGGTCTGACCATGTCCACATGGGAGTGACCGTGTCCACAGGGGAGTGAGTGTGCACAGGGGAATGACCGTGACCATAGGGGAGTGACCGAGTCCACAGGGGAGTCACCGTGACCACTACGGAGTGACCGCATCCACAGGGGAGTGACCACTCCACAGGGGAGTGACCATGACCATAGGGGAGTGACAGTGTCCACAGGGGAGTGACCATGACCAAGGGGAGTGACCGAGTGCACAGGGGAGTGATTGCGTCCTTAGGGGAGTGACCGTGTCCACAGGGGAGTGACCATGACCAAAGGGGAATGACTATGACCAGCCGGGAGTGACCGAGTCCACAGAGGAGTGACCGTTTCCACAGGGGAGTGACCATTTCCACAGGGGAGTGACCGCATCCTTACGGGAGTGACCATGTCCACAGGGGAGTGACCGTGTCCACATGGGAGTGACCATGACCACAGGGAAATGTCCAAGTCCACAGGGGAGTGACCGCCGCCTTAGGGGAGTAACCTTGACCACAGGGGAGTGACCGTGCCCGCAGGGGAATGCCCATGTCCACAGGGGAGTGACCGTATCCACATGGGAGTGACCGTGTCCACAAGGGAGTGACCGTGTCCACAGGGGAGTGACTGACCAAGTCAACAGGGTAGTGACCATATCCACAGGGGAAAGACCATGGCTACAGGGGAGTGACCGCCTCCTTAGGGGAGTGACCATGTCCACAGGGGAGTGACCTTGATCACAGGGGAGTGACCGTGCCCACAAGGGAGTGACCGTGCCCACAGGGGAGTGACCATGACCACAGGGACTGACTGTGTCCACAGGGGAGTGACCGAGTACATAGGGGATTGACCGTGTCCACATGGGAGTGACCGTGTCCACAGGGGAGTGACCGTGTGCACATGGGAGTGACCGTGACAACAGGGGAGTGACCGAGTCCACAGGGGAGTGACCTTGACCACTACGGAATGACCGCATCCACAGGGGAGTGACCACGTCCACAGAGGAGTGACCACGTCCACAGGGGAGTGACCGTGTCCACAGGGGAGTGACCATGACCACAGGGTCTGACCGTGTCCTCAGGGGAGTGACCGAGTACACAGGGGAGTGACCATGTCCACATGGGAATGACCGTGTCCATAGGGGAGTGACTGAGTCCACAGGGGAGTGACCGTGACCACTACAGAATGACCGCATCCACAGGGGAGTGACCACGTCCACAGAGGAGTGACCACGTCCACAGGGGAGTGACCATGTCCACAGGGGAGTGACCATGACCACAGGGTCTGACCGTGTCCACAGGGGAGTGACCGAGTACACAGGGGAGTGACCATGTCCACATGGGAGTGACCGTGTCCATAGGGGAGTGACTGTGTGCACAGGGGAGTGACCGTGACCATAGGGAAGTGACTGAGTCCACAGGGGAGTGTCCGTGACCACTACGGAGTGACCGCATCCACAGGGGAGTGACCACGTCCACAAGGGAGTGACCGTGCCCACAGGGGAGTGACCGAGTACACAGGGGAGTGACCGTGTCCACATGGGAGTGACCGTGTCCACAGGGGAGTGACCATGTGCACAGAGGAGTGACCGTGACAACAGGGGAGTGACTGAGTCCACAGGGGAGTGACCGTGTCCACAGGGGAGTGACCATGACCATAGGGGAGTGACCGTGACCACAGGTGAGTGACCATGCCCCTAGAGAAGTGACCGAGTCCATGGATAAGTTACCGTGACCACAGGAGAGTGACCATGACCACAGGGGAATGTCTGTGTCCACAGGGGAGTGACCAAGTCCACAGGGGAGTGACCGTGTCCACAGGGGAATGACAATGACCACAGGGGATGACCATGTCCAAAGGGCAGACCATGTCCACAGGGGGGTGACCGTGAACAAGGGGAGTGACCGGGTCCACAGGGGAGTGACCTTGACCACTATGGAGTGACCGCATCCACTGGGGAGTGAACGCGTCCACAGAGAAGTGACCGCGTCCACAGGGGAGTGACCATGACCACAGGGTCTGACCATGTCCACCTGGGAGTGACCGTGTCCACAGGGGAGTGAGTGTGCACAGGGGAGTGACCGTGACCATAGGGGAGTGACCGTGTCCACAGGGGAGTGACCGTGTGCACAGAGGAGTGACTGTGACAACAGGGGAGTGACCGGGTCCACAGGTGAGTGACCGTGTCCACAGGGGAGTACCATGACCACTACGGAGTGACTGCATCCACAGGGGAGTGACGGCGTCCACAGGGGAGTGACCATGACCACAGGGTCTGACCATGTCCACATGAGAGTGACCGTGTCCATAGGGGAGTGAGTGTGCACAAGGGAGTGACCGTGACCATAGGGGAGTGACCGAGTCCACAGGGGAGTCACCGTCACCACTACGGGGTGACCGCATCCACAGGGGAGTGACCACTCCACAGGGGAGTGACCATGACCATAGGGGAGTGACCGTGTCCACAGGGGAGTGACCATGGCCACATGGGAATGACTATGACCAGCGGGGAGTGACCGAGTCCACAGAGGAGTGACCGTTTCCACAGGGTCTGACCGTGTCCACAGGGGAGTGACCGAGTACACAGGGGAGTGACCATGTCCACATGGAATGACCGTGTCCATAGGGGAGTGACTGAGTCCACAGGGGAGTGACCGTGACCACTACAGAATGACCGCATCCACAGGGGAGTGACCACGTCCACAGAGGAGTGGCCACGTCCACAGGGGAGTGACCATGTCCACAGGGGAGTGACCATGACCACAGGGTCTGACCGTGTCCACAGGGGAGTGACCGAGTACACAGGGGAGTGACCATGTCCACATGGGAGTGACCGTGTCCATAGGGGAGTGACTGTGTGCACAGGGGAGTGACCGTGACCATAGGGAAGTGACTGAGTCCACAGGGGAGTGACCGTGACCACTACGGAGTGACCGCATCCACAGGGGAGTGACCACGTCCACAAGGGAGTGACCGCATCCACAGGGGAGTGACCGTGTCCACAGGGGAGTGACCATGACCATAGGGGAGTGACCGCATCCACAGGGAAGTGACCGTGTCCACAGGGGAATGACAATGACCACAGGGGAGTGACCATGTCC
This sequence comes from Chiloscyllium plagiosum, assembly GCF_037043375.1. NCBI lineage: Eukaryota > Metazoa > Chordata > Chondrichthyes > Orectolobiformes > Hemiscylliidae > Chiloscyllium > Chiloscyllium plagiosum. The sequence goes on along the minus strand of NW_028270151.1, from coordinate 84,507,093 downwards.
ACAAGGGAGTGACCGTGACCAAGGGGAGTGACAGAGTCCACAGGAGCGTGGCTGTGACCACAGGGGAGTGACCGTGTCCACAGGGGAGTGACCGAGTCCACAGGGGAATGACTATGACCAGAGGGCAGTGACCAAGTCCACAGGGGAGTGACCATGTCCACAGGGGAGTGACCGCGTCCACAGGGGAGTGACCATGACCACAGGGTCTGACCATGTCCACATGGGAGTGACCGTGTCCATAGGGGAGTGAGTGTGCACAAGGGTGTGACTGACCAAGTCCACAGGGGAGTCACCGTGACCACTACGGAGTGACCGCATCCACAGGGGAGTGACCACTCCACAGGGGAGTGACCATGACCATAGGGGAGTGACAGTGTCCACAGGGGAGTGACCATGCCCACAGGGGAGTGACCATGACCAAGGTGGAATGACCGAGTGCACAGGGGTGTGACTGCGTCCTTAGGGGAGTGACCGTGTCCACAGGGGAGTGACCATGACCACAGGGGAATGACAATGTCCACAAGGGAGTGACACTGAAAACAGGGTGGTGACCGAGACCACAGGGGAGTGACCAATTTCACAGGGGAGTGACCGAGTCCACAGGGGAGTGACCGTGACCACAGGGGAGTGACCACATCCACATGGGAGTGACCATGACCACAGGGGTGTGACTGAGTCCACAGGGGAGTGACCATGTCCACAGGGGAGTGTCCATGTCCTCAGGGGAGTGACCGTGACACAGGGGAGTGACCATGACCACAGGGGAGTGTCCATGTCCTCAGGGGAGTGACCGTGACACAGGGGAGTGACCATGACCACAGGGGAGTGGCTGACTATGTCCACAGGGGAGTGACCATGTCCACAGGGGAGTGACTGTGTCCACAGGGGAGTGGCTGACTGTGTCCACAGGGGAGTGACCATGTCCACAGGGAGTGACTGTGTCCACAGGGGAGTGACCGAGTCCACAGGTAAGTGACCATGTCCACAGCGGAGTCACTGTGTCCACAGGTGAGTGACCGTGCCCACAGGGGAGTGACCATGTCCACAGGGGAGTGACCATGACCACAGGGGAGTGACCGTGTCCACAGGGGAGTGACTGACTGTGTCTACCAGAGGAGTGACAGTGTCCACAGGGGAGTGACCGTGACCACAGGGGAGTGACCATGACCACAGGGGAGTGACCGAGTCCACAGGGGTGTGACCGTGTCCACAGGGGAATGACCGTCTCCACAGGGGAGTGACCATGACAGCAGGGGAGTGACCGTGTCCACAGGGGAGTGACCGTGTCCACGTGCAGTGACCATGACCACAGGGGAGTGACCGCGTCCACAGGGGAGTGACCATGACCACAGGGGAGTGACCGTGTCCACGGGCAGTGACCGTGTCCACAGGGGAGTGACCATATCCACATGGGAGTGACCGTGTCCACAGGGGAGTGACCGTGTCCACAAGGGAGTGACCGTATGCACAGAGGAGAGACCGTGACAACAGGGGAGTGACCGAGTTCACAGGGGAGTGACCGAGTTCACAGGGGAGTGACGGTGACCACTACGGAGTGACCGCACCCACAGGGGAGTGACCACATCCACAGTGGAGTGACCATGTCCACAGGGGAGTGACCGAGTACACAGGGGAGTGACCTTGTCCACATGGGAGTGACCGTGTCCACAGGGGTGTGACCGTGTGCACAGCGCAGTGAACGAGTCCACAGGGGAGTGACCGAGTCCACAGGGGAGTGACCGTGTCCACAGGGGAGTGACCATGACCATATGGGAGTGACCGTGTCCACAGGGGAGTGACCATGCCCCTAGAGAAGTGACTGAGTCCATGGGTGAGTGACCGTGACCACAGGAGAGTGACCATGACCACAGGGGAATGTCTGTGTCCACAGGGGAGTGACCACGTCCACAGGGGAGTGACCGTGTCCACAGGGGAATGACAATGACCACAGGTGATGACCATGTCCAAAGGGGAGTGACCATGTCCACAGGGGAGTGACCGAGACCAAGGGGAGTGACCGTGTCCACAGGGGAGTGACTGCGTCCTTAGGGGAGTGACCGTGACCACAGGGGAGTGACCGTGTCCACAGGGGAGTGACCGTGACCACAGGGGAGTGACCACGCCAACAGGGGAGTGACCGAATCCACAGGGGAATCACCATGACCAGAGGGGAGTGTCTGAGTCCACAGGGGAGTGACTGTGGCCACAGGGAAATGACCATGACCAGAGGGGAGTGACCGTGTCACAGGGGAGTGACCGTATCCACACGGGAGTAACCGTATCAACACGGGAGTGACCGTGTCCACAAGGGAGTGACCGCAACCACAGGGGAGTGACCATGTCCACAAGCGAGTGACCGCGTCCACAGGGGAGTGACCATGTCCACAGGGGAGTGACCATGACCATAGGGGAGTGACCGCATCCACAGGGGAGTGACCGTGTTCACAGGGGAATGACAATGACCACAGGGGATGACCATGTCCAAAGGAGAGTGACCATACCCACAGGGGAGTGACCTGACCAAGGGGAGTGACCGTGACCAAGGGGAGTGACCGAGTCCACAGGGGCGTGGCTGTGACCACAGGGGAGTGACCGTGTCCACAGAGGAGTGACTGAGTCCACAGGTGAATGACTATGACCAGAGGAGAGTGACCGAGTCCACAGGGGAGTGACCGTTTCCACAGGGGAGTGACCGTGGCCACGGGGAATGACAATGACCAGAGGGGAGTGACCATGTCCACAGGGGAATGCCCGTGTCCACAGGGGAGTGACCGTATCCACATGGGAGTGACCGTGTCCACAGGGGAGTGACCGTGTGCACAGAGGAGAGACCGTGACAACAGGGGAGTGACCAAGTTCACAGGGGAGTGACCGAGTTCACAGGGGAGTGACGGTGACCACTACGGAGTGACCGCATCCACAGGGGAGTGACCACGTCCACAGGGGAGTGACCGCGTCCACAGGGGAGTGACCATGTCCACAGGGGAGTGACCGTGTCCACAGGGGAGTGACCATGACCATAGGGGAGTGACTGTGTCCACAGGGGAGTGACCATGCCCCTAGAGAAGTGACCGAGTCCATGGGTAAGTGACCGTGACCACAGGGGAGCGACCAAGTCCACTGGGGAGTGACCGTGTCCACAGACAGAGACCATGACCACAGGGGAGTGACCGTGTCCTGGACGGAGTGACCATGTCCACAGGGGAGTGACCGTGACCACAGGGGAGTGACCATGTCCACAAGGGAGTGACCATGTCCTGGACGGAATGACCATGTCCACAGGGGAGTGACCGTGACCACAGGGGAGTGACCGTGTCCACAGGGGAGTTACTGACCGTGTCTACAGAGGAGTGACCGTGTCCACAGGGGGGGTGACCAATTTCACAGGGGAGTGGCCGTGACCATAGGGAAGTGATCGTGACAACAGGGGAGTGACTATTTCCACATGAGAGTCACTGACCAGGTCCACAGGGAATTGATTGTGTCCACAGAGGAGTGACCATGACCACAGTGGAGTGACTGACCAAGTCCACAGGGGAGTGACCGTGTCCACGGGCAGTGACCAAGTCCACAGGGGAGTGACCAAATCCACAGGGGAGTGACCATGACCACAGGGGAGTGACCGTGGCCACATGGGAGAAACTGTGTCCACAGGGGAGTGACCATGTCCACATGGGAGTGACCGTAACCACAGGGGGAGTGACCACGTCCACATGGGAGTGACCGTGACCACAGGGGAGTGACAATGTCCACAGGGGAGTGACACTGAAAACAGGGTGGTGACCGAGACCACAGGGGAGTGACCAATTTCACAGGGGAGTGACCGAGTCCACAGGGGAGTGACCGTGACCACAGGGGAGTGACCACATCCACATGGGAGTGACCATGACCACAGGGGTGTGACTGAGTCCACAGGGGAGTGACCATGTCCACAGGGGAGTGACCGTGACCACAGGGGAGTGACCATGACAACAGGGATGTGACCGTGTCCACAGGGGAGTGACCGTGACACAGGGGAGTGACCATGACCACAGGGGAGTGACCGTGACGACAGGGGAGTGTCCATGTCCTCAGGGGAGTGACCGTGACACAGGGGAGTGACCATGACCACAGGGGAGTGGCTGACTATGTCCACAGGGGAGTGACCATGTCCACAGGGGAGTGGCTGACTGTGTCCACAGGGGAGTGACCATGTCCACAGGGAGTGACTGTGTCCACAGGGGAGTGACCGAGTCCACAGGTAAGTGACCATGTCCACAGTGGAGTCACTGTGTCCACAGATGAGTGACCGTGCCCACAGGGGAGTGACCATGTCCACAGGGGAGTGACCATGACCACAGGGGAGTGACCGTGTCCACAGGGGAGTGACTGACTGTGTCTACCAGAGGAGTGACAGTGTCCACAGGGGAGTGACCAAATCCACAGGGGAGTGACCGTGACCACAGGGGAGTGACCATGACCACAGGGGAGTGACCGAGTCCACAGGGGTGTGACCGTGTCCACAGGGGAATGACCGTCTCCACAGGGGAGTGACCATGACAGCAGGGGAGTGACCGTGTCCACAGGGGAGTGACCGTGTCCACGTGCAGTGACCATGACCACAGGGGAGTGACCGCATCCACAGGGGAGTGACCATGACCACAGGGGAGTGACCGTGTCCACAGGCAGTGACCGTATCCATAGGGGAGTGGCCGTGTCCATAGGGGAGTGACCAAATCCTCAGGGGAGTGACCGTGTCCACAGCTGAGTGACCATGTCCACAGGTGAGTGATCGAATCCACAGCGGAGTGATTGACCAAGTTGACAGGGGACTGACCGTGTCCACAGGGGAGACCGTGTCCACAGGGGAGTGACCGTGTCCACGTGCAGTGACCATGACCACTGGGGAGTGACCGTGTCCATAGGGGAGTGATCGTGTCCACAGGGAGTGACTGACCGTGACCACAGGGGAGTGAGCATGTCAACAGGGAGTGACCGTGCGCACAGGGGAGTGACCATGTCCACAGGGGAGTGACCAAGTCCACAGGGGAGTGACTGACCGTGACCACAGGAGAGTGACAATGTCAACAGGGAGTGACCGTGCGCACAGGGGAGTGACCATGTCCACAGGTGAGTGACTGACAATGACCAAAGTGGAGTGACCGTGTCCACAGTGGAGTGACCCAGTCCACAGGGGAGTGACCATGTCCACAGCTGAGTGACGGTGTCCACAGGTGAGTGTTCGAATTCACAGGGGAGTGACTGACCAAGTCAACAGGGGAGTGACCATGTCCACAGAGGAGTGACCATGACCACAGGGTAGTGACCATGACCACAGGGGAATGACCAATTCCACAGGGGAGTGACCATGTCCACAGGGGAGTGACCATGACCGCAGGGGTGTGACCGTGTCCACAGAGGAGTGACCGTGTCCACAGGGGAGTGACCATGTCCACAGGTGAGTGATCGAATCCACAGCGGAGTGACTGACCAAGTCGACAGGAGACTGACCGTGTCCACAGGGGAGTGACCGTGTCCACAGGGGAGTGACCGTGTCCACAAGTGATTGACCATGACCACAGGGGAGTGACCATGTCAACAGGGGAGTGAGCATGACCACAGGGCAGTGACTGACCATCTCCACAGGGGAGTGAGCATGACCACATGGGAGTGACCGTGTCCACAGGGGAGTGACCATGACCGCAGGGGAGTGACGTGTCCACAGTGGAGTGACTGACCAAGTCCTCAGAGGAGTGACCATGTCCCGAAGGGAGTGACTATGACCACAGGGGGGTGACCATGTCCCAAAGGGAGTGACTATGACCACAGGGGTGTGACCGAGTCCACAGGGGAGTGACTGTGTCCATAGAGGAGTGACCGTGTCCACAGGGGAGTGACTGTGTCCACTGGGGAGTGACTGTGTCTACAGGGGAGTGACCATGACTATAGGGGAGTGACCATGTCCACAGGGGAGTGACTGTGTCCATAGGGGAGTGACCGTGTCCACAGGGGAGTGACTGTGTCCACTGGGGAGTGACCGTGTCTACAGGGGAGTGACCATGACTACAGGGGAGTGACCATGTCCACAGGGGAGTGACCGTGGCCACAGGGGAGTGACCATGACCAAAGGGGAGTGATCGTGACCACAGTGGAGTGACCATGTCCACAGGGGAGTGATCGTGTCCACAGGGGAGTGACCGTGTCCACAGGGGAGTGACCATGACCACAGGGGAGTGACCGTGCCCACAGGGAGTGACCATGTCCACAAGGGAGTGACCGTGTCTCGAAGGGAGTGACCATGTCCACAAGGGAGTGACCGTGTCCCGAAGGGAGTGACCATGACAACAGGGGTGTGACCGTGTCCACAGGGGAGTGACTGACCGTGTCCACAGGGGAGTGACCATGACCACAGGGGAGTGACCGTGTCCATAGTGGAGTGAGTGACCTTGACCACAGGGTAGTGTCCGTGTCCACAGGGGAGTGACCGTGCCCTCAGGGGAGTGACTGACTGTCCTGACAAGAGAGTGGCTGTCTATGTCCACAGGGAGTGACCATGTCCGCAGGGAGTGACCATGTCCACAGGGAGTGACCATGTCCGCAGGGAGTGACCATGTCCACAGGGAGTGACCATGTCCGCAGGGAGTGACCATGTCCGCAGGGAGTGACCATGTCCACAGGGAGTGACCATGTCCACAGGGAGTGACCATGTCCGCAGTGGTGAACTATCCTAATCTACTTCAAAGTGAGTCACGCCATTTACCCTCCAGGGGTGGTCAAGGCAGGACTCTTTCACATCTCGAACCAAAGCCGGCCTCTCTGATATTGGAACAGCTGGTTAGGTTCTGACCGAATGCTGCCTCTGAACCCTCACAGCTGGGGGTTTGAGGGGGTGTGCTGGCACAGATTGAGATGTGAAGGTATATTGAGCCAGGCCATCAGCAGGCTGCCGTTACAGAAAGCACACTGAGAGACCAGGCTCGCCTACAGAACTCAACAGGACATGGACAGGGCTGCTGAAGTAAGTCATGGTCTGCTAAGGAATAGGGAACCACATCAGACAGCCGTATCCCGAGTGAACTCACACCACCCTCTTCTCCTCCAATGGGACTCTAGGTCGTGTGGGAACATAAGGTCAAGGTTCAATCCTTGCTCAATGCTGAGTGTATTGATTTGCATAAGGACAGGAAGGATGGTTTTGAGGCCTCCATCACTCCTGCCTATGGATGGAGTATTCAATCATGGAAGAATTTGAATTCAATAAAAATCTGGAATTAAGAGTCTAATGATGACCATGAATCCATTGTCAATTGGTGGGAAAAACTCACCTGGTTCACCACTGTCCCTCAGGGAGGGACGCTGCCATCCTAACCTGGTCTGGGGCCTACATGTGACTCCAGACCCACAGCAATGTGATTGATTCTTAACTGCCCTCTGGGCAATTAGGGATGGACAATAAATGCTGGCCTAGCCAGTGATACCCTCATCCTGTGAATAAACATAAACAAAACTCCCAGATGAGAGGGTTATTCTTGTTCACTAGCAATGCCTCACCTTGAGTCAGGGCCTTCTGACGCTGAGAGGATGGATTCAGCCCTCGCGATCTTCAGTGGACAATAGTGCAGGAGTCATTGCATTCTGCCTGGTTTGTAAAGAAGGATACCTCCTCATCTTGTTCCTCTTCTCCATTTGCCAGGAGCTGCCGAAGTATTTGCGAGGTTACCATGCCTGCACAAAGGAAGAAGCCATCCAAAATGCTGCCTTCCTTTACAGAGTCAAGTTCGGCGATGACAAATCCCAGTTCGTCCACATTCCCAAAATGCTGAAGGATCTGGTCCCCCGGGACATGGTTCGGACAATGTCGTCGGAGGAATGGAAGAAGGTAATTCGGAGCAAGGCTTCTCCTTGTTGTTATTATCCAGATTACCAGGCAATCATTGCAGAGACTTCTAGAGGCCCATTAAGATGTAAGTGTGGGTTGCTACCTGACTATTGAAGGGTACAGGTAAGTTAGAAAGGAGAGAACACTAGGAGAGAGTGGGGGTGTGGCTCTGTTAGTCAGTGATGATATTAGCTCAATGGAGCGGAATAATCAGTGTTGCCTGGATCCTCTTTCGAACAAGTTAGACAATTCCAACATTATGAATGAATTTGCCTCGGTCTCCCACAATACCGAAGTGGTCAAATCAATATGAACACAATGCAAAACACGCCCAACTTTATTAGGAACAAAGTTATAATAAACTTTAATACTGAGCATACTATCTCTAATGGTACATGAAGGTTACAATGCTTCCCAAGTCTCTTGAAAATTTACACAGCCGCAGCTTGCGTTCCCTTCCTCTCTCTCTCTCTCTCTCTGGATAGTTAGCTGGCCTCTGCCTCTTACCACGATGGTCTCCTCAGAAAGCATCAAACGATTCCAGAGGGATTCCGAGAGAGAGGTCTGCAGGTGAACTCTGTTTTTATATCTTTTAGATGAGTTTCTGGAACATTCTGGAACAAGGGAGATACACTCAATCATGTAGATGGCTTGTTACTGTGAGTTTCTTGTGGAGCAGGACCCAGTGCATTTCTATTCGGGTCTCCCTTTGTTTAATGGATCAGTTGTTGGCGATAACGGCTTGTCCAGGATAATTGCTACCTTTCACATTATGCTAATAGCATTAGCACCTGGATGCTATGTTTGCACTGTGCCTGGTGTGTGGGTTTTGTGATTTCAGTGTTTTACTTGGCCAATGTACCCAGCATCCCTTGCTGTTTGGCCAAGTCAGCAATCTCTCTGTGTTTTAGCTTCCTACATCTAGGCTCAGGAAACCTCATCAGTGTGTTTGTATGACAACCAATTTCAGACTGTCCGTCAGGGTCACTTGCATGTAATAGAAGTTACATATATTAATTCACAGGGGCTCTGTGCTGTGCAGATAGACAGAATGCTGTGTACACACACACACACACACACCCTGCCTGTATCAACTCTCCTAAAGTTGAGGTAATATCCATTCACTGGTTCATATTTTAGGCCCAGATAATCAGAGCCGATCTGCCCTGGCTTAAAATGTAGACACAGCCTGCCCCTTATCGTCATCAATCCGTGCAGTCTCCATGACAACGTCTGCATGAATCGGAGTCCATCCGCCAACCAATCCGCCCTCTCCTCTCATTCAGGAGATATGTCAGCATCCTTGTGAATTGTCCTGAGGAGAGCGAGTAGGAGAAGGTGAGGACAATACCTTCCTTCCTTCCCCAGTAGGTGGGGAATGGCTTTGAGGTCACAACTGCGATCGTATTGAATGGTAAAGCAGGCTTGAGGGGCTGAGTGGCCTATGCCCCGCTCTGGCGAGTGGGAGGGCCCTATGTGTGTGTGTGTGTGTGTGTGCAATGGTTGATCAGCTCTCTGTCGGATTTCCTTTCGCAGTCGATCGTGGCCGTGTGTAACAGGCACACAGGGAAGACCGAGGATGAGGTGAAGCTGGCATTCCTCAAACAACTCAGCCGCTTGGCAACTTTCGGATCGGCGTTTTTCGAAGTGAAGGTACCGTGCTGTTTCGGAGTGATCTCAGTGTTTGCACAACTGAATCTCTAAGATCCCCACTCACCTGTTTCATCCTTTTACCTCAGAGCAGGTTTTATACGAATAGTAAGAGGGGAGGACGCATTCAGTGGCCTAATTTTCAGGCCTCCGGTATTTAACTGCTTGTCTCAAGGGGCAGAGAACTGTTGGCAGAGGAAGGGTAGGTGCCACATGGAGCGATGAAGGGGAGGACCTTATTGTCTTTCACCCCGTGGTATTACAACCGTCATACAGCACGGAAACAGACTTGTCCATCCAACTCCCGTCCACCTTTCCCAAACTGAGCTAGTCCCATTTGCCTGCGTTTGGCTCATAGCCTCCAAATCCTTCCTATCCATCTACCTGTTAAATGTACCTGCGTCTGCCACTTCCTCAGGCAGCTCCTTCCATTTACGAACCACCCTCTGCGTTAAAAAAATCTCCTCACACCTTCAACCTGGCGTTGAACTCCCCCGCCCTGGGGCAAACCCCTCGACTATTCACCCTACCCATGCTCCTCTTGATTTTATAGACCTCGATGGGGTCACCCCTCAACCTCCCACTCTCCAGTGAAAATAGTCCCGGCCTGTCCAGCCTCTCGATATAGCTCAAACACTCCGAGCTTGGCATCATCTTTTTCTATGCCCTTTCCACTTTAATAACATCCTTCCTATCAGGTGGTGACCAGAACTGCAGCTTGGTTGCTGTGCTGGGATTTCAATGTGCATTCAATTTCCCACCTCAATGGAGAGGGTTTGACACCCTGGGACATCACAGGGTCTTCAGAGGCAGCCTTGCACAGTCTCTCAAAAAGGCAGAGAGGTTCAAAGGATCTGTTGAAATCTGGGTCTGCCCAAGGTGGATTGGGCACCACTGCCTCTGTTGGGGTTAGTAGATCCACATGGAACGCTGACTGTGCCAGGGGCACTATGTGTATTCGCTGGGTGTGTTGGGATCACTGGGTGTGTCAGGGTTGTGTCAGGAGTCATTGGATGTATCAATGGCTCACTGGGTGGGTCAAGGTCACTGGACGTGTCAGGGGTCACTGGGCATGTTGAGCTTATTGGGTGTATCCAGGGGTCACTGGAGGTGACAGGAGTCACTGGGCATGTCATGGGTTACTGGGTGTATCTTTGGGTCACTGGGTTGATCGGGGGTCACTGGGTGTATCTATGGGTCACTGGGCGGGTCAGGGGTCACTGGGCATGTTGGGGGTCATTGGGCGTATCTCGGGGTCACTGGATGTGTCAGGGGTCATTGGGCGTATCTAGGGGTCGCTGGGTGTGTCAGGGGTCACTGGTGGGTCAAGAGTCACTGGATGTGTTGGGGTCACTGGATATGTCGGGGTCACTGGGCGTGTCAGAGGTCATTGGGTGTGGGTGAGTCTCTGGTTAGTTTGGGAGTGTTACAATCCTCGTGGCAATTGTTAATTTTTGAAAAGAGATGGATTTCCCTGAACCACTGGCAGTGATTAAAGGACATATTTCACAATGTCTTCTGCAGCAACACACAAATTAACAGGCAGCGAATATGGCGGACTAATGAAAGGGTCCTTTCATGTTATCTAATTAACACAGCGGAGATCCATCTGACAACTCTTTGTGCTGTGCACCTCCGATAGATCTCTAACAATCCCCAACAGTGCCGAAGAATTCCTGGGACGATGAGCAGGTTCATTTTCATGTCAGGTTGAAACCACCAGCGTCCTTCAGAAATCAACCTGAATCCCATTTACCACCCCCTGAGAAAAAAGAACGGGAAATGGTGTCACCACAGGAAATGACATCACACACCCCGAGGAAACCTAACCACATAAATAGAAAGCAGGCGATGCCACCAGTGCTCCATCCGGAGGCTCACTGATGATGTTACCCAGTATGGTGATGCAACGTCGGAAAACGTCGAAGAAGCTCAATTGGTCCTTGCTCCTTTATTTCCAGATGGTGTCTATAATGGTTGTGAGAGTCATGTTGTTGGAAAGTGGTGGGTCAGGTACACCCCTCTGTACACCTGCGGCGGGGGGGCGTGTGTCTTTACCTGAGGAAGCGACACCACATTCCAACTGAAACATGGGGTGGAATTTTACCAAATGGTCCATCATTCCCAATGGCAGACCAGGAAATGGACTCCATTTCCATTATCTTGCTTTCCACGGGTTCCCACGCTGTTACAATAAGAATTTAAACTGACCTTGGCATGCATGGGAGTCATATGGACAAACGGAGAATTCTAAACCTGCCTGACCAACTTCATAGTTGTTCATATAAACTTATTGCCGGTGCCATGGTCTCATGATGATTTCTTTCCCTTGTAAATATTGCACATGACATTGGTCTCAGTTCCTTCATGCATCATGTTTATTTGTTGCAGCTAGTTTAATCAGAGAGCTAACCAGCATGCCTCATGGTAGACCCCACGTTGATGGTTATATTCAGGACATTTCAGGAGGCCCCTGACTTCCGTACCTATCCCTCACATCTGCCCCTTTCCTGTTCACTCCTCAATGTCTCTACACCCAATCCACACAGCTCCATCGTTGTGGATTTGACCTTTGCCCCCTGGCCAAAGGCCACTCTATGCAGATCGACTCGATTGATCCTGTGGTATCGATGACACACTCGGCGATATGAAGGTAACCCAGCCTGATAGCTCAGGTTGACGGAGAAACCAGGAGGCCATTACTGAATGGCTCAGCCACTCTTCTCCTTCCACTGAAGATGGTCAAACAGGTTTTTGTGACTGGGCTTTCCGGTGGAGCCAGTGTCTTTTCACTGGTGTGTGGAAGTGAGGTGATAGATTAGATGATAGACATGAGGCTCTGAACCAACTCAACGCTGAGCTCAAGCCAAGCTGTACTTCCTTCCTCTCAGTGTGAAAGCGTTGGTGGTTTTACCACACCACAATCAGATATTGCACCGTCACTGAATAACTAGAACACTGCAGGCTGTAAAACTCCAAATTAACCCGTTCCTCGAAGTGCACACCGCAGGCTCCCGTAATGTTTGGAGTGTAAAACATCCGGACTCAGCCTTGACCCCAACCCCCTCCCGACCCGTCATCAATACCAACTCCAGCCCCAGTACCAAGTGTGGCCTCCAGCTCCTGGCCTCAGCTCCTGCCTGTCTCCAACCTCTGACCCTGCGTAGCTCCTGCACTGGCTGCGACCTTTGACCCTGTGTAACCCCAGCACTCATGCTTGACCCCATGACTCCAACTGACCCTGACTGCTGTTAGTGGCTCCATCTGCAGGCTCTCGCAGGGAGGTTACGCCTTTAGTTCTGACATGCAAGGCACTACTTTAGAGAACGGGGACCTATGTTTGGATCCCCAGCCATTGGCGACAGACTCTCTCTCTTACTCTGGCTGTCAATTTCAGATCTCAGCAGGTGAGTTCTGAAAGAAAACTCAACATGAAGTTTTTGGAAAGGCAAGGACTGATTCGGGATAGTCAACATGGCTTTGTGCGTGGGAAATCATGTCTCACAAACTTGATTGAGTTTTTTGAGGAAGTAACAAAGAGGATTGATGAGGGCAGAGCGGTAGATGTGATCTATATGGACTTCAGTAAGGCGTTCGACAAGGTTCCCCACGGGAGACTGATTAGCAAGGTTAGATCTCATGGAATACAGGGGGAACTAGCCATTTGGATACAGAACTGGCTCAAAGGTAGAAGACAGAGGGTGGTGGTGGAGGGTAGTTTTTCAGATTGGAGGTCTGTGACCAGTGGAGTGCCACAAGGATCGGTGCTGGATCCTCTACTTTTTGTCATTTACATAAATGATTTGGATGTGAGCATAAGAGGTACAGTTAGTAAGTTTACAGATGACACCAAAATTGGAGGTTACCTCAGATTACAATGGGTACTTGATCACATGGGCCAATGGGCTGAGAAGGGGCAGATGGAGTTTAATTCAGATAAATGTGAGGTGCTGCATTTTGGGAAAGCAAATCTTAGCAGGACTTGTACACTTAATGGTAAGGTCCTGGGGGTGTTGCTGAACAAAGAGACCTTGGAGTGCAGGTTCACAGCTCCTTGAAAGTGGAGTCGCAGGTAGATAGGATAGTGAAGAAGGCGTTTGGTATGCTTTCCTTTATTGGTCAGAGTATTGAGTACAGGAGTTGGGAGGTCATGTTGCGGCTGTACAGGACGTTGGTTAGGCCACTGTTGGAATATTGCGTGCAGTTCTGGTCTCCCTCCTATCGGAAAGATGTTGTGAAACTTAAAAGGGTTCAGAAAAGATTTACAAGGATGTTGCTAGGGTTGGAGGATCTGAGTGTGTGTGTGTATGTGTGTGTGTGTGTGTGTGTGTGTGTGTGTATGTGTATGTGTGTGTATGTGTCTGTGTGTGTGTGTATGTGTGTGTGTTTGTATGTGTGTGTGTATGTGTCTGTGTGTGTCTGTGTGTGTGTCTGTGTGTATGTGTGTGTGTATTTGTGTGTGTGTGTATATGTGTGTGTCTGTATGTGTATATGTGTATGTGTGTGTCTGTATGTGTGTGTGTGTCTGTCTGTGTGTGTGTGTGTGAGAGAGAGAGTGAGTGAGACTGTCTGCATTCATTTTATGTCTCTGTGCAACTACCTAACTACATGGTGTAGCATGAATTTCACCGTATCTGTAAAAGCCTGACCCAAATTTAATTTAAAATGCTAAGAAATGTCCTTTGACGATATTAGCATTTTGTTCTCTTCTCGTTCTAGCAAACATCTGAGTCCAGTTTTCCAGATATTGTCCGGATAGCCATCAACAAACAAGGAGTGACACTGATCAACCCACAGACAAAGGTAAAGATGGAGAGTTCTGTTCCTTTTCGAACCCTGGGAATTGGAGGCTGATGCTGTGTGATTGGGGGAGCACAGATATAGGGAATGGGGATGGCAGCAGAAGAAAGGACCTGTCTATAATTCATGTCCATCCTGAACCCAGGAAGTCCCAAAGAGATTTATGTAGCCAATGAAACAGTTTTGGAGGATAATGTGGGAAAATGTGAAATTGTCCGAAGAATACAAAAGAGGCATATTGTCAAAATGGTAAGAGGCTGCAGAGCTCTGATTTGCAGAGGGATCTGGGTGTCCTAGTGCACGAATTGCAGAAGGTTAATCTGCAGGTACAACAATTAAACTGAAAAGCTAATAGGATGTTGTTATTGATTGCAAAGGGAATTGAAGAGAAGTTTGGGGAGAATGTGCTTCAGTTATATAGGGCATTGGTGAGACCATACCTGGAATATTGTGTACAATATTAGCCCCTTTATTTAAGGAAGGATGTCAATGAATTGGAAGCAGTTCATAGAATCCCCACAGTGTGGAAGCAGGCCATTCGTTCCATCGAGTCCGCACCAACCCTCTGATGGACATCCCACCCAGCCCCTTACCATATCTCTCTGTTTCCCATGGCCAATCCACCTAGCCTGGACACCATGACAATTAAGAATGGCTAATCCACCTACCTTGCATATGTTTGGACTGTGGGAGGAAACTGGAGCACCCAGAGGAACCCCGCACAGGCACAGGGAGAGTGTGCAAACTCCACATCCAAGGTTGGACTCAAACCTCGGTCCCTGGCACTCGAAGGCAACAGTGCTAACCACTCAACCTCCACGCCACCGAGAGTTCCGAGAAGGTTTCCTAGACTAATACCTGGAATGGATGGGTTGCCCTATGACGAAAGGTTGGACAGACTAGGCCTGAATACTCTGCAGGTTTAGAAGATTCAGAGGCCAGTTGGTTCAAATATTAAAGATTTGGAGGGGTCTTGACTGGGTGGATATAAAAATGAAGCTTTCTATTTCTGACAGAATCTTGAACATTGGTGAGACCACTGTTGGAATTCTGGTCATCTTGCTACAGGAAGAATGTTGAAGAACCTGAGAGGGTTCAGAAAAGATTTACCAGGATGTTGCCAGGGTTGGAGGATTTGAGCTATAGGGAGAGGCTGAACAGGCTGGGGCTGTTTTCCCTGGAGCGTCGGAGGCTGAGGGGTGACCTTATAGAGGTCATGAGGGGCATGGATAGGGTAAATAGACGAAGTCTTTTCCCTGGGGTCAGAGAGTCCAGAACTAGAGGGCATAGGTTTAGGGTGAGAGGGGAAAGATATAAAAAGGACCTGAGGGGTAACTTTTTCACACAGAGGGTGGTGTGTGTGTGTGTGGAATGAGCTGCCAGAGGAAGTGATGGAGGCTGGTACAATTGCAACATTTAAGAGGCATTTGGATGGGTATATGAATAGGAAGGGTTTGGAGGGATATGGGCCGGGTGCTGGCGAATGGGTCGAGGTCAGTTTGGATGTCTGGTCTGTGTGGTCAGGTTGGACCGAAGGGTATGTTTCCATGCTGTATGGGTCTATAACTGGGGTGACCGATTAAAAATAAGGCATTGCCTATTCAAGACAAGAGACAAGTAAGCCATTTTCTCAAAGGGAGGACAATGTGTCTTTGGAACTGTTCCTCAGAAGGTGATGGAAACAGGGTCTTTGAATATCTTTCAGGTCGAGGTGGACAGTTCCTTGTTAAGCAAGGAGTGGGGTTGTGGGTGAATGGTTGTTGGCGGGAGGTGAGAATGGGGAGTTATTGGATCAGCCGTCATTGTTTTTGAATGTTGGAGCAGGTTTGGAAGGCTGGCCAATCGCTTCCTGTATGTAATCTGTCTGTTTGTCTGAAACTTAGCCAATTGTTCGAGAGGAAATAGAGCAGGTCATTCACGGATATTGAGTTCCTACGGTTCAAAACATATCCTCAAAGAACAGATATATCAGTGAAAGTGAATCCTCATTTAACATTACAATTCCAACCCCAGAAAGTGTGATGTTAAGTGAAACAGCATTAAATGAATCTGCTTTCAGTGGGAACAACTGATGTAAAATCAGTAGGTTCAGGGGGACATTGCACAGAATACAATCACTGTACGCTGCATGTTGAAATATTCTCGTTACATTTCTATATTCATAACTTTTAAAATAAAGGCAATTTTAAGTTTTAAAAGAAAGAAACTAGTTTCTTTAATCTATAATTCTGCTCCCTGCTCCTTATATTTACCATTCCTGCAGCTCATCATTCCCCCCCATTCCCCTCCCTCCCTCCGATACCCCCCTCCCTCCGATACACCTCACTCCCTCCGATACACCCCCCTCCCTCCAATACACCTCCCTCCCTCCGATACACCCCCCTCCCTCCGATACACCCCCCTCCCTCCGATACCCCCCTCCCTCCGATACACCCCCCTCCCTCCGATACACCCCCCTCCCTCCAATACACCTCCCTCCCTCCGATACACCCCTCCCTCCGATACCCCCCTCCCTCCGATACACCCCCCTCCCTCCGATACACCCCCCTCCCTCCAATACACCTCCCTCCCTCCGATACACCCCCCTCCCTCCGATACACCTCCCTCCCTCCGATACCCCCCTCCCTCCAATACACCTCCCTCCCTCCAATACACCTCCCTCCCTCCGATACACCTCACTCCCTCCGATACCCCCCTCCCTCTGATACCCCCCTCCCTCCGATACCTCCCTCCCTCCGATACCCCCCTCCCTCCGATACCCTTCTCTCCCTCCGATACACCTCACTCTCTCCGATACCCCCCTCCCTCCGATACCCCTCTCCCCCTCCGATACACCTCACTCTCTCCGATACCCCCCTCCCTCCGATACACCTCACTCTCTCCGATACCCCCCTCCCTCCGATACACCTCACTCCCTCCGATACCCCCCTCCCTCCGATACCTCCCTCCCTCCGATACACCCCCCTCCCTCCGATACACCCCCCTCCCTCCAATACACCTCCCTCCCTCCGATACACCCCCCTCCCTCCGATACCCCCCTCCCTCCAATACACCTCCCTCCCTCCGATACACCCCCCTCCCTCCAATATACCTCCCTCCCTCCGATACCCCCCTCCCTCCGATACACCCCCCTCCCTCCAATACACCTCACTCCCTCCGATACACCCCCCTCCCTCTGATACCCCCCTCCCTCCAATACACCTCACTCCTTCCGATACCTCTCCCTCCCTCCGATACCCCTCTCTCCCTCCGATACCCATCTCCCTCCAATACCCCTCTCTCCCTCCGATACACCCCCCTCCCTCCAATACACCCCCCTCCCTCCGATACACCCCCCTCCCTCCGATACCCCCCTCCCTCCAATACACCTCCCTCCCTCCGATACACCCCTCCCTCCGATACCCCCCTCCCTCTGATACACCCCTCTCCCTCCGATACACCCCCCTCCCTCCGATACCCCCCTCCCTCCAATACACCTCCCTCCCTCCGATACACCCCCCTCCCTCCGATACCCCCCTCCCTCCGATACACCCCCCTCCCTCCGATACACCTCACTCCCTCCGATACACCTCCCTCCCTCCGATACCCCCCTCCCTCCGATACACCCCCCTCCCTCCGATACACCCCCCTCCCTCCGATACACCCCCCTCCCTCCGATACACCTCACTCCCTCCAATACACCTCACTCCCTCCGATACACCTCACTCCCTCCGATACACCCCCCTCCCTCCGATACCCCCCTCCCTCCAATACACCTCACTCCCTCCGATACCTCTCCCTCCCTCCGATACCCCTCTCTCCCTCCGATACCCATCTCCCTCCAATACCCCTCTCTCCCTCCGATACCTCCCTCCCTCTGATACCCCTTTCTCCCTCCGATACCCCTCCCTCCCTCCAATACCCCTCTCTCCCTCCAATACCCCTCTCTACCTTTTATTCCCCTCTCTCTCTCCAATTCCACTCCCTCCGATACCCTCCCTCTGATACCCCTATCTCTTTCCAATTCCCCTCTCCCCCTCCAATTCCCCTCACTCCCACTGATACCCCATCTCCCTCCGATACCCCTCTCTCCCTCCAATGCCCCTCTCTCCCTCCGATGCCCCTCTCTCCCTCCCTATTCCTCTCTCCTCCAATACCCCTCTCTAACTCACATTCCCCTCTCTCCCTCCAATGCCCCTCTCTCCCTCCCATTCCTCTCTCTCCCTCTGATACCGCTCCCTCCCTCTGATATCCCTCCGTCCCTCCGATACTCCTCCCTCCCTCCAATTCCCCTCTCTCCCTCTGATTCCCCCCTCCCTCGAATTCCCCTCACTCCTTCCAATATCCCTCCCTTCTCCCTCTGATTCCCCTCTCTCCCTCTGATTCCCCCCTCCCTCGAATTCCCCTCTCACCCTCCAATACCCCTCCCTCCGATACCCCTCTCTCCCTCCCGTTCCCTCTTTCCCTCCCGTTCCCCTCTCTCCCTCGAATTCCCCTCACTCCTTCCAATATCCCTCCCTCCCTCCGATTCCCCTCTCTCCCTCTGATTCCCCCCTCCCTCGAATTCCCCTCTCTCCCTCCAATACCCCTCCCTCCGATACCCCTCTCTCCCTCCCGTTCCCCTCTCTCCCTCCCGTTCCCCTCTCTCCCTCCAATTCCCCTCTCTCCCTCCAATGTCCATTTCTCCCTCCCATTCCCCTCCCTGCCTCCAATTCCGCTCTCTCACTCCGATTCCCCTCTCTCCCTCCAATTCCCCTCTCTCCCTCCGATACCCCCTCCCTCGAATTCCCCTCACTCCTTCCAATATCCCTCTCTCCCACCGATACCCCTCTCTCCCTCCAATTCCCCTCTCTCCCTCCGATACCCCTCTCTCCCTCCAATTCCCCTCTCTCCCTCCAATTCCCCTCCCTCCCTCCAATTTCCCTCTCTCCCACCGATACCCCTCTCTCCCTCCAATTCCCCTCCCTCCAATTCTTCTCTCTCTCTCTCCGATACCCCTCCCTCCCTCCGATACCACACTCTCCCTCCGATACCCCTCCCTCCCTCCAATTTCCTTCTCTCCCTCCGATACCCCTCCCTCCCTCCAATTTCCCTCTCTCCCTCCGATACCCCTCCCTCCCTCCAATTTCCCTCCCTCCCTCCAATTCCCCTTTCTCTCTCCAAGTCCCCTCTCTCCCTCTGATACCCCACTCTCCCTCCTGTCACCTCTCTCCCTCCGATACACCTCTCTCCCTCCAATTCCCCTCCCTCCCTCCAATTCCCCTCTCTCTCTCCGATACCCCTCCCTCCTTCTGATACCACACTCTCCCTCCGATACCCCTCCGTCCCTCCAATTTCCCTCTCTCCCTCCGATACGTCTCTCTCCCTCCGATACCCCTCTCTCCCTCCAATTCCCCTCTCTCCCTCCGCTACCACTCTCCCCTCCAATTTCCCTCCCTGTCTCCAATTCCTCTCTCTCCCTCCAATTCCCCATTCTCCCTCCAATTTCCCTCCCTCCCCCCAATTCCCCTCCCTCCAATTCCCCTCTCTCCCTCCAATTTCCCTCCCTTTCTCCAATTCCTCTCTCTCCCTCCAATTCCCCTCTCTCCCTCCGCTACCACTCTCCCCTCCAATTTCCCTCCCTCTCTCCAATTCCTCTCTCTCCCTCCAATTCCCCATTCTCCCTCCAATTTCCCTCCCTCCCCCCAATTCCCCTCCCTCCAATTCCCCTCCCTCTCCCCAATTTCCCTCTCTCCCTCCAATACCCGTCTCTCCCTCCGATACCCCTCTCTCCCTCCAATTCCCCTCTCTCCCTCCGATACACCTCCCTTCCTCCGTTTCCCTCTCTCCCTCACATTCCCCTCTCTCCCTCTGATCCCTCTCTCGGCCCCCAATTCCTCTCTCACTCAGATTCACCTTTCTCGTTCCCATTTCCCTCTCTCCCTCCGATACCCCTCTCTCCCTCCAATTCCCCTCTCTCCCTCCAGATAACAGTGAGTGAGGGGGTGAATGAGGGAGCAGTGAGTGAGGGGGGTGAATGAGGGAGAGTCGATGAGGGAGCAGCGAGTGTGGGGTGAATGTGGGAGTAGTGACTGAGTGATGAGGGAGCAGTGAGTGAGTGATGAGGGATTAGTGAGTAAGGGGGTGAATGTGGGAGTAGTGACTGAGTGATGAGGGAGCAGTGAGTGAGTGATGAGGGAGCAGTGAGTGAGGGGAGTGAATGAGGGAGCAGTGAGTGATTGATGAGGGAACAATGAGTGTAATGAGGGACCGGTGAGTGAGTGATGAGGGAGCAGTGAGTGAGTGATGAGGGAGCAGTGAGTGAGTGATGAGGGACCGGTGAGTGAGTGATGAGGGAGCAGTGAGTGAGTGATGAGGGACCGGTGAGTGAGTGATGAGGGAGCTGTGAGTGAGTGATGAGGGACCGGTGAGTGAGTGATGAGGGAGCTGTGAGTGAGTGATGAGGGAGCAGTGAGTGAGTGATGAGGGACCGGTGAGTGAGTAATGAGGGAGCAGTGAGTGAGTGATGAGGGAGCAGTGAGTGAGTGATGAGGGAGCAGTGAGTGAGTGATGAAGGACCAGTGAGTGAGTGATGAGGGAGCAGTGAGTGAGTGATGAGGGAGCAGTGAGTGAGTGATGAGGGACCGGTGAGTGAGTGATGAGGGACCGGTGAGTGAGTGATGAGGGAGCAGTGAGTGAGTGATGAGGGAGGGAGTTGGTGAGTAGGTGAGGCCCTCTGTGCTGACCTGCCATGATGGTGAATAACCCTCACAGGGGTATCTCCCCGTGTGTTTGATGGAAGCGACTCGGTGGGTTAAGAGTGAGGGGAGGCCTCTCACTGACCTCACGGAGGGAGAGGGGTATCGGAGGGAGAGAGGGGTATCGGAGGGGGAGAGGGGTATCGGAGGGGGAGAGGGGTATCGGAGGGAGAGGGGTATCGGAGGGAGAGAGGGGTATTGGAGGGAGATGGGGTATCGGAGGGAGAGAGGGGTATCGGAGGGAGGGGGTATCGGAGGGAGAGAGGGGTATTGGAGGGAGATGGGGTATCGGTGGGAGAGAGGGGTATCGGAGGGAGAGGGGTATCGGAGGGAGAGAGGGGTATTGGAGGGAGATGGGGTATCGGAGGGAGATGGGGTATCGGAGGGAGAGAGGGGTATCAGGGGAGAGAGGGGTATCAGGGGGGAGAGGGGTATCGGAGGGGGAGAGGGGTATTGGAGGGAGATGGGGTATCGGAGGGAAAGAGGGGTATCGGAGGGAGAGAGGGGTATCAGAGGGGGAGAGGGGTATCGGAGGGAGAGAGGGGTATCGGAGGGAGAGGGGTATAGGAGGGGGAGAGGGTTTTCGGAGGGAGAGGGGTATCGGAGGGAGAGAGGGGTATCGGAGGGAGAGAGGGGTACCGGAGGGAGAGAGGGGTATCGGAGGGGGAGAGGGGTATCGGAGGGAGATGGGGTATCGGAGGGGGAGAGGGGTATCGGAGGGGGAGAGGGGTATCGGAGGGAGATGGGTTATCGGAGGGGGAGAGGGGTATCGGAGGGGGAGAGGGGTATCGGAGGGAGATGGGGTATCGGAGGGGGAGAGGGGTATCGGAGGGGGAGAGGGGTATCGGAGGGGGAGAGGGGTATCGGAGGGGGAGAGGGGTATCGGAGGGGAGAGGGTTTTCGGAGGGAGAGAGGGGTATCGGAGGGACAGAGGGGTACCGGAGGGAGAGAGGGGTATCGGAGGGGGAGAGGGGTATCGGAGGGAGATGGGGTATCGGAGGGGGAGAGGGGTATCGGAGGGGGAGAGGGGTATCGGAGGGAGATGGGGTATCGGAGGGGGAGAGGGGTATCGGAGGGGGAGAGGGGTATCGGAGGGGGAGAGGGGTATCGGAGGGGGAGAGGGGTATCGGAGGGGAGAGGGGTATCGGAGGGGGAGAGGGGTATCGGAGGGGGAGAGAGGTATCGGAGGGGGAGAGGGGTATCGGAGGGGGAGAGGGGTATCGGAGGGGAGAGGGTTTTCGGAGGGAGAGAGGGGTATCGGAGGGAGAGAGGGGTATCGGAGGGAGAGAGGGGTATCGGAGGGAGGGAGAGGTATCGGAGGGAGAGGGGTACCGGAGGGGGAGAGGGGTATCGGAGGGGGAGAGGGGTATCGGAGGGAGAGAGGGGTACCGGAGGGGGAGAGGGGTACCGGAGGGAGAGAGGGGTATCGGAGGGGGAGAGGGGTATCGGAGGGGGAGAGGGGTATCGGAGGGGGAGTGGGGTATCGGAGGGGGAGAGGGGTATCGGAGGGAGAGAGGGAGAGAGGGGTATCGGAGGGGGAGAGGGGTATCGGAGGGAGAGAGGGGTATCGGAGGGGGAGAGGGGTATCGGAGGGAGAGAGGGGTATCGGAGGGGGAGAGAGGTATCGGAGGGGGAGAGGGGTTTCAGAGGGAGAGAGGGGTATCGGAGGGAGAGAGGGGTATCGGAGGGGGAGAGGGGTTTCGGAGCGGGAGAGGGGTTTCGGAGGGGGAGAGGGGTTTCAGAGGGAGAGAGGGGTATCGGAGGGGGAGAGGGGTATCGGAGGGGGAGAGGGGTTTCGGAGGGAGAGAGGGGTATCGGAGGGAGAGAGGGGTATTGGAGGGGGAGAGGGGTATTGGAGGGGGAGAGGGGTATCGGAGGGAGAGAGGGAGAGAGGGGTATCGGTGGGAGAGAGGAGTTCCAGACACTTGCAACTTTCCCATAAACACCCCCGCTTGGGTCAAGGTAAAACCAAACCCAGGTTCTTACAGGAGAGGTGTCAGGGAGGGGGGATCAGCACGGAGCTGTTCCTTTGACCAGTCTCAAAAAACTGACTGCATGATAAAACCAAACTGAACCAAACCAAACCCGAGCGTGGTTCAGCTGAAGGGCTGACCACTTCATTGTACAAGGGATTGTTTTTTTAAACAAATTTCCTCAGCGATTGGTGCTCAAAGCCTGATTGAATGTGTCCCTGGTGCTGTGAGGCAGCAGTGCTAACCACTGCTTGGAATGCTTTCCTTTATTGGTCAGAGTATTGAGTACAGGAGTTGGGAGGTCATGTTGCGGCTGTACAGGACATTGGTTAGGCCACTGTTGGAATATTGCATGCAATTCTGGTCTCCTTCCTGTTGGAAAGATGTTGTGAAACTTGAAAGGGTTCAGAAAAGATTTACAAGGATGTTGCCAGGGTTGGAGGATCTGAGCTACAGAGAAAGGCTGAACAGGCTGGGGCTGTTTTCCCTGGAGCGTCGGAGGCTGAGGGGTGACCTTATAGAGGTTTACAAAATTATGAGGGGCATGGATAGGATAAATAGACAAAGTCTTTTCCCTGGGATCGGGGAGTCCTGAACTAGAGGGCATAGGTTTAGGGTGAGAGGGGAAAGATATAAAAGAGACCTAAGGGCAATGTTTTCAGACAGAGGGTGGTGGGTGTGTGGAATGAGCTGCCAGAAGATGTGGTGGAGGCTGGTACAATTGAAACATTTAAGAGGCATTTGGATGAGTATATGAATAGGAAGGGTTTGCAGGGATATGGGCCAGGTGCTGGCAGGTGGGACTAGATTGGGTTGGGTCAGCATTGACGGGTCGGACCGAAGGGGCAGCTTCCATGCTGTACATCTCTATGACTCTAATTCCCAGACAGTGGTCAGCTCAGGCACAGCCATCAGGCAAAGTTGGCGATTGGCCTCAGTGCCTTGAGGTGAGTTGGGGGGTGGGGGGGGGTCTCCCCGCCCCCCCCATTGCTGCCTGTTCAGTGTCAAGCCCCCATCCTGTACAGTGGGCGTTGTGACTGACAGCAGCACTGGCTTCAGGAACAGTTCACAACCCGAGGAACTGAGGGGACGGTAGCAGATCAACCTGTGACTGCGAGAGGGTCCTCCTCAGTCAGCAACACCACCCCATGTTCAGTGGCTGTACTCATGGGTGTGAGCCATGAGGCTCTGGAGAGAGTGTTAGTTCCCCCCGTGTTGGTGCAGGGTGGGGACGGTGTGATGCTGTGTGGCAGTGCTCTTTCCATTCGGCAGTGCCTGATGAATCCTGGGGTGGAGCGCTGTGTGTGACCGTGGGCAGAGGGACAAAGCTCAGGCTAACGGCTGGGTGTTTCACTCGGCTGCTCTGACTGGCTGTGCCTTATCTGCCCCCGGGCCTGGTACCTCCTGGGGTCGGCTGGTAAGCTGACACCTTCCGCAGGCTCCGTGTGTCTGTGACTGTGACGTTCCTCCATTAACTGATTGGCTCCACATCAGGGACTGTGTCCACTAGGGTCTCCCAGCTGCTGCTGACCGGCGGCTGAAGCTGAGAAAGGGAGCTGGCTTCAGTCGCCGAGCTGAACCGTCCAGGCACAGAGAGAAGTGAGAATCCTACCCAGGGAAGGCATGGGGGAGACGGAGGGGAGGCTGTGACAGCTGCTTCGTGGTCCATACAGCCTGAGGTTCTGGCTGCACTTAGGGACTGGGGCGATGGGCCCTGATTACCCCAGATTCAACTTTCCATTCCATGCGAACCTCCCCTTCCCCACCCCCCAAGCCATTTGCTCTTACAGTCCAGGCAGCAACTCTCCGGAATTATGAAACCTGGAGATTAATGTTCCTGTGTATTTCTTTAGGAAAACTGCTTCAGTTGGTAAAAAAAATGTCCTTAACGTAACAAAACCAGTCAAAGATCACAGCAGCACAGGCTGCTGGAACAGTCAGGCCATTATAGTGTCAGAGAGAGGTACAGTATAGAAACAGACCCTTACAACAACTTGTCCATGCTGACCAGTTAGCCCAAATGAATCTAGTCCCCTTTGCCGGCCCTTGGCCCATATCCCTCTAAACCCTTCCTATTCATATCCCCAACTGGATGTTTCATAAATGTTATCATTGTACCAGCTTCTACTATATCCTCTGCCAGTTCATACATTATATATCAGTCCCCTCCCATCTGAAACCCATGTCCTCCGGAGTCTCCTACTCATCTGGGAAAAGACTTTGTCTATTTATCCTATCCATGCCCCTCCTGATTTTATAAACCTCTATAAAGTCACCCCTCAGCCTCTGACCCTCCAGGGAAAACAGCCTCAGCCTGTTCAGCCTCTCCCTATAGCTGAAACCTTTCAACCCAGCTACACCTTTGTAAATCTTTTCTGAACCCTTTCAAGTTCCACAACATCTTTCCTATAGTACAGAGTCATAGAGATGTACAGCATGGAAACAGACCCTTCGGTCCAACTCACCCATGCCGACCAGATATCCCAATCCAATCTAGCCCCATCTGCCAGCACCCGGCCCATATCCCTCCAAACCCTTCCTGCTCATATACCCATCCAAATGCCTCTTAAATGTTGCAATTGTACCAGCCCCACCACAGTCCATAGTTCTATGCAGTTTCCCAAACGTGGCCTAACCAATGTCCTGTACAGCCGCAACATGACCTCCCAACTCCTGGACTCAATACTCTGACCAATAAAGGAAAGCATACCAAACGCCGCCTTCACTATCCTATCCACCTGCGACTCCACTCCCATCCTGTCTGCAGTAGATCTGCAACTGAGCAGTTCACTTAGTGCCATTTCCCCACCTTCTTCCCGTAAACCCTGCACTGTCTTCCTTTCCAGAAATCCGGATAATTCCCTTCCAAGTACCTCCATTTGACCAACCCCCCCCCCCACGCTCTCAGGCAGCACTTCCCGGATGGGAACCTTCTCTCTATCCCTCTCTACTTCCCCCTTTGCTCATTTGCTTCTTTTGACCATCCTTTTGGTTGTCTATCCAATTATCTCCTTTGTGGGGCACATCATCACATTTTATCAGATCAAACACCTTTCAGGTGCTATATGAATTCATGGTGTCCTTGTTGCATGGAGTTACTTGGACCTAACAGAATGGCAGTGCCGTGGGCAAGTGACTGTGACGATAGAGAATGGATTCCAGCATAGAGTCGATTCTGAGTTCACTTCCAAGTTGATGGAATGGGTTTAATTAAGAACAGAAGGAATAAGAGCCAATGTAGGCCATTCAGCCCATCGGGTCTGTCACACCCCTCGATATGGCCCTGGATGATCTGGGATCTCCCGATATTCCTCACTCTCCTCAGAGACCTGTGAGATGCATGGCCGGACTGGGGCAAGATGTGACTGCGATTTGGGCGGGATGTTGGTCAGATGTGGGTGAGAGGAGGGTAAGACTAGAGTGACCCACAAGCTGCGGGCAGACAGACCCTGCCATTAGGAGTATTTGGCACCTGACCGTCAGGAGCCCTTTACCCCACCCTAGCATCCCCCAAGGACAGGGCACACTGGGACCCAGCATTGTCTGGCCACATTGAGTACAGGAAGGGGACCCGTACAAGTCCATGTGCTTCTGCCTAGGCCTACAGCTCACCAGGTAGTGCCCAGTCCACGGGGTATGCACCTTACCCCACGCCAGTGTACCTCCTCCCTCTGGCCCTTGTACCATGTGGACCGAGCCCCGGGCGGTGTCTGTCAGTCTCTTGATGTTCTCCGCTCTGTGTTTGCAGGCAGCTTTAGTGACTCATCCCTTCAACAAAATCTCCAACTGGTGCAGCGGCAGTACCTACTTCCACATGTCAGTCGGTAACCTGGTGCGAGGGGGGAAGCTACTCTGTGAGACCTCACTGGTAAGGCTGGTTACTGACTGGGCTGGTTACTGACCGGGCTGGTTACTGACCGGGCTGGTTACTGACCGGGATGGTTACTGACCGGGATGGTTACTGACTGGGCCGGTTACTGACCGGGCTGGTTACTGACTGGGCTGGTTACTGACCGGGATGGTTACTGACCGGGCTGGTTACTGACCGGGATGGTTACTGACCGGGATGGTTACTGACTGGGCCGGTTACTGACCGGGCTGGTTACTGACTGGGCTGGTTACTGACCGGGATGGTTACTGACCGGGCTGGTTACTGACTGGGCTGGTTACTGAACGGGATGGTTATTGACCGGGATGGTTACTGACCGGGCTGGTTACTGACCGGGATGGTTACTGACCGGGCTGGTTACTGACTGGGCTGGTTACTGACCGGGATGGTTATTGACCGGGATGGTTACTGACCGGGCTGGTTACTGACTGGGCTGGTTACTGACCGGGATGGTTACTGACCGGGCTGGTTACTGACTAGGCTGGTTACTGACCGGGATGGTTATTGACCGGGATGGTTACTGACCGGGCTGGTTACTGACCGGGATGGTTACTGACCGGGCTGGTTACTGACCGGGATGGTTACTGACCGGGATGGTTATTGACCGGGATGGTTACTGACCGGGCTGGTTACTGACCGGGATGGTTATTGACCGGGATGGTTACTGACCGGGATGGTTATTGACCGGGATGGTTACTGACCAGGCTGGTTACTGACCGGGATGGTTACTGACCGGGATGGTTACTGACCGGGTTGGTTACTGAATGGGCCGGTTACTGACAGGGATGGTTACTGACCGGGTCGGTTACTAACCGGGATGTTTATTGACCGGGCCGGTTACTGACCGGGTTGGTTACTGACTGAGATGGTTACTGACTGCGATGGTTACTGACCGGGCCGGTTACTAACTGTGCTGGTTACTAGCCGGGCTGGTTACTGACTGGGATGGTTACTAACCGGGTTGGTTACTGACTGACATGGTTACTGACCGGGCCGGTTACTGACAGGGTTGGTTACTGTCCAGGATGGTTAGTGACTGGGTTGGTTACTGACTGGGATGGTTACTGACTGGGCCGGTTACTGACTGGGTTGGTTACTGACCGGGTTGGTTACTGACTGGGATGGTTACTGACCGGGCCGGTTACTGACTGGGCCGGTTACTGACTGGGTTGGTTACTGACTGGGATGGTTACTGACCGGGTTGGTTAGTGACCTGGCTGGTTACTGACTGGGTTGGTTACTGACCGGGATGGTTACTGACCAGGCTGGTTACTGACCGGGTTGGTTAGTGACCTGGCTGGTTACTGACCGGGATGGTTACTGACCGGGTTGGTTACTGACAGGGCTGGTTACTGACAGGGCTGGTTACTTATTGGCCTGGTTACTGACTGAGTTGGTTACTGTCTGGGTTGGTTACCGACTGGGTTGGTTACCGACTGGGCCGGTTACTGACTGGGCCGGTTACTGACTGCATTGGTTACCGACTCGGTTGGTTACTGACTAGGCCAGTTACTGACTGGGTTGGTTACTGACCGCGTTGGTTACTGACCGGGATGGTTACTGACTGGGCCGTTTACTGCCCGGGATGGTTACTGACCGGGCTGGTTACTGACTGGGTCATTTGCTGACCGGGATGGTTACTGACTGGATGGTTACTGATCAGGACAGTTACTGACCAGGCCGGTTACTGACCGGGTTGGTTACTTTCTGGGCCGTTTACTGACCTGGATGGTTACTGACCGGATGGTTACTGATCAGGACAGTTACTGACTGGGCCGGTTACTGACTGGGCAGTTTACTGACCTGGATGGTAACTGACCGGGTTGGTTACTAACCTGGTTGGTTACTGACCGGGTTGGTTACTGACCGGGCCGGTTACTGAACGAGCCAATTACTGACTGGGCCAATTACTGACCGGTTGGTTACTGACAGGAATGGTTACTGACCGGGCTGGTTACTGACCAGGCCGCTTACTGACTGGGATGGTTACTGACTGGGCCGTTTACTGATCGGGATGGTTACTGACCGGGATGGTTACTGACCAGGCCGGTTACTGACCGGGATGGTTAATGACCGGTATGGTTACTGACTGGGCCGTTTACTGACCGGGATAGTTACTGACCAGGCCGGTTACTGACCGGGATGGTTACTGACCGGGATGGTTACTGACCGGGTTGGTTACTGACTGGGCCGTTTACTGACCGGGATGGTTACTGACCGGGATGGTTACTGACCAGGCCGGTTACTGACCGGGATGGTTACTGACCGGGATGGTTACTGACCGGGCCGTTTACTGACCGGGCCGGTCACTGACTGGGCCGGTTACTGATCGGGATGGTTACTGAACGGGATGGTTACTGACCAGGCCGGTTACTGACCGAGCCAGTTACTGACTGGGATGGTTACTGACCGGGATGGTTACTGACCGGGCCGGTTACTGACCGGGTTGGTTACTGACCGGGATGGTTACTGACTGGGATGGTTACTGACCGGGATGGTTACTGACTGGGCAGTTTACTGACCGGGATGGTTACTGACTGGGTTGGTTACTGACTGGGCTGTTTACTGATTGGGATGGTTACTGACCAAGCCGGTTACTGACCGGGATGGTTACTGACTGGGCCGTTTACTGACCGGGATAGTTACTGACCAGGCCGTTTACTGACCGGGATGGTTACTGACCGGGATGGTTACTGACCGGGTTGGTTACTGACTGGGCCGTTTACTGACCGGGATGGTTACTGACCGGGATGGTTACTGACCGGGCCGTTTACTGACCGGGCCGGTCACTGACTGGGCCGGTTACTGACCGGGATGGTTACTGAACGGGATGGTTACTGACCGGGATGGTTACTGACCAGGCCGGTTACTGACCGAGCCAGTTACTGACTGGGATGGTTACTGACCGGGATGGTTACTGACCAGGCCGGTTACTGACCGAGCCAGTTACTGACTGGGATGGTTACTGACCGGGATGGTTACTGACTGGGCCGTTTACTGACCGGGATGGTTACTGACTGGGTTGGTTACTGACCGGTTTGGTTACTGATCGGGCCGGTTACTGACCGGGTTGGTTACTGACCGGTTTGGTTACTGACTGGGCCGTTTACTGACCGGGATGGTTACTGACCGGGTTGGATACTGACCGGTTTGGTTACTGATCGGGCCGGTTACTGACCGGGTTGGTTACTGACCGGTTTAGTTACTGACAGGGAAGGTTACTGACCGGGTTGGTTACTGACTGGGCCATTTACTGACTGGGCCGGTTACTGACCGGGATGGTTACTGACCGGGTTGGTTACTGACCGGGTTGGTTACTGACCGGGCTGGTTACTGACTGGGATGGTTACTGACCGGGCCGTTTACTGACCGGGTTGGTTACTGACCGGGCTGGTTACTGACTGGGATGGTTACTGACTGGGCCGGTTACTGACCGGGTTGGTTACTGATTGGGCCGGTTACTGACTGGGCCGGTTACTGACCAGGCTGGTTACTGACTGGGATGGTTACTGACTGGGCCGTTTACTGATCGGGATGGTTACTGACCGGGTTGGTTACTGACTGAGATGGTTACTGACTGCGATGGTTACTGACCGGGCCGGTTACTAACTGTGCTGGTTACTAGCCGGGCTGGTTACTGACTGGGATGGTTACTAACCGGGTTGGTTACTGACTGACATGGTTACTGACCGGGCCGGTTACTGACTGGGTTGGTTACTGACTGGGATGGTGACTGACTGGGCCGGTTACTGACAGGGTTGATTACTGACCGGGTTGGTTACTGACTGGGATGGTTACTGACCGGGCCGGTTACTGACTGGGCCGGTTACTGACCGGGTTGGTTAGTGACCTGGCTGGTTACTGACTGGGCCGGTTACTGACCGGGATGGTTACTGACCGGGCTGGTTACTGACCGGGTTGGTTAGTGACCGGGATGGTTACTGACCGGGATGGTTACTGACCGGGTTGGTTACTGACTGGGATGGTTATTGACCGGGTTGGTTACTGACAGGGCTGGTTACTGACAGGGCTGGTTACTTATTGGCCTGGTTACTGACTGAGTTGGTTACTGTCTGGGTTGGTTACCGACTGGGTTGGTTACCGACTGGGCCAGTTACTGACTGGGCCGGTTACTGACTGCATTGGTTACCGACTCGGTTGGTTACTGACTAGGCCGGTTACTGACTGGGCCGGTTACTGACAGGGATGGTTACTGACTAGGCAGGTTAGTGACTGGGATGGTTACTGACTGCGTTGGTTACCGACTCGGTTGGTTACTGACTGGGCCGGTTACTGACCGGGTTGTTTACTGACCACGTTGGTTACTGACTGGGCCGTTTACTGACCGGGTTGGTTACTGACCGCGTTGGTTACTGACCGGGATGGTTACTGACTGGGCCGTTTACTGCCCGGGATGGTTACTGACCGGGCTGGTTACTGACTGGGTCATTTGCTGACCGGGATGGTTGCTGACCGGATGGTTACTGATCAGGACAGTTACTGACCAGGCCGGTTACTGACCGGGTTGGTTACTGACTGGGCCGTTTACTGACCTGGATGGTTACTGACCGGATGGTTACTGATCAGGACAGTTACTGACCAGGCCGGTTACTGACCGGGTTGGTTACTGACTGGGCCGTTTACTGACCTGGATGGTTACTGAACGGGATGGTTACTGACCAGGCCGGGTACTGACCGAGCCAGTTACTGACTGGGCCGGTTACTGACTGGGCCGTTTACTGACCGGTTTGGTTACTGACCGCGTTGGTTACTGACTGGGCCGTTTACTGACCGGGTTGGTTACTGACCGCGTTGGTTACTGACCGGGATGGTTACTGACTGGGCCGTTTACTGCCCGGGATGGTTACTGACCGGGCTGGTTACTGACTGGGTCATTTGCTGACCGGGATGGTTACTGACCGGATGGTTACTGACTGGGCAGTTTACTGACCTGGATGGTTATTGACCGGGTTGGTTACTAACCTGGTTGTTTACTGACCGGGATGGTTACTGACCGGGCCGGTTACTGACCGAGCCAATTACTGACTGGGATGGTTACTGACCGGTTGGTTACTGACCGGGATGGTTACTGACCGGGCTGGTTACTGACCAGGCCGCTTACTGACTGGGTTGGTTACTGACTGGGCCGTTTACTGATCGGTATGGTTACTGACCAGGCCGGTTACTGACCGGGATGGTTACTGACCGGGTTGGTTACTGACTGGGCCGTTTACTGACCGGGATAGTTACTGACCAGGCCGGTTACTGACCGGGATGGTTACTGACCGGGATGGTTACTGACCGGGTTGGTTACTGACTGGGCCGTTTACTGACCGGGATAGTTACTGACCAGGCCGGTTACTGACCGGGATGGTTACTGGCCGGGATGGTTACTGACCGGGTTGGTTACTGACTGGGCCGTTTACTGACCGGGATGGTTACTGACCGGGATGGTTACTGACTGGGCCGGTTACTGAACGGGATGGTTACTGAACGGGATGGTTACTGACCAGGCCGGGTACTGACCGAGCCAGTTACTGACTGGGATGGTTACTGACCGGGATGGTTACTGACCGGGCCGGTTACTGACCAGGTTGGTTACTGACCGGGATGGTTACTGACCGGGTTGGTTACTCACTGGGCCGTTTACTGACCGGGCTGGTTACTGATCAGGCAGGTTACTGACCGGGATGGTTACTGACCGGGTTGGTTACTCACTGGGCCGTTTACTGACCGGGCTGGTTACTGACCGCGATGGTTACTGACCGGGCTGGTTACTGATCAGGCAAGTTACTGACAGGGAAGGTTACTGACCCTGTTGGTTATTGACTGGGCCGTTTACTGACCGGGCTGGTTACTGACCGCGATGGTTACTGACCGGGCTGGTTACTGATCAGGCAAGTTACTGACAGGGAAGGTTACTGACCCTGTTGGTTATTGACTGGGCCGTTTACTGACCGGGCCGGTTACTGACCGGGATGGTTACTGACCGGGTTGGTTAGTGACCGGTTTGGTTACTGATCGGGCCGGTTACTGACCGGGTTGGTTACTGACCGGTTTAGTTACTGACCGGGCCGTTTACTGACCGGGCTGGTTACTGATCAGGCAGGTTACTGACAGGGAAGGTTACTGACCGGGTTGGTTACTGACTGGGCCGTTTACTGACTGGGCTGGTTACTGACCGGGATGGTTAGTGACCGGGTTGGTTACTGACCGGGTTGGTTACTGACCGGGCTGGTTACTGACTGGGATGGTTACTGACCGGGCCGGTTACTGACCGGGTTGCTTACTGACCGGGTTGGTTACTGATTGGGTTGGTTACTGACTGGGCCGGTTACTGACCAGGCTGGTTACTGACTGGGTTGGTTACTGACTGGGCCGTTTACTGACCGGGATGGTTACTGACCGGGTTGGTTACTGACCGGGATGGTTACTGACCGGGCCGGTTACTGACCGGGTTGGTTACTGATTGGGTTGGTTACTGACTGGGCCGGTTACTGACCAGGCTGGTTACTGACTGGGTTGGTTACTGACTGGGCCGTTTACTGACCGGGATAGTTACTATACAGGCCGGTTACTGACCGGGATGGTAACTGACCGGGTTGGTAACTGACCGGGTTGGTTACTGACTGGGCAGTTTACTGACCGGGATAGTTACTGACCAGGCCGGTTACTGACCGGGAAGGTTACTGATCAGGATGGTTACTGACCGGGTTAGTTACTGACTGGGCCGTTTACTGACCGGGATGGTTACTGACTGGGATGGTTACTGACCAGGCCGGTTACTGACCGGGATGGTTACTGACCGGGATGGTTACTGACCGGGCCGTTTACTGACCGGGCCGGTCACTTACTGGGCCGGTTACTGACCGGGATGGTTACTGAACGGGATGGTTACTGACCAGGCCAGTTACTGACCGAGCCAGTTACTGACTGGGATGGTTACTGACCGGGATGGTTAGTGACTGGGCCGGTTACTGACCAGGTTGGTTACTGACCGGGATGGTTACTGACCAGGCCGGGTACTGACCGAGCCAGTTACTGACTGGGATGGTTACTGACCGGGATGGTTACTGACTGGGCCGTTTACTGACCGGGATGGTTACTGACCGGGTTGGTTACTCACTCGGCCGTTTACTGACCGGGCTGGTTATTGATCAGGCAGGTTACTGACAGGGAAGGTTACTGACCGGGTTGGTTACTGACTGGGCCTTTAATGACCGGGCCGGTTACTGACCGGGATGGTTACTGACTGGGTTGGTTACTGACTGGTTTGGTTACTGACCGGGCCGGTTCGTGAACGGGCTGGTTACTGACCGGGTTGGTTACTGACCGGGCCGTTTACTGACCGGGATGGTTACTGACCGGGTTGGTTACTGACCGGTTTGGTTGCTGATCGGGCCGGTTACTGACCGGGTTGGTTACTGACCTGTTTTGTTGCTGACCGGGCCGTTTACTGACCGGGCTGGTTACTGATCAGTCAGGTTACTGACAGGGAAGATTACTAACCGGGTTGGTTACTGACCGGTTTGGTTACTGACCGGGCTGGTTACTGACCGGGCTGGTTACTGACTGGGATGGTTACTGACTGGGCCGTTTACTGACTGGGCCGGTTACTGACCGGGATGGTTACTGACCGGGTTGGTTACTGACCGGGATGGTTACTGACTGGGATGGTTACTGACCGGGCCAGTTACTGACCGGGTTGGTTACTGACCGGTTTGGTTACTGACCGGGCTGGTTACTGACCGGGCTGGTTACTGACTGGGATGGTTACTGACCGGGCCAGTTACTGACCGGGTTGGTTACTGACCGGGATGGTTACTGACCAGGCCGGTTACTGACCGAGCCGGTTACTGACCGGGATGGTTACTGACCGGGTTGGTTACTGACCGGGCTGGTTACTGACTGGGATGGTTACTGACCGGGCCAGTTACTGACCGGGTTGGTTACTGACCGGGATGGTTACTGACTGGGATGGTTACTGACCGAGCCAGTTACTGACTGGGATGGTTACTGACCGGGATGGTTACTGACTGGGCCGTTTACTGACCGGGATGGTTACTGACCGGGTTGGTTACTCACTGGGCCATTTACTGACCGGGCTGGTTACTGATCAGGCAGGTTACTGACCGGGATGGTTACTGACCGGGTTGGTTACTCACTGGGCCGTTTACTGACCGGGCTGGTTAC
The DNA here is from genome assembly GCF_037043375.1 of Chiloscyllium plagiosum. Classification (NCBI taxonomy): domain Eukaryota; kingdom Metazoa; phylum Chordata; class Chondrichthyes; order Orectolobiformes; family Hemiscylliidae; genus Chiloscyllium; species Chiloscyllium plagiosum. Next base: position 84,472,014 of record NW_028270151.1, on the reverse strand, counting down.
TGATCAGGCAGGTTACTGACAGGGAAGGTTACTGACCGGGTTGGTTATTGACTGGGCCGTTTACTGACCGGGCCGGTTACTGACCGGGATGGTTACTGACCGGGTTGGTTACTGACCGGTTTGGTTACTGACCGGGCCGGTTACTGACCGGGTTGGTTACTGACCGGTTTGGTTACTGACCGGGCCGTTTACAGACCGGGATGGTTACTGACCGGGTTGGTTACTGACCGGTTTGGTTACTGATCGGGCCGGTTACTGACCGGGTTGGTTACTGACCGGTTTAGTTACTGACCGGGCCGTTTACTGACCGGGCTGGTTACTGATCAGGCAGGTTACTGACAGGGAAGGTTACTGACCGGGTTGGTTACTGACTGGGCCGTTTACTGACTGGGCTGGTTACTGACCGGGTTGGTTACTGACCGGGTTGGTTACTGACTGGGCTGGTTACTGACTGGGATGGTTACTGACCGGGCCGGTTACTGACCGGGTTGCTTACTGACCGGTTTGGTTACTCACCGGGCTGTTTAGTGACCGGGATGGTTACTGACCGGGTTGGTTACTGACTGGGATGGTTACTGACCGGGCCGGTTACTGACCAGGCTGGTTACTGACTGGGTTGGTTACTGACTGGGCCGTTTACTGACCGGGATAGTTACTGACCAGGCCGGTTACTGACCGGGATGGTTACTGACTGGGTTGGTTACTGATCGGTTTGGTTACTGACCGGGCCGTTTACTGACCGGGCTGGTTACTGACCGGGTTGGTTACTGACCGGGCCGTTTACTGACCGGGATGGTTACTGATCGGGTTGGTTACTGACCGGTTTGGTTACTGATCGGGCCGGTTACTGACCGGGTTGGTTACTGACCTGTTTAGTTATTGACCGGGCCGTTTACTGACCGGGCTGGTTACTGATCAGGCAGGTTACTGACAGGGAAGGTTACTGACCGGGTTGGTTACTGACTGGGCCGTTTACTGACTGGGCCGGTTACTGACCGGGATGGTTACTGACCGGGTTGGTTACTGACCGGGCTGGTTACTGACTGGGATGGTTACTGACCGGGCCAGTTACTGACCGGGTTGGTTACTGACCGGTTTGGTTACTCACCGGGCCGTTTACGGACCGGGATGGTTACTGACCGGGTTGGTTACTGACCGGGTTGGTTACTGACCGGGCTGGTTACTGACTGGGATGGTTACTTACCGGGCCGGTTACTGACCGGGTTAGTTACTGATTGGGCCGGTTACTGACCAGGCTGGTTACTGACCGGGTTGGTTACTGACCGGGTTGGTTACTGACTGGGCTGGTTACTGAACGGGCTGGTTACTGACCAGGCCAGTTACTGACCGAGCTGGTTACTGACCGGGTTGGTTACTGACTGGGCCGGTTAATGACCGGGTTGGTTACTGACCTGGTTGGTTACTGACTGGGATGGTTACTGACCTGGATGGTTACTGATCAGGCAGGTTACTGACAGGGATGGTTACTGACCGGGTTGGTTACTGACCGGGCCGTTTACTGACCGGGTTGGTTACTGACCGCGATGGTTACTGACCGGGCCGTTTACTGACCGGGATGGTTACTGACCGGACTGGTTACTGTCCGGGATGGTTACTGACCGCGAGGGTTACTGACCGGGCCGTTTACTGACCGGGCTGGTTACTGATTGGGCCGGTTACTGACCAGGCTGGTTACTGACCGGGCCGGTTACTGACCGGGCCGGTTACTGACCGGGTTGGTTACTGACCGGAATGGTTACTGACCGGGCTGGTTACTGACTGGGATGATTACTGACCGACCCAGTTACTGACCGGTTGGTTTCTGACCGGGCTGGTTCCAGACTGGGTTGGTTACTGACCGGGCCGGTTACTGACTGGGCCGGTTACTGACCGAGCTGGTTACTGACCGAGCTGGTTACTGACTGGGCCGGTTACTGACCGAGCTGGTTACTGACCGGGCCGGTTACTGACTGGGCCGGTTACTGACCGGGCCGGTTACTGACCGAGCTGGTTACTGACTGGGCCAGTTACTGACCGGACTGGTTACTGACCGGACTGGTTACTGACCGGGCCGGTTACTGACCGGGTAGGTTACTGACCGGGCCGGTTACTGACCGGGTTGGTTACTGACCGGGGCGGTTACTGACCGGGCCGGTTACTGACCGGTTGGTTTCTGACCGGGCTGGTTACTGACCGGGCCGGTTACTGACCGGGCCGGTTACTGACCGAGCTGGTTACTGACCGGGCTGGTTATTGACCGGGCCGGTTACTGACCGGGCTGGTTACTGACTGGGCCGGATACTGACCAGGAAGGTTACTGACCGGGATGGTTACTGACCGGGTTGGTTACTGACTGAGCTGGTTACTGACTGGGCCGGTTACTGACCGGGATGGTTACTGACCGGGTTGGTTACTGACTGGGCCGGTTACTGACTGGGCTGGTACTGACTGGGCTGGTTACTGACTGGGTTGGTTACTGACTGGGCTGGTTACTGACTGGGCCGGTTACTGACCGGGTTGGTTACTGACTGGGCTGGTTACTGACTGGGCTGGTTACTGACCGGGTTGGTTACTCACTGGGCCGGTTACTGACTGGGCCGGTTACTGACCGGGTTGGTTACTGACCGGGTTGGTTACTGACTGGGCTGGTTACTGACCGGGCCGATTACTGACTGGGTCGGTTACTGACTGGGCTGGTTACTGACTGGGTCGGTTACTGACCGGGTTGGTTACTGACTGGGCTGGTTACTGACTGGGCCGGTTACTGACCGGGTTGGTTACTGACTGGGTCGCTTACTGACTGGGTCGCTTACTGACTGGGTCGGTTACTGACCAGGTCGGTTACTGACTGGGTCTGTTACTGACTGGGTTGGTTACTGACCGGGTTGGTTACTGACTGGGCTGGTTACTGACTGGGCCGGTTACTGACCGGGTTGGTTACTGACTGGGTCGCTTACTGACTGGGTCGCTTACTGACTGGGTCGGTTACTGACCAGGTCGGTTACTGACTGGGTCTGTTACTGACTGGGTCGGTTACTGACCGGGTTGGTTACTGACTGGGCTGGTTACTGACTGGGCCGGTTACTGACCGGGTTGGTTACTGACTGGGTCGCTTACTGACTGGGTCGCTTACTGACTGGGTCGGTTACTGACCAGGTCGGTTACTGACTGGGTCTGTTACTGACTGGGTTGGTTACTGACTGGGTTGGTTACTGACTGGGATGATTATTGACCAGGTTGGTTACTGACAGGGCTGGTTACTGACAGTGATGGTTACTGACTGCATTGGTTACTGACTCGGTTGGTTACTGACTGGGCCGGTTACTGACCGGGCCGGTTACTGACCGGGCCTGTTACTGACCGGGATGGTTACTGACCGGGATGGTTATTGACCGGGATGGTTACTGACCGGGATGGTTACTGACCGGGTTGGTTACTGAATGGGCCGGTTACTGACCGGGTCGGTTACTAACCGGGATGTTTATTGACCGGGCTGGTTACTGACCGGGTTGGTTACTGACCGGGCTGGTTACTGACCGGGTTGGTTACTGACCGGGATGGTTACTGACCGGGTTGGTTACTGACTGAGATGGTTACTGGCTGCGATGGTTCCTGACCGGGCCAGTTACTAACTGTGCTGGTTACTAGCCGGTCTGGTTACTGACTGGGATGGTTACTAACCGGGTTGGTTACTGACTGACATGGTTACTGACCGGGCCGGTTACTGACAGGGTTGTTTACTGTCCGGGATGATTGCTGACTGGGTTGGTTACTGACCGGGTTGGTTACTGACTGGGATGGTTACTGACCGGGCTGTTACTGACTAGGCCGGTTACTGACCGGGTTGGTTACTGACTGGGATGGTTACTGACCGGGTTGGTTAGTGACCTGGCTGGTTACTGACTGGGTTGGTTACTGACCGGGCTGGTTACTAACCGGGCTGGTTACTGACCGGGTTGGTTAGTGACCTGGCTGGTTACTGACCGGGATGGTTACTGACCGGGACGGTTACTGACTGGGCCGTTTACTGACTGGGCCGTTAACTGACCGGGTTGGTTACTGACTGGGATGGTTATTGACCGGGCTGGTTACTGACAGGGCTGGTTACTGACAGGGCTGGTTACTTATTGGCCTGGTTACTGACTGAGTTGGTTACCGACTGGGTTGGTTACCGATTGGGCCGGTTACTGACTGGGCCGATTACTGACTGCATTGGTTACCGACTCGGTTGGTTACTGACTAGGCCGGTTACTGACTGGGCCGGTTACTGACAGGGATGGTTACTGACTAGGCAGGTTAGTGACTGGGATGGTTACTGACTGCGTTGGTTACCGACTCGGTTGGTTACTGACTGGGCCGGTTACTGACCGGGTTGGTTACTGACCGCGTTGGTTACTGACTGGGCCGTTTACTGACCGGGTTGGTTACTGACCGCGTTGGTTACTGACCGGGATGGTTACTGACTGGGCCGTTTACTGCCCGAGCCGGTTACTGACCGGGCTGGTTACTGACTGGGTCATTTGCTGACCGGGATGGTTACTGACCGGATGGTTACTGATCAGGACAGTTACTGACCAGGACGGTTACTGACCGGGTTGGTTACTGACTGGGCCGTTTACTGACCTGGATGGTTACTGACCGGGTTGGTTACTAACCGGGTTGGTTACTAACCGGGTTGGTTACTGACCGGGTTGGTTACTGACCGAGCCAATTACTGACTGGGCCAATTACTGACCGGTTGGTTACTGACCTGGATGGTTACTGACCGGTCTGTTTACTGACTGGGCTGTTTACTGATTGGGATCGTTACTGACCAGGCCGGTTACTGACCGGGATGGTTACTGACCGGGTTGGTTACTGACTGGGCCGTTTACTGACCGGGATAGTTACTGACCAGGCCGGTTACTGACCGGGATGGTTACTGACCGGGTTGGTTACTGACTGGGCCGTTTACTGACCAGGATAGTTACTGACCAGGCCGGTTACTGACCGGGATGGTTACTGACCAGGCCGGTTACTGACCGGGATGGTTACTGACCGGGTTGGTTACTGACTGGGCCGTTTACTGACCAGGATAGTTACTGACCAGGCCGGTTACTGACCGGGATGGTTACTGACCGGGATGGTTACTGACCGGGCTGGTTACTGACTGGGCCGTTTACTGACCAGGCCGGTTACTGACCGGGATGGTTACTGACCGGGTTGGTTACTGACTGGGCCGTTTACTGACCAGGATAGTTACTGACCAGGCCGGTTACTGACCGGGATGGTTACTGACCGGGATGGTTACTGACCGGGCTGGTTACTGACTGGGCCGTTTACTGACCGGGCTGGTTATTGATCAGGCAGGTTACTGACAGGGAAGGTTACTGACCGGGTTGGTTACTGACTGGGCCATTTACTGACCGGGCCGGTTACTGACCGGGATGGTTACTGACTGGGTTGGTTACTGACCGGTTTGGTTACTGACCGGGCCGGTTACTGACCGGGTTGGTTACTGACCGGTTTGGTTACTGACCGGGCCGTTTACTGACCGGGCTGGTTACTGACCGGGTTGGTTACTGACCGGGCCGTTTACTGACCGGGATGGTTACTGACCGGGTTGGTTACTGACCGGTTTGGTTACTGATCGGGCCGGTTACTGACCGGGTTGGTTACTGACCTGTTTAGTTATTGACCGGGCCGTTTACTGACCGGGCTGGTTACTGATCAGGCAGGTTACTGACAGGGAAGGTTACTGACCGGGTTGGTTACTGACTGGGCTGTTTACTGACTGGGCCGTTTACTGACTGGGCCGGTTACTGACCGGGATGGTTACTGACCGGGTTGGTTACTGACCGGGCTGGTTACTGACTGGGATGGTTACTGACCGGGCCAGTTACTGACCGGTTTGGTTACTCACCGGGCCGTTTACGGACCGGGATGGTTACTGACCGGGTTGGTTACTGACCGGGTTGGTTACTGACCGGGCTGGTTACTGACTGGGATGGTTACTTACCAGGACGGTTACTGACCGGGTTAGTTACTGATTGGGCCGGTTACTGACCAGGCTGGTTACTGACCGGGTTGGTTACTGACCGGGTTGGTTACTGACCGGGTTGGTTACTGACTGGGCTGGTTACTGAACGGGCTGGTTACTGACCAGGCCAGTTACTGACCGAGCTGGTTACTGACCGGGTTGGTTACTGACTGGGCCGGTTAATGACCGGGTTGGTTACTGACCTGGTTGGTTACTGACTGGGATGGTTACTGACCTGGATGGTTACTGATCAGGCAGGTTACTGACAGGGATGGTTACTGACCGGGTTGGTTACTGACCGGGCCGTTTACTGACCGGGTTGGTTACTGACCGCGATGGTTACTGACCGGGCCGTTTACTGACCGGGATGGTTACTGACCGGACTGGTTACTGTCCGGGATGGTTACTGACCGCGAGGGTTACTGACCGGGCCGTTTACTGACCGGGCTGGTTACTGATTGGGCAGGTTACTGACCAGGCTGGTTACTGACCGGGCCGGTTACTGACCGGGCCGGTTACTGACCGGGTTGGTTACTGACCGGAATGGTTACTGACCGGGCTGGTTACTGACTGGGATGATTACTGACCGACCCAGTTACTGACCGGTTGGTTTCTGACCGGGCTGGTTCCAGACTGGGTTGGTTACTGACCGGGCCGGTTACTGACTGGGCCGGTTACTGACCGAGCTGGTTACTGACCGAGCTGGTTACTGACTGGGCCGGTTACTGACCGAGCTGGTTACTGACCGGGCCGGTTACTGACTGGGCCGGTTACTGACCGGGCCGGTTACTGACCGAGCTGGTTACTGACTGGGCCAGTTACTGACCGGACTGGTTACTGACCGGACTGGTTACTGACCGGGCCGGTTACTGACCGGGTAGGTTACTGACCAGGCCGGTTACTGACCGGGTTGGTTACTGACCGGGGCGGTTACTGACCGGGCCGGTTACTGACCGGTTGGTTTCTGACCGGGCTGGTTACTGACCGGGCCGGTTACTGATCGGGCCGGTTACTGACCGAGCTGGTTACTGACCGGGCTGGTTATTGACCGGGCCGGTTACTGACCGGGCTGGTTACTGACTGGGCCGGATACTGACCGGGAAGGCTACTGACCGGGATGGTTACTGACCGGGTTGGTTACTGACCGAGCTGGTTACTGACTGGGCCGGTTACTGACCGGGATGGTTACTGACCGGGTTGGTTACTGACTGGGCCGGTTACTGACTGGGCTGGTTACTGACTGGGCTGGTTACTGACTGGGTTGGTTACTGACTGGGCTGGTTACTGACTGGGCCGGTTACTGACCGGGTTGGTTACTGACTGGGCTGGTTACTGACTGGGCTGGTTACTGACCGGGTTGGTTACTGACTGGGCCGGTTACTGACTGGGCCGGTTACTGACCGGGTTGGTTACTGACCGGGCCGATTACTGACTGGGTCGGTTACTGACTGGGCTGGTTACTGACTGGGTCGGTTACTGACCGGGTTGGTTACTGACTGGGCTGGTTACTGACTGGGCCGGTTACTGACCGGGTTGGTTACTGACTGGGTCGCTTACTGACTGGGTCGCTTACTGACTGGGTCGGTTACTGACAAGGTCGGTTACTGACTGGGTCGGTTACTGACAAGGTCGGTTACTGACTGGGTCTGTTACTGACTGGGTTGGTTACTGACTGGGTTGGTTACTGACTGGGATGATTATTGACCAGGTTGGTTACTGACTGCATTGGTTACTGACTCGGTTGGTTACTGACTGGGCCAGTTACTGACCGGGCCGGTTACTGACCGGGCCTGTTACTGACCGGGATGGTTACTGACCGGGATGGTTATTGACCGGGATGGTTACTGACCGGGATGGTTACTGACCGGGTTGGTTACTGAATGGGCCGGTTACTGACCGGGTCGGTTACTAACCGGGATGTTTATTGACCGGGCTGGTTACTGACCGGGTTGGTTACTGACCGGGATGGTTACTGACCGGGTTGGTTACTGACTGAGATGGTTACTGGCTGCGATGGTTACTGACCGGGCCGGTTACTAACTGTGCTGGTTACTAGCCGGTCTGGTTACTGACTGGGATGGTTACTAACCGGGTTGGTTACTGACTGACATGGTTACTGACCGGGCCGGTTACTGACAGGGTTGTTTACTGTCCGGGATGATTGCTGACTGGGTTGGTTACTGACCGGGTTGGTTACTGACCGGGTTGGTTAGTGACCTGGCTGGTTACTGACTGGGTTGGTTACTGACCGGGATGGTTACTGACCGGGCTGGTTACTGACCGGGTTGGTTAGTGACCTGGCTGGTTACTGACCGGGACGGTTACTGACTGGGCCGTTTACTGACTGGGCCGTTTACTGACTGGGCCGTTAACTGACCGGGTTGGTTACTGACTGGGATGGTTATTGACCGGGTTGGTTACTGACAGGGCTGGTTACTGACAGGGCTGGTTACTTATTGGCCTGGTTACTGACTGAGTTGGTTACCGACTGGGTTGGTTACTGATTGGGCCGGTTACTGACTGGGCCGATTACTGACTGCATTGGTTACCGACTCGGTTGATTACTGACTAGGCCGGTTACTGACTGGGCCGGTTACTGACAGGGATGGTTACTGACTAGGCAGGTTAGTGACTGGGATGGTTACTGACTGCGTTGGTTACCGACTCGGTTGGTTACTGACTGGGCCGGTTACTGACCGGGTTGGTTACTGACCGCGTTGGTTACTGACTGGGCCGTTTACTGACCGGGTTGGTTACTGACCGCGTTGGTTACTGACCGGGATGGTTACTGACTGGGCCGTTTACTGCCCGGGCCGGTTACTGACCGGGCTGGTTACTGACTGGGTCATTTGCTGACCGGGATGGTTACTGACCGGATGGTTACTGATCAGGACAGTTACTGACCAGGACGGTTACTGACCGGGTTGGTTACTGACTGGGCCGTTTACTGACCTGGATGGTTACTGACCGGGTTGGTTACTAACCGGGTTGGTTACTAACCGGGTTGGTTACTGACCGGGTTGGTTACTGACCGGGCCGGTTACTGACCGAGCCAATTACTGACTGGGCCAATTACTGACCGGTTGGTTACTGACCTGGATGGTTACTGACCGGTCTGTTTACTGACTGGGCTGTTTACTGATTGGGATCGTTACTGACCAGGCCGGTTACTGACCGGGATGGTTACTGACCGGGTTGGTTACTGACTGGGCCGTTTACTGACCAGGATAGTTACTGACCAGGCCGGTTACTGACCGGGATGGTTACTGACCAGTCCGGTTACTGACCGGGATGGTTACTGACCGGGTTGGTTACTGACTGGGCCGTTTACTGACCAGGATAGTTACTGACCAGGCCGGTTACTGACCGGGATGGTTACTGACCGGGATGGTTACTGACCGGGCTGGTTACTGACTGGGCCGTTTACTGACCAGGCCGGTTACTGACTGGGATGGTTACTGACCGGGTTGGTTACTGACTGGGCCGTTTACTGACCAGGATAGTTACTGACCAGGCCGGTTACTGACCAGGATGGTTACTGACCGGGATGGTTACTGACCGGGCTGGTTACTGACTGGGCCGTTTACTGACCGGGATGGTACTGACCAGGCCGGTTACTGACCGGGCCGGTTACTGACCGTGATGGTTACTGACTGGGCCGTTTACTGACCGGGCCGGTTACTGACCGGGCTGGTTACTGACTGGGCCGTTTACTGACCGGGATGGTTACTGACCGGGATGGTACTGACCAGGCCGGTTACTGACCGGGCCGGTTACTGACCGGGTTGGTTACTGACTGGGCCGTTTACTGACCGGGATAGTTACTGACCAGGCCGGTTACTGACCGGGATGGTTACTGACCGGGTTGGTTACTGACTGGGCCGTTTACTGACCAGGATAGTTACTGACCAGGCCGGTTACTGACCGGGATGGTTACTGACCGGGATGGTTACTGACCGGGATGGTTACTGACTGGGCCGTTTACTGACCGGGATGGTTACTGACCGGGATGGTACTGACCAGGCCGGTTACTGACCGGGCCGGTTACTGACCGTGATGGTTACTGACTGGGCCGTTTACTGACCGGGCCGCTTCCTGACCGGGCCGGTTACTGAACGGGATGGTTACTGACCAGGCCGGTTACTGACTGGGATGGTTACTGACCGGTCTGGTTACTGACCGGGTTGGTTACTGACCGGGATGGTTACTGACCAGGCCGGTTACTGACTGGGATGGTTACTGACCGGGATGGTTACTGACTGGGCCGTTTACTGACCGGGATGGTTACTGACCAGGTTGGTTACTCACTGGGCCGTTTACTGACCGGGCTAGTTACTGATCAGGCAGGTTACTGACCGGGATGGTTACTGACCGGGTTGGTTACTCACTGGGCCATTTACTGACCGGGCTGGTTACTGATCAGGCAGGTTACTGACAGGGAAGGTTACTGACCGGGTTGGTTACTGACCGGGTTGGTTACTCACTGGGCCGTTTACTGACCGGGCTGGTTACTGATCAGGCAGGTTACTGACCGGGATGGTTACTGACCGGGTTGGTTACTCACTGGGCCGTTTACTGACCGGGCTGGTTACTGATCAGGCAGGTTACTGACAGGGAAGGTTACTGACCGGGTTGGTTACTGACTGGGCCATTTACTGACCGGGTTGGTTACTGACCGGTTTGGTTACTCACTGGGCCGTTTACTGACCGGGCTGGTTACTGATCAGGCAGTTTACTGACAGGGAAGGTTACTGACCGGGTTGGTTACTGACCGGGCCGGTTACTGACCGGGTTGGTTACTGAAAGGTTTGGTTACTGACCGGGCCGTTTACTGACCGGGATGGTTACTGACCGGGTTGGTTACTGACCGGTTTGGTTACTGATCGGGCCGGTTACTGACCGGGTTGGTTACTGACCGGTTTAGTTACTGACCGGGCCGTTTACTGACCGGGCTGGTTACTGATCAGGCAGGTTACTGACAGGGAAGGTTACTGACCGGGTTGATTACTGACCGGGTTGGTTATTGACCGGGCTGGTTACTGACTGGGATGGTTACTGACCGGGTTGCTCACTGACCGGTTTGGTTACTGACCGGGCCGTTTACTGACCGGGCTGGTTACTGACTGGGATGGTTACTGACCGGGTTGGTTACTGATTGGGCCGTTTACTGACTGGGCCGGTTACTGACCGGGTTGGTTACTGACCGATTTGGTTACTGACCGGGCTGTTTACTGACCGGGCTGGTTACTGACTGGGATGGTTACTGACCGGGTTGGTTACTGATTGGGCCGGTTACTGACTGGGCCGGTTACTGACCAGGCTGGTTACTGACCGGGTTGGTTACTGACCGGGTTGGTTACTGACCGGGCTGGTTACTGACCAGGCCGGTTACTGACCGAGCTGATTACTGACCGGTTTGGTTACTGACTGGGCTGGTTAATGAACGGGTTGGTTACTGACCTGGTTGGTTACTGACCGGGATGGTTACTGACTGGGCCGTTTACTGCCCGGGCCGGTTACTGACCGGGCTGGTTACTGACTGGGTCATTTGCTGACCGGGATGGTTACTGACCGGATGGTTACTGATCAGGACAGTTACTGACCAGGCCTGTTACTGACCGGGTTGGTTACTGACTGGGCCGTTTACTGACCTGGATGGTTACTGACCGGGTTGGTTACTAACCGGGTTGGTTACTAACCGGGTTGGTTACTGACCGGGTTGGTTACTGACCGAGCCGGTTACTGACCGAGCCAATTACTGACTGGGCCAATTACTGACCGGTTGGTTACTGACCGCGCTGGTTACTGACCAGGCCAGTTACTGACCGAGCTGGTTACTGACCGGGTTGGTTACTGACCGGGCTGGTTACTGATCAGGCAGGTTACTGACAGGGAAGGTTACTGACCGGGTTGGTTACTGACTGGGTCGTTTACTGACTGGGCCGGTTACTGACCGGGATGGTTACTGACTGGGTTGGTTACTGACCGGGTTGGTTACTGACCGGGCTGGTTACTGACTGGGATGGTTACTGACCGGGTTGGTTACTGATTGGGCCGGTTACTGACTGGGCCGTTTACTGACCAGGCTGGTTACTGACCGGGTTGGTTACTGACCGGGCCGGTTACTGACCGGGTTGGTTACTGACCGGGTTGGTTACTGACTGGGCTGGTTACTGACCGGGCTGGTTACTGACTGGGCCGGTTACTGACCGGGTTGGTTACTGACCGGTTTGGTTATTGACCGGGCCGTTTACTGACCGGGATGGTTACTGACCGGGTTGGTACTGACCGGGCTGGTTACTGACTGGGATGGTTACTGACCGGGTTGGTTACTGATTGGGCCGGTTACTGACTGGGCCGGTTACTGACCAGGCTGGTTACTGACCGGGTTGGTTACTGACCGGGCCGGTTACTGACCGGGCCGGTTACTGACCGGGTTGGTTACTGACCGAGTTGGTTACTGACTGGGCTGGTTACTGACCGGGCTGGTTACTGACCAGGCCAGTTACTGACCGAGCTGGTTACTGACCGGGTTGGTTACTGACTGGGATGGTTACTGACCGGGATGGTTACTGACCGAGTTGGTTACTGACTGGGCTGGTTACTGACCAGGCCAGTTACTGACCGAGCTGGTTACTGACCGGGCTGGTTACTGACCAGGCCAGTTACTGACCGAGCTGGTTACTGACCTGGTTGGTTACTGACTGGGATGGTTACTGACCGGGATGGTTACTGATCAGGCAGGTTACTGACAGGGATGGTTACTGACCGGGTTGGTTACTGACTGGGCCGTTTACTGACCGGGTTGGTTACTGACCGCGATGGTTACTGACCGGGCCGTTTACTGACCGGGTTGGTTACTGACCGGGTTGGTTACTGACCGGGCTGGTTACTGTCCGGGATGGTTACTGACCGCGAGGGTTACTGACCGGGCCATTTACTGACCGGGATGGTTACTGACCGGGTTGGTTACTGACCGGGCTGGTTACTGACCGGGCTGGTTACTGACCGGGATGGTTACTGACCGGGTTGGTTACTGACCGGGCTGGTTACTGACCGGGATGTTTGCTGACCGGGCTGGTTACTGACCGGGTTGGTTACTGATTGGGCCGGTTACTGACCGGGCCTGTTACTGACTGGGCCGGTTACTGACCGGGTTGGTTACTGACCGGGCTGGTTACTGACTGGGATGATTACTGACCAACCCGGTTACTGACCGGGCCGGTTACTGACCGGTCTGGTTACTGACCGGTTGGTTTCTGACCGGGCTGGTTACTGACTGGGTTGGTTACTGACCGGGCCGGTTACTGACTGGGCCGGTTACTGACCGGGCTGGTTACTGACTGGGTTGGTTACTGACCGGGCCGGTTACTGACTGGGCCGGTTACTGACCGGGCCGGTTACTGACCAGGCCAGTTACTGACCGGGCCGGTTACTGACCGGGTTGGTTACTGACCGGGCCGGTTACTGACCGGGCCGGTTACTGACCAGTTGGTTTCTGACCGGGCTGGTTACTGACCGGGTTGGTTACTGACTGGGTTGGTTACTGACTGGGCTGGCAATGACCGTCACACCCTGCTCCGTCCTCTAACCATCTGCACCTCTGCTTAAAGGGTTACAAGATGGATGACCTTCTGACCTCCTATGTCCGTGCCTACCAAGCTACGGTGAAGCAGAAACCAGCCCGACACCTCGCCTGACCAGATCAATGTGGCCGGATTTCAGTGTGGCCGCTAGGAGAGTCCTACTACTCTCTCTCTCTCTCTCTCTGTCTGCTGCCTCTCCATCTCTCCAACATCTCTCTCCTTCGCCTTTCCCCTCCTCCGTCCACTCTCTCTTCCCAGTCCAGTTTGGACTGAGTCATTGAGTTCCCACTTAGGAATCGTTGTGATGAAGTTGTTAATGAGCATCCGAGTGCAGTTCACTCCCAAGTGGAAGAAAAGTCATTCGAAATGCAATCAAAGGAGCTTGGATCTGAAATGATTAATATCCCCCTTACATATTGCAGATCTAACCACGTTCCTTGCGTAAAGACTCTCTGGGCTCCTTCTTTCTCCCGGAGAATGTTGGAGCTGGTTTTGCTAATTCATCGTGGTGTGTCCCGCAGTGCCTCTCGGACTTACTCAACACAAACTCAAACCTTTTTGGGTTTCTTAAACGTCCGGCAGACGGCTCAGATGGGTTCGTGCATTCAGTGCTTTCGTTCACGTGTCACCCTGAGCAGGGTGAAATCTTCCGAGAATCCGTGGTGTCTCCGGACCAAGGCTGGCCCCCTGCTTAATGCCATCAGTGGTGTCACTGGTGCTTCGATACTGAGGAGCCCACGTGCCCACCCAGTGTCACCCAGTCTCCTTTACTTTGAGTGGACACCTTGCTAGGGGTTTCCCAATGCTCACCCATGTAACTGGGAGGCACGTGGCATTGCTTTCCCAATGATCCCATGTCTACAGTGGACCTCTGCGCCACATCCTAGCTGTGTGACGGGAATGGCCTGAAGAGCTCAGTCGCGTGGCTGGTGTGCTTTGTAACCTGGAGCAGAGCTGGAACGTGACAGATTTACCAGGCTGTTGCTGGGAATCGAGGAGTTATAAGGAGGGGCTGGACACGCTGAGACTTTTCTCACTGGAACGTCGGAGGTTGAGGGGTGACCTTATAAAATCATGAGGGGCCATTGACAGGGTGAATTGCCAAGGTCTTTTCCCCAGGCTGGGGGAGGTCAAGATCGGGGGGGGGGGGGGTGTATTTTTAAGGTGAGAGGCGAAAGATTTGTTTTCCTTTATTCATTCGCAGGATGAGGGCATTGCTGCCAAGGTCAGCATTTATTACCCATCCCTAATTACTCAGAGGGCAGTTAAAAGTCAACCCCCATGGCTGTGGGTCTGGAGTCACGTGTAGGCCAGACCAGGTAAGGCTGGCAGTTTCCTTCCCTAAAGGGCATTAGTGACCCAGATGGGTTTTCCCAGAAGTTGGACAATGGTTATTATTAGGCTCTTAATTCCAGATTTATTGTTTAATTGCGAATTCAAATTGCAGCATCTGCTGTGGCAGGATTCGAACCAAAGTCACCAAGCCACTATCTGAGTCTCTGGCTTAACAGTCCAGCGATAATACAACAGGGCCATCGCCTCCCCCTTTTTAACACAGAAACTGGCGTGTGGATTGAACTTCCAGAGGGAGTGGTTGATGCTGGTACAGTTACTATGTCTAAAAGACATTTGGATAAGTAGATGAATAGGAAAGGTTTGGAGGGATGTGGGCCAAGCGCGGGCAGCTGGGACTGGTTTAGTTTGGGATTCTGGTCGGCGTGGACTGGTTGTTCGAAGGGTCTGCTGTATGACTGTACGACTCTACACCTTCTCCATTTCAAACCATTCTTGGGAGTTGCTTTGGTGGCCAGGAATTTGATGTTTAGATTAGATTAGATTAGATTACAGTGTGGAAACAGGCCCTTCGGCCCAACAAGTCCACACCGACCCGCCGAAGCGAAACCCACCCATACCCCTACATTTACCCCTTACCTAACACTACGGGCAATTTAGCATGGCCAATTCACCTGACCCTGCACATCTTTGGACTGTGGGAGGAAACCGGAGCACCCGGAGGAAACCCACGCAGACACGGGGAGAACGTGCAAACTCCACACAGTCAGTCGCCTGAGGCGGGAATTGAACCCGGGTCTCTGGCGCTGTGAGGCAGCAGTGCTAACCACTGTGCCACCGTGCCGCCGTGCCGCCTGTTAAATCTGTCTGATCAAAACGGGCGCGTGGAAGACTTCCAACCTGTAGATTGCCACTTCAGTTCAGCAGTGGGTTTTGTTCATCTCTCTCTCTCTCATGCGTTACTGGTGCCCAGGCCGTTCCAGCCTTCATAATAAATTATATTCAATATCAACACTGTCTCTTTTTTCTTACTGACTGTGAAAGTGACGCTAATTCGGTTGTGGGCTTGAGAAATGTCAGTAGCTATGAAAGTCAAAGTAATGATGGTCTGAATGATGAGTGTGTGGGTAATAATACTATGGCCATTCAGGGTGTAAGTAACAATCGCTCAGAGTATGTGGCTGAGTAACAATAGTTTGAATGATGTCGGTTGGAGTTACAAACGTGATAAAGGTTAATAATGCTGGATTGAGGTTGGTGTAGTAACAATCATTTTGATTTAACAATGCTGTGTATGATGACCATCTGAGTAACAATGGTCTGGGTGATAATACTATGAATAATGAAGATCCAGATGCCATGAATATGAGTAACAATGCCCTGGCTGATGAGGGTGTGACAAGAATAGAATCCCTCAGGATGGAAACAGGCCCTTCGGTCCCACAACTCCACACCGACCCTCCAAAGAATAACCCACCCAGAACCATTCCCTGACATTTAACTCCTGACTAATGCACCTACCCTTGAACACTGTGGACAACTTAACACAGCCAGTTCGCCTAAGCTGTACAGAAGAAACCCACACAGACATGGGGGAGAATGTGCAAACTCCACACAGACAGTCACTCGAGGCTGGAATCGAACCCGGGTCTCTGGTGCTGTGAGGCAGCCAGTGTGCCACCCCTAATAATGAACCGAGAGCTAAGGGTGTGAGTAGTAATGTTCTGAATGGTGGAAACCCTGATGAACAGATGGATGGAGCAGTGGGCAAGGTGATGTGAGCACGGGTAATGATGCCCTGGGTATTGCCATTGGGATACTGATGGCCTGGGTGATGTGAGGGTAACAATGCTCTGCGTAAAGTAATTGGAGTACTGTTGGTCTGGAAAATTATTATCAATGCATTAGGGTGTGGGTAACAATGGAAAGGGTGATGACGGTGGGAGTAACAATGGAGTGGGTGAAGAGGGAGTGAGTAACAATGGAAAGGGTGATGACGGTGGGAGTAACAATGGAGTGGGTGAAGAGGGAGTAACAATGGAGTGGGTGAAGAGGGAGTAACAATGGAGTGGGTGAAGAGGGAGTGAGTAACAATGGACTGGGTGATGACGGTGGGAGTAACAATGGAGTGGGTGAAGAGGGAGTAACAATGGAGTGGGTGAAGAGGGAGTGAGTAACAATGGAGTGGGTGAAGAGGGAGTGAGTAACAATGGAGTGGGTGAAGACGGTGCGAGTAACAATGGAGTGGGTGAAGACGGTGGGAGTAACAATGGAGTGGGTGAAGACGGTGGGAGTAACAAGAGTGGGTGAAGAGGGAGTAACAATGGAGTGGGTGAAGAGGGAGTGAGTAACAATGGAGTGGGTGAAGACGGTGGGAGTAACAATGGAGTGGGTGAAGATGGTGGGAGTAACAATGGAGTGGGTGAAGAGGGAGTGAGTAACAATGGAGTGGGTGAAGACGGTGGGAGTAACAATGGAGTGGGTGAAAAGGGAGTGAGTAACAATGGAGTGGGTGAAGACGGTGGGAGTAACAACGGAGTGGGTGAAGACGGTGGGAGTAACAATGGAGTGGGTGAAGACGGTGGGAGTAACAATGGAGTGGGTGAAGATGGTGGGAGTAACAATGGAGTGGGTGAAGAAGGTGGGAGTAACAACGGAGTGGGTGAAGACGGTGGGAGTAACAATGGAGTGGGTGAAGAGGGAGTGAGTAACAATGGAGTGGGTGAAGACGGTGGGAGTAACAACGGAGTGGGTGAAGACGGTGGGAGTAACAATGGAGTGGGTGAAGACGGTGGGAGTAACAATGGAGTGGGTGAAGACGGTGGGAGTAACAATGGAGTGGGTGAAGATGGTGGGAGTAACAATGGAGTGGGTGAAGAAGGTGGGAGTAACAACGGAGTGGGTGAAGAGGGAGTGAGTAACAATGGAGTGGGTGAAGACGGTGGGAGTAACAATGGAGTGGGTGAAAAGGGAGTGAGTAACAATGGAGTGGGTGAAGACGGTGGGAGTAACAATGGAGTGGGTGAAGACGGTGGGAGTAACAATGGAGTGGGTGAAGACGGTGGGAGTAACAATGGAGTGGGTGAAGATGGTGGGAGTAACAACGGAGTGGGTGAAGAGGGAGTGAGTAACAATGGAGTGGGTGAAGACGGTGGGAGTAACAATGGAGTGGGTGAAAAGGGAGTGAGTAACAATGGAGTGGGTGAAGACGGTGGGAGTAACAATGGAGTGGGTGAAGACGGTGGGAGTAACAATGGAGTGGGTGAAGACGGTGGGAGTAACAATGGAGTGGGTGAAGATGGTGGGAGTAACAATGGAGTGGGTGAAGAAGGTGGGAGTAACAACGGAGTGGGTGAAGACGGTGGGAGTAACAATGGAGTGGGTGAAGAGGGAGTGAGTAACAATGGAGTGGGTGAAGACGGTGGGAGTAACAATGGAGTGGGTGAAAAGGGAGTGAGTAACAATGGAGTGGGTGAAGAGGGAGTGAGTAACAATGGAGTGGGTGGAGACGGTGGGAGTAACAATGGAGTGGGTGAAGAGGGAGTGAGTAACAATGGAGTGGGTGAAGACGGTGGGAGTAACAATGGAGTGGGTGAAGACGGAGTGAGTAACAATGGAGTGGGTGAAGAGGGAGTAACAATGGAGTGGGTGAAGAGGGAGTGAGTAACAATGGAGTGGGTGAAGATGGAGTGAGTAACAATGGAGTGGGTGAAGACGGTGGGAGTAACAATGGAGTGGGTGAAGACGGAGTGAGTAACAATGGAGTGGGTGAAGACGGTGGGAGTAACAATGGAGTGGGTGAAGTGGGAGTGAGTAACAATGGAGTGGGTGAAGACGGTGGGAGTAACAATGGAGTGGGTGAAAAGGGAGTGAGTAACAATGGAGTGGGTGAAGACGGTGGGAGTAACAATGGAGTGGGTGAAAAGGGAGTGAGTAACAATGGAGTGGGTGAAGACGGTGGGAGTAACAATGGAGTGGGTGAAGACGGTGGGAGTAACAATGGAGTGGGTGAAGAGGGAGTGAGTAACAATGGAGTGGGCGAAGACGGTGGGAGTAACAATGGAGTGGGTGAAGACGGTGGGAGTAACAATGGAGTGGGTGAAGACGGTGGGAGTAACAATGGAGTGGGTGAAGACGGTGGGAGTAACAATGGAGTGGGTGAAAAGGGAGTGAGTAACAATTATCTGTGAGTAATGAGAAAAATAAAGTCATGCGGATGCTGGAAATCGGAGATAAACACCGAAATGTTAGAAACGGTCAACAGCTCTCTGTAGAGAGAGAGAAACATGAACATGATCGTTAGTTTGCAGTATTAACACCATTGCTGTCTGTACAGACGCTGCCAGGGATGCTGAGTATTTTCAGCATTTTCTGTATCATTTAAGAGTAATTCTGGTCTCAGTGACACAAGACCATGTTTATCGATGACAAAGATTGGCGACCTGGCAAGCAGGGTAGATTAAAGCATTGCACGTCAAAAATATGTGAATGGGCAAAACTATGGCAAATGGCTTTCAATGTGGGGAAGTCTGACATGATCTACTTTCAACCTTTAAATGGATAGATCAGGGTAGTTTCAAGGAAATGGCGAGGGTGCAGAGATACACATGGAGACTTGTTACAATCGAGATTCAGGAGTATTCTGCTGCTCTCGTTCCAGTAACGGGTCACAGTGTAAAGTACAAAATACTTCTTCCAGTTAGCAAGGCTACTTTTTCTATATCGGGTTTCAAACAAAATATCTATCAACCTATGCTTCTTAAAAAAACGCAAATATAGTCTAATTATCGAAACAAAACTTACTCACTAAGGATGCAATAATTACGTTGGGAATGAATATGGGTTTTAAAAATTGGAATATGGATATATTGACATATGACTGGGTTGAAAAGGACTTATTGTGTGGTTCCTTGGAATGGGAAAGTCAAAAGGTTAAACGAGACCAGTCTATTTGCTATTGATATTTTTAAAAATGAACTTTGGAAAGCAGTGTCTAGCAAATTTTATAGGGAGAGAGAAGGGTGGAGCTTTGTTGCTTTAACAAACAGACCTGGAAAACCCGAATGGATCAATGCTGCCATCGCCTAGCAACAGCCTCTGGACTGAGACGCTGGGTGTGGAGAAGTTTGCAAGGACATCAGGACTGAGCGTTTCTCTCTTTGTCAGCAAAAGCCAGAGCTTGGAGCTAAAAGCAGTGCTCCCTATTTTTCTCTCAGTGGTATTTCTAATATCAGAATGCTGATGTCACTCAACTGAATTTAATATCTCATCTAAAGATTTTCCATGAATCTGCAACTGTCAGCAATTGGATCCCACCAGCTCAAAGGGATTCAAAGAAATTTGTGATGTCGATCTGTTTTGTCTAAAATCATTCTTGACCCACAGAGTTTTTTATATTTTCTTTCCTCCTGCCTATTTTTCCCCACCCAGGATCACTCTGCATGCCTCTGTCCTGTGTGTGTGTGTGTGTGTGTATAAATGTGCGTGAATTTGAGGTTCAGTTTTCTTGATACCAGTTTATTTTTGAATTTTGTTTGAAAAGCCTGGTGAAACTCTATTTAGGTCTATGTAACAGTAATAAAAAGAAACAAATTGACCATTTTGGTGATTAAATAAGACATTTTCACTTGTGGAGTGGTGAGACTTCATTTCAAGCATAATGCTCCAACCAGAGTTCACAACAATTGGCTGTCAGTAATGTAATGCTCAACTCTCTAAATATCCCAGAACACACACACAGACAAATACACAAGCTCTTCAAGTAAAAAGGGGAGAAAAAAGAACAGATTGCAGATTTTGGCTTTCTGAAATACAACGCCTAATATGTTACTCTTGAAGAACAAAGAATAAACCTTGGGATTTTGCAGAGTCTGTTGTGCTGGCACACGAAATCTCACAGACACAGATTGCCTGGGAAACGCAATCTTCAGATTTTTTTTTTCCCCCCTGTCATTCCTTGAAAGGAATAAATACATTTCACCCTCAACTCAACAAGAGGTTTTCTATCCAGGAATTTGCTGAGCAGCTCGTTCTTAGCAGGCTTTTCTCCATCTCAGCTTGTTCTTACCTGGCTTCCCAAATGAGTCTGTCACCGATTAGGAAAGCCCCATCTGGGGTTTGTACCAAAGCAAGTAGTTAGCACCAGTCATGTGACTTTCAGGTTACGAATAACTCCAAAATCCACAGTTAACATTCAATGACCTCTTTTAAAGAAATGACTCCAAGTAATTCCACAAAATTTGAAATAAACCTATTATCCACAAATCATTTAAATATAAGGTCCCTCAAGCAACATTTAATATAACATTGCACAAAGATCATTGAAATGTTATAAACAGACATAAAAGGCGAATGAAATTCTAGCCTTGCTGTTCCTGCCCTGCGACATCTACCCATGACCCTGGGAACAAATCTTTCAGAACCGCAATGGTCTTTGAAAAGTGTATAGCACAGGTTAACCAAAATTATACCTTATTATATTATAGTAACGGTTACGTTAAAGTACCAGAGTCCTACAGCACAGAGACAAGCCCTTTGGCCCAAACTGGTCCACGCTGACCAAAATACCCATCCACACTAACCCCATTTCCCTGCACTGGGCATACATCCTTCCACACCTTTCCTATTCATGCATTTGTCCAAATGCCTTTTAAATGGTGTTAGTGTACCCGCCTCAACCACTTCTGCTGGCAGCTCATTCCATTT
The DNA here is from genome assembly GCF_037043375.1 of Chiloscyllium plagiosum. NCBI lineage: Eukaryota > Metazoa > Chordata > Chondrichthyes > Orectolobiformes > Hemiscylliidae > Chiloscyllium > Chiloscyllium plagiosum. The sequence goes on along the minus strand of NW_028270151.1, from coordinate 84,450,411 downwards.
GTGTACCACCCTCTGTGTCAAAAACGTTGCCCCTCAGGTTCCCTTTTATTCTTTCCCCTCTAACCTTAAACTGATGCCCTCCAGTCCTCGATTCCCCAACTCTGGGAAAAAGACTGAGTGCATTCACCTTATCCATGCCTCTCATGATCTTATATATTTGAATAAGATCCCCCCTCAATCTCCTACGCTCTAAAGAAAGAAGTCCTAGCTTGTCCAACCTCTCCCTATAGCTCAGAACATTGAGTCCTGGCAACATCCTTGTAAATTTCTGCTGCACTCTTTCCAGTTTAATAATGTCCTTCCTGTAGCAAGGTGATCAAAACTGAACACAATATTCCAATTGGGGCCTCACCAATTTCCTGTACAACTACAACAAGCTTCCCAAATTCTATACTCAATGCCCTGATAAAGGCCAGTGTGCCAAAAGCCTTCTTCACTGCCCTGTCTACCTGGGACTCCACTTTCAGAGAACCATGCGCCTGAACTCCAAGGTCCCTCTGTTCCACTGCACTCCTTAAGGCCCGACCATTCACCATGAAACTCCTGCCTTGGTTTGACTTTCCAAACCATCAAACTCCATTTGCCGTTTCTCAACCCACTACCCCAGCTGACCAAGGTATGTAGAACATAGAACAATACAGCACAGTACAGGCCCTTTGGCCCTCGATGTTGCGCCAACCTGTCAACTCATCTAAGCTCATCCCCCTACACTATCCCATCATCATCCATGTGCTTATCCAAGGATTGTTTAAATTTCCCTAATGTGGCTGAGTTAACTACATTGGCAGGCAGGGCATTCCACACCCTTACCACTCGCTGAGTAAAGAACCTGCCTCTGACATCTGTCTTAAATCTATCACTCTTCAATTTAAAGCTATTCCCCCTCGCACAAGCTGACGTCACCATCCTAGGAAAAAGACTCTCACTGCCTACCTATCTAACCATCTGATCATTTTTTACGTCTCTATCAAATCCCCTGTTAGCCTTCTTCTCTCCAATGAGAACAGATTAAAGTCTCTCAGCCTTTCCTCATAAGGCCTTCCCTCCAGACCAGGCAACAGCCTGATAGATCTCCTCTACACCTTTTCCAATTCTTCCACGTCCTCCCTGTAATGAGGCGACCAGAACTGTACAACATTAGTCCAAGTGTGGCTGCACTAGCGTTATGTACAGTTACAGCATCATGGCTCTGGAACTCAATCCCTCTACCAATAAAACTGTATGCCTTCTTAACAGCACTATGAACTGGGTGGCAACATTCAGGGATCTATGTACATGGACGTCAAGATCCCTCTGCACATCCACACTACCAAGAATCTTTCCATTGACCCAGTATTCTGCCTTCCTGCTATTCTTCCCAAAGTGAATCACCTCATATTTAGCTGCATTGAACTCCATTGCCACCTCTCAGCGCAATTCTGCAATTTATCCAAGTCCCCCTACAGTGTGGGGGACTTCCACTGTCCACTACTCCACAGACTTTAGTATCATCTGCAAACTTACTAACCCAGTGACCTATGCCTGCGTCCAAGTCACTCATAAAAATGACAAACAGCAGTGGTCCCAAAACAGATCCCTGTGGCACACCACTAGTAACCGACTCCAGGCTAAATATTTTCCATCAACCACCACTCGCTGCCATCTTCCAGAAAGCCAGTTTCTAATCCGAACAGCTAAATCACCCTCAATCCCATGCCTCTCCATTTTCTCCAACAGCCTACCGTGTGGAACCTTATCAAAGGCTTTCCTGAAGTCCATGTACACCACATCAACTGCCCTACCCTCATCCACATGCTTGGTCACCTTCTCAAAAAACTCTGAGGTTTGTGAGACACGACCTGCCCTTGATGAAACCATGTTGACTCTTTCCAATTACATTGTTGCTTGCTAGATGATTATAAATCCTATCTCTTATAATCCTTTCCAAAACTTTTCTTTCAACAGACGTAAGGCTCACTTGTCTATAATTACCTGGGTCAGCTCTACTGCCCTTCTTGAACAAGGGCACATTTGCAATCCTCCAGTCCTCTGGTACTAAGGTACTGCTGCAATTTCTGAGAACCATCCTCACTTTCCACGATACCGCCTATTTTAGTGTCATCAGCAAACTTACTCATCATGCCTTGTACATTCTCATCCAAATCACTGACATAGATAAGAAACAGTAATGGGCCGAGCAGCAATCCCTCAGGCCTCCAATCCAACAAGCATCCTTCCACTAACACCCTCTACTTCCTACCATCAACCCAATCGTGTATCCAATTTGCCAGCTCCCCCTGGATTCCATGTGATCCAACCTTCCAGAGCAGCCTACCATGTGGAACCTTATCAAAGGCCTCTCTGAAATCCATACAGACCACGTCTACCGCCCTGCCCTCATCGATCTTCCTGGTCAATCCACCAAAGAACTCTAACAGATTTGTAGGGCATGATCTCCCACTGACAAAGCCATGCTGACAATTCATAATCAAACCCTGTCTTTCCAAATATCTTATCTCTCAGAATCTTCTCAAGTAACTTACCTACCACAGATGTTAAGCTTATTGGTCTATAGTTCCCTGGCTTTTATTTGCAGCCCTCCTTGAATATGAGAAATTAAGTAAACAGTTGTGATGCTTATCAGCTTTTATAAGGGCAAAGTTAGATTTAATGGAAATTTAAAACAGATTAAAGGAAACAGGGTAGGTGGAGAGACAGAGGAATCCTGTGAATGCCCCTGTAGTTATTATTTATTTCAATTTCCTGAGTCAGTTGGTAAAGTTATTTGACAAATAGAGGAGAAGACCAGAGTGGCATAGTGACTGCATCTTTAATTATATACTTGTATATCATAGAATCCCTCCAGTGTGGAAACAGGCCATTCAGTGTACACCAACCCTCCAAAGAGTATCCTACTCAGACCCAACCCCTTTTACCTTATCCCTGTATTTCCCATGGCTAACCCCACTAGCGTGTGCATTCCCCAGACACTATAGGCAATTTAGCATGGCCAATCCACCTAACCTGCACATCTTTGGACTGTGGGAGGAAACCGGAGCATGCAGACGGGGAGAGAATGTGCAAACTCCACACAGACAGTCGCCTGAAGCTGGAATCGATCGCAGGTCGCTGGTGCTGTGAGGCAGCAGTGCTAACCACTGAGCCACTGTATACCAGCTACTATGGATCACTGGACACAGAGAGACTCAGAACACAGACACAATCTGTTGTAACGTGTGACCAGTGTGACTTGGGATCACTTCCAGCTGAAACCATTTGTTCTTTACTATGTCCTGGGTGTGTTACTAGAAACGCAGACATCAAGGGCACCCCTGGCATCAGGGGATGTCCCAAACACCTATAAAACCCAGGAATTGCTGGGATGGTCAGGTCGCCCAGTGGGAATGGACTGAGTAGAATGTAATCTCCAGTTTCTGAGGTTTAGGGAAAACGTTGATTACATCGAAAGGTGTGAAATTCTGAGGGAGTCTAACATGGAGGATACAGCATGAATGTTAACCTAACTCTCAGTATAAGGGCTCAGCCACTGAGGAGGTCTGAAAGTTTGATTTGCTCCAGGGATTACTTGGCACTGGTAATGTCAGTCGGACTGGTAATCCAGAACTCAGGTTGATGTTCGTAAGACTTTGGTATGAATGCCATCATAGCAGGTGGTGAAACATGAATTCAGTAATAAGCTGGAGTTCAATTCTCACTCAACAATGCCCATCGAACCATTATCGATTGTCAGAAAAACAAAGCAATGACCTTCAGGGAAGGAAACCCATCGTCCTTACCCAGTCTGGTCTACAAGTGACTCCAGACCCACAGCAATTGACTCTCAACTGGCCTCTGAAAGGGCCTAGTCAGTCGATTGAGTGAAGGACAATTAGGGATGGCCAATGAATACTGCCAGCCACATCTCGTGAAATAATAAAGAAAGAGTTCTTTACTTTAAGAGAAATGTGGGTCCTCAGCCATTGAGCATCCAACTGAACATATAAAAATCTCGGAATTAGGAACAGGCAGAGGCTGTTCAGCCCTTTTGGGTCTCCTCCCTCACTTGGTAAGTTCATGGCTGGTCTCATCACCATTTTCATGTCCCTGTTCTCTATTCCCTGACTCCGTCTGTGGAACTCAGCCCTATCTCTCGAATCAACGTCACTGTCTCTATATATGACCTTTGGGCGTTAGCACAACACGATGGACTAGTGGTTAGCACTGCTGCCTCACGGTGCCAGGGGAGACAGGCAGGAGGCTGGAAGAACACAGCAAGCCAGGCAGCATCAGGAGGGGGAGAAGTCAGCGTTTCGGAGTCCTGCAGAAGGGTTACACCCGAAACGCTGACTTCTCCACCTCCTGGTGCCACCTGGCTTGCTGTGTTCTTCCAGCCTCCCGCCTGTCAGCTTTCGATTCCAGCATCTGCAGTTTTTATTTAATCTCTCACAGCGCCAGGGGCCCAGGTTCGATTCCAGCCTCGGGTGATGCCGGGAGGCTGTGTGGGGTTTGCACACTCTCCCCGTGTCTGCGTGGGTCCCCTCCGGGTGCTCTGGTTTCCTCCCACAGTCCAAACGTGTGAAGGTTAGGTGAATTGGCCATGGGAAATTGGCCGTAGTGCCCGGTGATATGCAAGCTGGGTGGATTAGCCATGGGAAACGCAGGCGTGGGTCCGGGTGGGACGCTCTTCGGAGAGTCTGTGTGGACATGATGGGCCGAATGACCTGTCTCCATGCTGTGAGAAGCCAGAGTTGAGTAGATTACCGAAGCCGTGATAGTACTGGAGCAAGGTCAAATCCCTTTCCTAAGTCTCACGTTCTGTTGATTCCCTGCCGGAGATGTGCCAGGCTTTCTGACAATCGCATGAAGGCCAATGGAAAACATTCCCAGCTGTGAAGTTATAGAAGCCAAAATATGCCCAGAAGGGAGGGGAAGGATTAGAATGTGGAATTTGGAGCACAAAGAGATAAGGAACAATCTGGTGGAGCAGGCGTTAGGGGCACAATGACCTCCGATGTTTGTAAATATGATTAAGAATGTAATAGCAGCTAATGGTCATGACATGGCTCTGGGTAAATGTATTAGATACAGAAGCTGGGTCCTAAAAAAGTCTACCCGTTTAAACCTGCTCATCTCAGAGCTACCAGGATAGCAGCAAGGGTTTGATTACTTTATTAAGGTTGTACAAACAGAACAGGGTACAGGTACAAACAGCTTGCAATATGACCTTTAAACAGCTGTTCACTATATGCAATATATCGTTGTTGAACTAAAACTCCGACTCACGTTAGAACACTTGGTGCTTCTCCAGCTAAGACCAAACATGACAAGGGTTACCTTTTCCCCAGACAGCCAGCTGTACGATTATCTGAGGAGGGTCATCCTGGTTAATGGTTTTACTCTGATCCCCAAAGAGATTGCGCATCGCTGATTACAGGTTGGACGTGTGAACAGCAGGAATTAATGACCCTTCAGAGGGTCAGTGCAGGCCCAATGGGCTGAATGGTCACTTTCCTAACTGTAGGGATTCTATGATGCTATGAATGTGATTCACTCAGTTTTCCTTCCTTTTGCCAGTTTACCTCACTCACCTGTTCACTTGAACAAACAGCCCATGGACCTCAGGAACTCCCCCCCGCCACGCCCCCAACCCCTGGCCGCCAGGACAAATGTCACTGTTCAATAGCACAAGTCAAATCCCATCAAATCTCATGTCATAGAGTCACACAGATGTACAGCATGGAAACAGACCCTTCGGTCCAACCCGTCCATGCCAACCAGGTATCCCAACCCAATCTAGTCCCAGCTGCCAGCAGCCGGCCCATATCCCTCCAAACCCTTCCTATTCATATACCCATCCAGATGCTTTTTAAATGTTGCAATTGTACCAGCCTCCACCACATCCTCTGGCAGCTCATTCCATACACGTATTACCTTCTGTGCGAAAACGTTGCCCCTTAGGTCTCTTTTATATCTTTCCCCTCTCACCCTAAACCTATGCCCTCTAGTTCTGGAATTCCCCACCCCAGGGAAAAGCCTTTGTCTATTTACCCTATCCAGGCCCCTCATGGTTTTATAAACGTCTATAAGGTTACCCCTCAGCCTCCGACGCTCCAGGGAAAACAGCTCTAACCTGTTCAGCCCCTCCCTATAGATCAAATCCTCCAACCCTGGCAACATCCTTGTAAATCTTTTCTGAACCCTTTCAAGTTTCACAACATCTTTCCGGTAGGAAGGAGACCAGAATTGCACGCAATATTCCAACAGTGGCCTAACCAACGTCCTGTCAGCCGTAACATGACCTCCCAATTCCTGTACTCAATACTCTATTCAATAAAGGAAAGCATACCAAATGCCTTTTTCAAGATCCTGTCTACCTGCGACACCACTTTCAAGGAGCTATGAACCTGCACTCCAAGGTCTCTTTGTTCAGCAACACTCCCTAGGACCTTACCGTTAAGTGTAACACACGTACACACACACATACTCACACATTCACTCAAACACATTACTTTACACATACCCCACTGTGTCTCACATATACACTCAAACACAGCCTCACACAGAGCCTGTTTCACATATTCAGAATCTTACACACACAAACACACACATAAACACACACACACAAACAAACACACACATAAACACACACACACAAACACACACACACAAACACATACACACACACAAACACACATACACAAACACACACACATACAAACACACACACAAACATACAAACACACACACACACAAACACACACACACACAAACACACACACACACACACAAACACACACACACAAACACAAACAAACACACAAACTTCCAACAAGAATCCTTGAATAAATGGGATCACCTGTAACCCACCTGAAATGATAGAGCTTAGCTGAACCAGTCTGTACAAGTGAGTTCACAGTCAACTGCTTTGGGCGACTGTACACAGTTCTGGCCTCTCGATACCCCAGTAACATGGAGGCTGGCGATCCTGTGAAGCATTATGGATAAAGAGTGGAGTTGGTGAACGCACAGCAAGTCAGGCAGCATCAGAGGGGAGGGGGAGTCAACATTTCAGAACCAATGAAAGGTTCCAACCTGAAACATCGACTGCCCTCCTCTGATGCTGCTTGACCTGCTGTACTTTTTCCAGCTCCACTGTGATCTCCAGCATCTGCAGTTCTCCCTATCTCCAGCATTGGGGAGCAGGTGCACAGAGGTGCCTTCAGTTTGACTCTTGAAGTGATACATATCGGGAAAGACTGAACAAGCTTCAGAATCATGAAGCCTCCTTGACAATTATGGAGAGGTTTAATATGGTCACCGGGGCAACACTTATTCACAGGAACCAAGGACCGTAAACATCAGACTAAACCCAACAAGGAATAGCAGATACACTTCAGCGTGGAGAACAAGGACCATATAACCAGAGAGAATAGGTTCCTCGAGGTGAGGAACATCAATGCGTTCAGGGAGGAGTGCGGAGATCTGTATGAATAAACGACTGGGCAGGAGACGCTGCTCGATTGAGATGAAGGAGGCCAAGAGGGGATTCAGGTCTGCAGGGAAGAGCTGGCTCCATATTTTTTAGAATCTACGTAAAGTTCAGTGTGACACCCTTAATCCACACATCACATCGTCTTCGACTTCCATTATTTCATCTTCCTGTTGTGCAGCTCAAACCCAGCACCTCGCCCCTTAAACCGAGATCAAACAGATAAAACCCACCTGATACTTATTCCAGTGTGTGTGACAAAACAGCAAGGGAATTCAGGAGAGTGAGGGTTGAGTGGCGATGGGATCCTCCACAAAGGATATACCGATAGGAAAGACCGTCCACTGGAACAATATGGGTTCGATCAAGGTCATAATCAGAGTCAAGTCAAAAACCGATCAACCTTCCAGTCAAGAGGATGAGGAATTGAGCATGAGATCCTGATGGGTTAGCCATGTCACCCTTGGCTCCTCATGTACCAGTTACATATACTGTAGTGACCCAGGTCATGTATCTTGAACCTAGGCTATCATGGAACAACTACATCGTGTGGTTGAGGCAAGTGTCTCGTGGTTTAAGACTCATGAGTTGTTTATCCTTTATCCCTGTTAACGATTTGGGGGTCTGCTTCAGTCCCAAGACCCCTCAGTGCCATGTGTCCCCTGGACACACGGTACCTGCTGTTACACATGCTGGCTGTCTTCCCTCGGGGCAGACCCTGGCAATTGAACGGTTGGCGCACAGGAGGCCATTCGGTCCTTCGATGCTGTGCCAGCTCTCTGAGAAATCAAAGTGGGCAGCTCTCCACTCCCCCCACCTCCCGCCCGTACCTTCCCTTCAGCTGTAAATTTAATCTTTTGAAAACCCCACCCTTTTCCATGCTGTGAATTCCAGACCCTAACCACCCACTGCACCCAGAGGGATCCCCTCATGTTGCTCTTTGATCCTTTTAACCAAACACCTTACGCCTGCATCCTCCAGTCCTCCCCCAGTGAGGACACTATCTCACCATCTCCTCACCCAGACCTGTGTGAGGTCGGACACCTCGATCAGATCTCATTCTCTGGGAAAACCAGCCTGGCTTCTCCCAGCTCTCTGACATCGTCATTCCCATCCTCATGAATCTTGCTTCACTCTCGATGGAAGACTTCCCTTCACAGGTTTCTTACAACATAATTCTCTGGTAGCTTTGAAAGGGGGAGGGCATTTTGAAGGAGCTGGGGAATCTATGCGTTGCGTCTTTGGCGTGGATTTGAAAAGGCTACACATCTCCCCAGTTTGGAACAAGAGCTTGTTCCTTGAATCCAACTCTTTCAACGCCGGAAGGAGGGTTAAGGTCAACTGATGATTCCTCCCTCGTCTGATATCCATTCTCCCAGCTGCTGGCAGATTGGCACCTCTTTAACATGTTATGTGAAGGATCACACAGCTCATATCCTGACAGTGTCACACCAACTAGCCGGTGCCTTTCATCACATACTGCCCACAATAATCATCAGACAGAGAGGCTTCAGACCCACAACCCCTGGATATGTTCATTCAGCTCAATCCCCCCTTTCGGGCTCTGGGGAAATCACCTTTCACCCAGCAAGCAAATCCCGAACAGCTGTCTGAGAATATTACAAATTTCACAGGGCAGCTACTTAAGACCGGATTGTGCTTAGTGACTTTTATGAGGTTATGACGTTGATACTGCGTTCAACGTGGTCCCAGTTATTTCAGTCTGGCAACTTCCAAAGTTGGAGTAACCTCCCAGCAAACCTCCCAGGTCTGGTCAGTCCTATAGAGAAGCTCCTTCTGTACTGTTAGGTTAGGCATTGTGAGTGTATCTGCCCTGCTCCATTGGGTAGCTCACATCCCGGTGTAACATAGATTAGACACAGGGTAAAGCAACCTCCAAATTAAAAATTCCCCAAGTCACGGATTATATATCAGTGTTAACTCCCTCTACATTGGTCCCACCCAAACTCTTCCTCCCACAGTGCTCCGTCCAACCCAGGGGCGGTTTTTTTACCAACGGAAATTAGAAATGGCGATGTTAATTAGCACCGACAAGCCATTAAATAAAACCAAACCCAAATCTTGCTGATACAGGAACTCAAGTAAAGGTGGAACATTTCACACTGGTCAGGGTGCCACTTAAATTCCAGTGAGTGTAGACACTTGGTTCTCTGAGGAGTTAAGAGAGAGAGTTAGAACGGTGTTTGGGTTATCAGTGGACAGGGGGAGCTCTGGTTAACAGTTCAGACCAGATGGAAGTGCTGAAGTTATCTTGTATTTTTGGATCTCTATCATGACCAATGGTGTTGGCAAATTTGAATTTTGATGCGTACTGACAGAGGGAGGATTTTTCCCCCCCAGTCAGACTGGAGTAGTCAAATCAGGATCCTATCGTTAAAAGGCATTACTCAAATAATTAGATTACTTACAGTATGGAAACAGGCCCTTCGCCCCAACAAGTCCACACCGATCCGCCGAAGCGCAACCCACCCAGACTCATTCCCCTACATTTACCTCTTCACCTAACACTACGGGCAATTTAGCATGGCCAATTCACCTGACCTGCACATCTTTGGACTGTGGGAGGAAACTGGAGGAAACCCAGGCAGACACGGGGAGAATGTGCAAACTCCACACAGAGAGTCGCCAGAGGCGGGAATTGAACCTGGGTCTCTGGCGCTGTGAGGCAGCAGTGCTAACCACTGTGCCACCTTTGGAGTGCGGGAGGAAACTCATGCAGATACAGGGAGAATATGCAAACTCCCTGGGATGTGAGGGAGCAGTGCTAACTGCTGAGCCACTGTGCTGCCCGCAGAATATAGCTTATAGATTCCTGAAAGCAGGAATCATCAGCAGGGCTTCGTCCAGAGGCTCACTGAAGATGTTACCTAGGATGGTGATGAAACGTCTGAAAATGAATCTTCCAGCTCAACGAGCAAACCTACATCCAGGACCTCAACCTGAGCTACAGATATTCTCAAAAACCTGCTGATACCAGGGAAAATTCCATCAAAGACAAAGCAATCAGAAACAAGATCACCACCACAAATGGTCACTTTGAGGAACTGTTTCTTAAAACACTAGCTGCTCTCAATCGCTCACAAGATTTGTTGCTAACTAATGCCAGTTGTGTCAAGTTAAATACAGCAGGATAGAGGCATTATGTTTAGTGGAATGCAAGCAGTTACTGAGGATATTGATGAATTCTTCTAACTCTGCCTCTGCAGTTCAGATACATAGAGCATCGACACAAATATAACCGACAAACCATTAAATAAAACCAAACTCAAATATTGCTGATACTGGAACTCAACTAAAGGTGGGCAATAATGTTTTGCTACATTAAGGGCGCTATTCAAATGCAAGCTATTGTTGGCAGTGTTACAATGTGATCGCGTCACTGACTCAATGAATCGGTTAGAATGGAAAGGAAGCCCCTGAAAACCAAAATAATACAACCGCAAACATCAAGAGGTCGCCCTCAAAAAAAGCCCTCTAAAAATACAATGTTGGCCTAGATATGATTATGAAGCGTTAGTTTCTATTAATCATCCATCTGTCTCCCACTGACCCACTGCTACCCCTCCACTATAACCAACTGTTATCATGGAGTGCAGAAGGAATTGCGTGGAATCAACTGGAGTTTGAGACCAAAGGCCTCATTTGCGACCACTCTTCTCAGACATTTTCTTCAGCCGCTTCTTCAGCTCCAAGGGGAACTTCTCGTAGCACCTCTTACACACTGGCTTCATCTCAAATTCCACAAACTTATTCCTGGCACAAAAAAAAACAGAAAAAGATGCAACAGATTCAGTTCTCAAAGCCTGAGGTATTTACAAATATCAGATTTCGAGGCAATGTGGCTCCAAACAAAATGGCCGATCAGGCCTTTCCATTCCAGGGGTCAGGGAATTTCAGCCACAAGGCGAGATTGGAAGAGTGGGGATTGCAAGGACGATTGAGGGCAGCCCGACGTGTATAGGCCAGAGGGAGGCAGTGAGGACTTGCAGATGCTGGAGATCAGAGCTGAAAATGTGTTGCTGGAAAAGCGCAGCAGGTCAGGCAGCACCCAGGGAACAGGAGAATCGATGTTTCGGGCATGAGCCCTTCTTCAGGACGTCGATTCTCCTGCTCCCTGGATGCTGCCTGACCTGCTGCGCTTTTCCAGCAACACATTTTCAGGTATGTGAATAGGAAGGGTTTAGAGGGATATGGGGCAAACAGGATTGGTTCATTTTAGGAAATCTGGTCAGCATGGAGGAGTTGGACTGAAGGGCCTGTTTCCATGTCATATGACTCTGTGACTCTATCATGAGGGTCGAAACTGAGGCTGGTTATTGTATTATAGCGAGTCAGACCGGGATGTTGCTGGAGGATGGGGAGAGCTAATTTACAGTTAGAAAACGTGAAAGGAAATTATTTCTGGTGTCTGATAAACAGGATTATTTCACACAGTAATTTGACTTATAGGTAGACATATTAGGGTAACCATAGTTTCAGTGACACGGGCAGTGATGTTAGAGTGAGGATCCCAGTCTGGTACAATAGAGGCTGAATTCAGTTGGATAACTCCCCTCAGTATCACACTTCCCATGAAGCTGAGGGTCTGCTAAAATTGGCCAGGCTTGGGACCTACTGTTCAGTCAAAATGGCAGAGCGGGTGGGAGGGGCTGACTCTTACCTCTAAATCCCAGCCTGTATGGTCCACCCCCAGTTCAGAAACATAAGAAACACAGGAAGGCTGTTATAAAGCATCCTAGGGTTTGTAACGAGAAACATAGGGTACAAAATTGCTTTAAACCTTTCAATGATTTGGATTTTGCTTAAATCCATTCACAGGACATGGACGATTCTAGCTCAGCCCAGAGGAGGCAGTTAAGAGCAGTGCTAATCACTGAGCTACCGTCTCTCTCTCTCTCGCTCTCTCTCTCTATCTACTCCTTGATGTGGTCTGGAGTCACGTGCAGGCCAGACCAGTTAAGGATGGCAGAACTCTCTCCTTCAAGGGCATTGGTGAACCAAATGGGAGTTTACAACAATGCACAAGGTGATCATTGGCTAGCTTATTTTTAATGAATTCCAATTAGACCATGGAATTTAGAACCCAGATTGTTAACCGGGATCTACTTGATCCAGTGACATTACCACTATGTCAGCATCACCCACTAAGAGATCTGGGCACCAGAGTTTAAGGAAGGATATCAAGTCATTGGTGAGGATCCGGAAGTGATTTACCAGGATGGGCCTCGCGATGGAGCAGCCTACACCAGGGAAGGTTAATGGGAAATTCACAGGGTCAATAACCAGAGGGCACACATTTACCAGCATTGTTGATGGAAGCAGAGGGAGAGATGTGAAGTGTTTACTTTGTACAGGCCCTGCCTGAAAAGCCATGGAAGGCAGATTCAATTGGAACTTCTAAAAAGGAAGTCTATAAATACCCAATGGGCAGACAGCAAAATGGTGTGAGGGCAATGGCAAAGAGCAGGGGAGTTTACCCAAGGTCCAAGACTGGATGGATGGGCTGAATGGACTCCTCCTGTTCTGTAAGATTCCAAAAGTCCCATTTTCACTTGCTTCCTGAAAGGCAGGAGTGGTTTGGTAGCAATTGTCAGCTAGAGTCCTGGCTTGCCTTATTTCATCCTAGCTCAAAAACTCTGGGGAGATTTAACCTCAAAACCCGTTAACTCAGTACAAAGCAGCCATCAGCCCGTGGGCTGTTCACATGGGAAGACGACAGGACGAGGAGACAGCTGTCTCCAGCTGAAGTACTGGAGTCGTCACACAATGAGCCAAACGTCCGTGGCTCGACGGCCTCGCTGGGGCAGCCCAAGAGGTCAGAGGGCACGATGATGACCACTTACTTCAAGGTGAGCTTGGCATTGCAGGTGGAACAGGCAAAGCAGTGAACGCACCAGGTCTTATTCAGAGCTGAGACCACTGGAACAGAAAGCAGGCAGTGTTACCATTTGCTCTCAAGCCTCCCACCATAACCATTCTTGTCATTGCCTCTGATCCACTTGCTATAGACATGAGCAGGAAAAGGCCTGCTCTGCCCCACTAAAGCCTGCATTTAATTATATCTATGCAGTTTTCCATGATGTTCCTCCAAATAATAGTTCAATCTTGATGTGTAGCTATTACTCTGTTTAGAATCATCATAGAGTATGGAAACAGGCCCTTCAGCCCAACAAGTCCACACTGACCCTTCAAACAAGTAATCTACCCAAAGCCATTCCACCAGTACTCTACATTTACCCCAGACTAATGCACCTAACCTACACTACCCTGAAGACTACGGGCAATTTAGCACGGCCAGTTCACCTAACCTGTGCATCTTTGGATTGTGGGAGGAAACCAGAGCAGCCGGAGGAAACCCACGCATAGATGGGCAGAATGTGCAAACTCCACACAGACAGTCGCCTGAGGCAGGAATCAAACCTGGCATCCCTGGCGTTCTCTCTCTCTCTCTCTCACAACCACATTAACATTGGTCTGGAGGCAGTTTTTAATTCTGGAATTTCTTATTAATTGAATTTCAGTTCCATCGGGATTGTAACCGCAGGGTATCAGGGATTACTAATCCAATTGTATACCCCTTACATAAGTGAATCTACACTCATTATCCACCTGTGTGTTTGAAATGGCGTCGTTGCTTCAGGGAACGGGAGGAGGCCAGTCACGCCCTCAGGCCTGTCCTGTTTTGCAACTGCACCACCGTTGATCTGTATTTCAACTCCATTACCATACTCCACAGACTTTAACTCATCCAGCATAAATCTCAGCTTTGGAATGTCCAGTTGACCCACAACCTCAACAGCCGTTCTGGACAAAGAGAGTTCCAAACTCCCACTTCCCTATGTGGGAAGAACTGTTTCGCGTTTGGTACGTGAGGTGATTGTCCCTGGTTCTGGGCTGTGCCAACAGAGGAACTGGTTCCTGCTATCTCCCTCGATCTCTCCTTCAATCGCCTCGAGCAAATCCATCACCTCTGAACAATTCGCAGAAGCAATTGTTCCAATGTAGAAAGAGGCCATTTAACCCATTGCACCTGCACTACCTCTTCAAATGAACATCAGGAGCTAGTGCCAACCTCCTGCCTTCACCCCACACCTTGATACTATTTCAAATATTCATCTAACGCTCTCTTGAATGCCTTAAACTTAACACATTACACAATCATTCTGTTCAACACCATGTGATGAGAAATTCGGAGCATTCATTCATTCATTCATATTTCACTCGGATTCCATTGGTACATTCATTGGCACATCTCAGGAATAGAGATCATAATCTTATAAAGTTAGATTAGTAGGAGAAGGAGCAACATAGTATTAAAATGTACCTACTCGGAGGTGATCTAGTTACTACAAATTGAGGAAGAATTGGAGTTAAAGTGTGAGCTACAGAAAAAACATCCAAGAGGTAACTATGATTAGTCGCTGGTTAAGCTATAGTCTTAATCCATGCCCAAACGGGTGAAAGGGTGGGTAACCGCAGCCTCTGGAGACAAAACTAGTTAGGCAGTGGGATGAGCTGCAAAAGAAAGACATTTGATAGATGTGAAGTTGATCATACAAGGGAGAAGGAGGCAGGGAAAAGGTAAACCTGGAAATAGGAGCGGCGTGGAGACAGCACGTGACGTGCCCGGCAGCTAACATCACAGGGAATCCGAAGACGTTCTATTGACATAGTAACAGTGAAAGTGATGTCAGAGGGCCAGTGAGGTATCAAAATGGAGATCTATTGATGGAGACAGGGGCATGGCTTAACTTCTGGATGTGTACATTCCATCAAGGTTTACTGAGGAAGATGAACTTGTTCGATTTAAGGTAAATCTCCAAGATATTGAAATAACAGATGGGATAAAGTAGGTAGAAATGAGACACTAAAGAAACCAGCAGTATCTGGACTGCATACATCACCCTTTGTGGATGCGGTTGCTGAGGGACACAAAGGCAGAAATTGGGGAGACACTGTTCAAAATCCTCTCTCCTGTTCGGATCTCCTGGATGGCTGCAGAGCATCTGAGATTTGTAAACAGTACAGCCCTGACTCCAAACAATGTTGGAGGTTTACACCGGCCAATACAAGATCAGTAGCAGGGGAGCTTTTAGAACTGATTATTCAGGAGAAAATGAACAGCCACTGGACAAGCAAAGACAAACCGAGGGGCACCGATTTAATCTGGGAAGTCATGCCTGACAAATGTGGAGGAATTTGATGAGGTGACAGAGAGGTTGGATAGGACAGGACAGTAGGTGCTGTGGATCTGACGTTAAAAAGCTGTTCACGAGATATTATCAAAATGGAAAGCCTTGAGAGAAAAGCAGCAGCAGCAGCATAATGGTTACAAAATTGGCTATGGGCCAGAGCAAAGGTATCAGTCTGATTCAATACGTATTGGCTAACATCTTTCAGTGGTGCACTGAGATTGTGACAGTATTGGAAACAGTGCTAACAATTTGACGAAGGTAAGTTGGGGGTTAGAATATGGAGATAACACATGGATGATTAACAAAGCATGAAGCAGCCTGGAGTTTCTAGATAGGGGCAGAGAGAGACAGAGCAGGGAAGTTATAATAAACCAGTGGAAAACTCTGTAAACAGCGTTCTGATGAGAAGGTTGTGAGCTGAGGCAGTGACTGTGTGCCTCTGTGTTTGGGCCAGTCTGTATCCAACTGGTTTTTTTGATTTTGCTTCGGTTTTCCAGCATTTGTTGTGTTTTCGTTCTGTGTTCTATAAAACGCTGGTTTGCTCTACAACTACAACGTTGAGGACCAGTTTCGGAAGAAACTGAGGGCATTAGAGAGAGTGTGGAGAAGATGCAGGGGAATGATGGGAAGGATGAGGAACGTCAGTTAATGTGAACGGACTGGAGAAGCTGGGGCTGTTCGTTTTAAGTCATTTGACCGAGATATTCAACATCATGAGGGCCGCGGCAGAGTTGATGGGGGAAAAGCTGTGTTACAGAAAGGACAGAGAGGCAGACAGCACAGATTTAAGGTGTAGGGCAAAACTTTGATACACAAGGAGTGATTAGGATTTGGCGTGCACTGCCTGACAGCGTAATAGAGAAAGGTTTTAATTCTGACATTGGCAAGGGAATTGATGTGTTGTCAAAGAGAAGGAAATTGCAGGGCTACTGGGTAAAGGCAGAGGATTGGGATGGAGGGGAGCTGCTCTCTGCAAAGGGTCTATATGGAGGTGCTGTTTCCCCAGGATGAGGACAGGGGACAGCAAACAGGATAATAAAGCAGGGAAATGGGAATGTATAGAAGTGGGAAGTGCCAACATAGTGCGACGATTGAGACACTAACATTAAGCAGACAGATAATGCCCAGAAGAATGCTGATGAGTTTGTGTGTGAGGATCACAGTTCAATGCGCTGACTCTGAAAGATGCACTTACCATCTCCCTCAATCACGTGGTTACAATGATAGCAAACATCACCAAACAGCTGCAGGAACAAACAGAGAGCAGATGAGCAGACTCAGAAATGTATATGTCTCTGGGGACTGGGCCTTGGCCTCCATTAAAAACATCAGCTCAGTCAGCACCATTCTCAGTATTCCAGAGAGGAAGGTTAGGCTGATCACACTGAATTACATTGCAGTTATATCACTGTATGAGTGACGAGAACCAGAATCGAGGAAAATGAAGGTGGTCAAAATCTAGGGAAATGAATTTAGTACATTTTACCATTTAATATGGTCTTGATATAAGCCTTAAAAAGCTTGACCTTTCTTAGGTCTATCATGTGAATATGAGGAAAGCTATTTTTCACCTTTAATGTGATGAACGAAGGTGATCAGTTGGCTGATCCCTGGTATG
Source organism: Chiloscyllium plagiosum (assembly GCF_037043375.1). NCBI lineage: Eukaryota > Metazoa > Chordata > Chondrichthyes > Orectolobiformes > Hemiscylliidae > Chiloscyllium > Chiloscyllium plagiosum. The sequence goes on along the minus strand of NW_028270151.1, from coordinate 84,433,109 downwards.
GAGGGACTGTCTCGTGAGCAAAGGCTGAATAATTGGGAGTCTACCCACTGGAGTTTAGAAGAATGAGAGGTGGTCTCATTGAAACATAAAGTATCCTTAAGGGATTTGCCAGAGTAAATACTGAGAGGATGTTTCCCCTCGTGGGAGAGTCTGGGACCAGAAGGTATGGTCTCAGAGTAAAGGTGCCAATTTAAGTCTGAGATAAGGAGGATTTTTTTCTTTCAGAGAGTTGTAAATCTCCTTACCAATGAGAGCTCTGGGACAGAGACTTTGAGTATATAAGGCTGAGATAGGTAGATTCTTGACCAACAGAACAGGGAAAGGGACAGGAAAGCAGACATGAGGAATGCCAGATCAGCCATGATCCTATTGAATACTGGCTCAGGCTCAAGGGGCCGAATGGCCTATTTCCTATAGTCTCATGGACTAGAATTCTAACTGCTGTCAAGGAACCAATACTGATAATGGTCTCTGTTTGTTTTTACCACTTGCCCCAAGGATTGGGGGGGGAGGGTTCTTCAGTTTTTCGAAGTCTTCAACTTGTTTTGCTAAAATTGCGTGATCTTTGCACCAGAAACTATGCAGGAATTTTGGAGAAGTGCAAAACTCACAACCGCATGACTGATCTGCCTACACAAGTGAGATCATTTTTCTTTTCAACCCCACCACGTTTCTTGCCATTTCCTCATAAGGTGACAAACTAATGTGACAACCTTGTGCTGAAACAGGGTTGCCCACTCCCTTTAAGGAATTATTCGTTTTGATTCTAAAGTTGGCTTCTGTGTCAGATTTTTCCTCTTGTTACAATATTCATTGAGGGGTTTTTTTCTATATTCATTCAGGTGGTGAGGGTGTCGCTGGCTAGACCATCCCAGTTAAGAATCAACCACGTCACTGTGGGTCTGGAGTGACATGTTAGGCCAGCAGTTTCCTTCCCTAAAGAACGTTTAGTGAATCAGATGCGTTTTTTCCAACAATTGACAACAGAATCATGGTCATGATCAGATTCTGGATTCCTGTTTTTTTACTGAACTCATTTTTCACCATCTGCCATGGAGGGATTTGAACCTGGGTCACAGAACACACCCTGGTCTCTGGATTAACAGTCCAGCGATAATTCCACTAGGCTGTCGCCTCCCCTAAAACTTTGTTGTCATTGCACCAACCAAGGTAAAAAATGAGCAGATCTGCGAAATGATGGATATGCTGGTCAATATCAAAAGTATCATATCAACATACTCTGGGTAGCTCTGACCTCTACACTGTGTTTACTATCTTTAGGGTATAATTTACATGATTAATTAATAATGACACATTAGATTAGATTCCCTACATTGTGAAGACAAGCCCTTCGGCCCAACAAAGTCCACACCAACCCTCCAAAGAGTAACCCACCCAGACCCATTCCCCCCCCCCCACTACATTTACCCCTGACTAATGTACTTAACACGATGGGCAATTTAGCGTGGCCAATTCACCCAACCTGCACACGCTTTGGATTGTGGAAGGAAACCCACACAGACACGGGGAGAATGTGTGTCTACACGGACAGTCACCACAAGGCAGGGATCGAACCCCAGGCCCCTGGCGCTGTGAGGCAGCAGTGCTAACCACTGAGCCACCGTACCACCCAGAGTAGCTTCATTCTCAGAAGATCTATGTCTTCTGCATGGATTTGGAAGAAAGGTTTGTGTTTATGAACCGTTTTTCATGATCACTGGCTATTTCAGAGGAGAGGTCGGAAGTAGAGCAGCAGTAGGTCATTGCCTTTCTGTCATTCGACCAAATCATGGCTTCTGCTCCAGAGCAATTTTCCTGGGCCTTACACCTTTCATGCCTAGTGATCCATTGATCCCAGTCTTGAACATATTCAGAGGTACACAGCACAGAAACCAGCCCTTCAGCCCAACTCGTCCATGCCGACCAGAGATCCCAAACTGAACCAGTCCCATTTGCCTGCATTTGGCCCACGTCCCTTTCCTATCCATGTACCTGTCCAAATATCTTTTCAGTGTTGTAAATGTACCGACCTCCACCACTTCCTCTGGCAGCTCAGTGTGAAAAGGTTGCTGCTCAGGTAGGGGATCCCAAAGGTCCAACATCATCCGAGAGAAGAAATTCCTCCTCATCTCAATCCTAACTGGCCTGGCCAAAAGCACCCCCTCCACAACTCCTGAGACAGTATCCCCTGGCTCCTGGGGTCCAGCCAGAAGGAAACATCCTTCCTGTATCTCCCAGGTTTTAGACCTGTCACAATATCCTATATTTCGATATGATCACCTCTCCTGGTGTAGCAGCCTTGCGGACAGAGGTTTGATGGTTACAGAGTGTAACAGCATCCACTTAGGAAAGCAAGAAACCATGGAGGGAATAAGAAATGGAATTTGTCCTAACTTTGTCCTGAATTATGGGTGACTTTTACACATCTTACTGTATTTTCAGGAATAATAAATTACTAATTCCATCACGCTCATTCTTCTAAACCGGACAGAACATAGACCCAGTGTCTTCAATCTGTCCTCATGGCACAGCCCTAGCTCAAGCAGCAGCCTCAAAGTACATTGCAAATGACAAGCTGGGCCCTAAAATGTAGGGTGGCTCAGTGGTTAGCACTGTTGCCTTACAGTATCAGGGACCCAGGTTCAATTCTAGCCTTGGGAATGTGTGTGAAGTTAGTGCATTATTCTCCCCGTGTCTGCGTGGGCTTCCTCCAGGTGCTCAGGTTCCTACCACAGTTCAAAGATGTGCAGGTTAGATGGACTGGCCGTGTGAAATTGCCCAATAATAGTGTCCAGGGATGTGCAGGCTAAGTGAGTGAGCCTTGGGAAATGTGGGGTTTACAGGGATAGAGGAAGGGGTGGGTCTGGGTTCAATGACCTTTACAGGACTGTGCAAACTCAATGGGCTGAATGGCCTCTGCGCACAGTAGGGATTCCATGATTGTCAACATGCTAGAATGGCAGTTAACTTGTGCCCAGCAATGGTATCATGAGCAGGTGATCTGTTTTTTGCTATGTCAATTAAGGAATAAATTTTCACAACAATGTCAGGTCAAACCACTGGGTTCAGCATTAACCCTCCCACTGTCCCTCTGAGATGGGATGCTCAAGAGGGAGAGGAGCTGAGTTACCTTTGAGAGTAACTACTGTGAAATGACCAAACTTCAGCAACTCTTGATCATGTTGGGAATTGGTGGAATATGGTCTGCTATTCCCACTCTCCATGAGGGTGAGCGCTGAGTTGAAGGTTTCTCATTGAAAGAGAGGGAATAATCAACCATAAGGACATATGTAGGTGGTTCCTGCAGAAATCTGGACAAAGAGTCCCTCAGCCTGAAGGAGACACACGCTCATGACCAGAACGCGTGCTTTGGGAATCTTTTTAGCATGGGGCCTTTGCAGCAACAACAGAATTCCGGTTGACTGGAAAATTCATCTACGCTTACCGCCTGCCTTAGGTGTGGAAGATTGAGAACAAATTCTACTTGGTCACATTACAAGCACTTTTCCATTGCCAATGTGCACTGGAGTGGGACTCACACATACAGCATCGGGCCCAGAGACGAGAACACTCTCTGTCTATCTCCGAGCTGAAATGGGATTGTAGAGGAGACTGCAGCTTCCAGTTATATAGGAGTTATTTAAGGATAATGGTAAGGACGTTTGGGATTTAATGTTTCAGAGAGGACAGCTCTGGGAATAACATCGCAGCACTGATCGGAAAGAGCTTGTTTTGCGCCAAATGGTGGACTGTTCGGGTGCCAGAATCGAGGGGCCAGGATTGTGAGGAGGGAGAGACAAGCTGTTCGAGCTGGGAACCGTGAATATTAACGACTTCCAATGGTTTCAGCAACATCAGCCCAATGAGTCCTGAGTCCCGGTGTCGAGTCAGGTCTGGGGTGGACCAGTGAGGGGGGGGAGCTGTTGCGTTTAGGATAAAGACAGGACTTGCCTCTGGAATCTGTGCAATATTTCAATAAAATGGGCTCAAGCACAATAGAATCAGGGAGTCATTATAGAACCGAAGGAGGCCATTCAACCCATCAAGACCAGATATAGCACCATCTAAGGTGGTGGAGCTGGTAGCGCATAGAAATGAAAGAACTACAGCCAATTACAAAGCAATGACAAAAGAAAGAGTACTTTCTTAACAATTTAAGGAATATTTAGCAAAATAAATGAAAGCACAAATGAAGCAGTGGGCCAAATTCTGACGGATCTGTGTTTTACAGAGTAGATGGTAAATTTCCTCATGAATAAGATACCAGTGTTAAATGCCAGAGGTTAAATGCTGTTCAGGTTGACACTTTTATTCCAACTCACACTTCACAAAACTCTTAACAAAATGAAAACCCGAAAGAACTGCAAATGCTGCAATTCAGAAACAAAAACGGAAATTGCTGGAAAACCTCTGGAGATCTGGCAGCATGTGTGGAGAGAAATCAGAATTAATGTTTCGGCTTGAGTGACCCTTCCTCAGAACCCTTAACACTCTGATTACTTGGTCCCCATTGTCCTCAACTGGGCGAAAGGTGAGGACTGCTGGAGATCAGAGACTAGATCAGAGGATTGCTGGAAAAGCACAGCAGGTCAGGCAGCTTCCGAGGAGCAGGAAAATCGACGTTTCGGGCAAAAGCCCTTCATCAGGCATCACTCTAATCTAGGCCCTATTGTTCTCATCCAATTATGCCTTAATTAACAGATAATCCCTGTTTCCTACTTGATTATAACAAACAAATTTTATGCAACAATCGAACTGATGAGATAATTGAGGGTATCAGAGTGGAGACTGCTTCCCCATTTTAGTTTTGAGAAATATCTTTTGCTGTGTGTTTGGTTGCACTTTACACCAATGCTGCTGATCTTTGGTCACTGGGACCGGAGGGGTGTGAGCTGATCAGACCAGAGGGGTGTGAGCTTCTCATGGATCTGCTCCTGTGCAATACAGATTCCCCAGAATGTTTAGACTAAGAGAAGGGACTACGTAAACTATGCTTATATTCTCCGGGATGTGGGAGACAAAGGGGTGATTTGATTGAAGCTTGAAGCAAATGGATAGGATCGATGGACAGAAATGGTTTCTCCTGATGGGTAGTCAAGGACAGAGTGAGCCACCAGGGACATTACAAAATATTTCATCAAACAGAAGTGCGGAACTCCCTCGAACCAAAAGCTCCATTCCATCATTTTCAATCTCATTTTGTGCCGGACGAGGCGTTAGGCTGTCAGTTAGCCGCGATTGCATCGAAGGGCTGGACAGGCAGGAAATGCAGGCGGCCTACTCTTTACCCATTTGCATGTGGAACCTGCTGTCGATATCAGTAATTCAACTGATAGCAATATCACCTTCAGTAACAGTCTGTGTCAAGAGGACAGCACCATTTTAAACAAGTGAATAATAAGGATAGGTTTGGGGTCAGTACCTGGTTGTAGTGCTTCTCACAATAGGCCAGGCCTTTCCGCTCAAAATGATGATGTCCCAGAAATGGCTTCTCACATTTTGCACAAACAAAATGCTGCAGGAGATGAAACAGAACAAAGTAATTAATCAGTCATTCCCAGAACGTGGGTAACACTGGTGAGCCCAGTGTTTATTGCTCACCCCAATCCAACGTAGAATATGGAACAGGAACAGGGCCTTTGGCCCACTGTGTTGACCATGTGCTGACCATGTTGCCATTGTAAAGTAATCCCATCTGCCTGCACAAAATCTGTATTCCTTGCCTGTTCACGTGCCTGTTTAAATATTGCTATCATATCTGCTTTGCCCACTTCCCCCGGCAGTGTGTTCCAGGCAACCACCACCCTTTGTGTGAAAAACTTGCCATGCACATCTCCTTCAAACTTTCTCCCTCTACCTTAAACCTATGTCCCCCCCCCCCCCAGTATCTGACATGTCCACCCTGGGAAAGAGACTCGGATTTCCATTCTAATCATCATTTTACACACTCGTATCAGGTCGACCCCCACCCCCAGCCTCTGACACTCTCGCAAAAACAATCCAGGATTGTCCAACTTCTCCTTATAGCTAATACACTCCACCCCCACCTTCACCGCAGGCAACTCCAGTCCATGCAACGTCCTGATAAACCTTGCTTTGCATCATCTCCAAAATCTCCACCTCCTTCTTTTTGTGTGGGAACCAGAACTGCACTCAATACTCCAAATGCGACCTAACTAAAGTTTTATACATTCTCAGCACATCTTGTATCCCCAAAGCCCCAACTTGTGAAGGGCAGCATGCTGTACACCTTCTTTACCACCTTGTCTACTTGTGCTGCCACTCGCACAGCGAGCTGTGGACCTGCACCCCAAGATCCCTCTGTATATCAATGCTCCAAAAGGGTCCTGCCACTTACTGGCTACTTTCCTCTTGCATTTTGATCTCCCAAAATGTGTCAGCTCCCACTTGCCCCGAGTGAAGTGGTGGTGAGCTGCCTTCTTGAGTTGTTGCTGTTCAAGGCGCCCACAAGTGCCCGACAGGAGGAGAGCTGCGGGGTTTACATGCACGGCCAGCGAGAGCTGTGGTACGGTTTTGGGGTCAGGCAGCTGGGCGATGCGGAGGTCATCCCCTTGTACCCGCCCTCTGGCTGCCGAACACTGGGTTGACGGTGACATGGTTTGTAGTAACCTCGCCCAGCCCCGTCCGGCCTCGCGGTAAGTGGTGAGGGAACAGACCCAAAATCCTCAGCGGCTTTTCCTTCCAATCCAGTCACGTCCACTCCCACGTTGAGGGTTCATCGGGGGGGGGGGTAATTGAAGTGGACTGGTTATCTCTCAGTGGAGGGAGAGGGGCTGGAGTTGGCTTACACCCCTTTCAATCAGCCTCACAGCAGCCTGGGATACACATGAGAAAGTCTCCATTCCCCCACAGCACCAAGATGGCGCAGACAAAGGGCTGGTTTGACTCCAGTATTCGAAAGATACTTCCCATTAAGGTGTATGAGGGACTGCAGCAATGCTGTGTCTCCCTCCCATGCTGTGGCACTAACTCAGCGACCAATGCAGCTGCTCTAAACCCACCCCAGGAGCCTAGATCACCCAGGAGGAGACAGGTTGTTACAAGCACCGCATGTGAGTCCATATGCTCCCTCACCGTGGCCCCTCTCTAGTCCTCCCGTCAGGAACTCAGTCTCTCAGTTCCACAAGACAAGAGCTTCCTCAGAGCTGAACCCCCGCCCACACTGCAGGGAAGTTGTAAAATAGGAAATGGGTGACAGTGACGAAGAAAGGAGGGTCAAACTGCCAGGACTGCTCCACGATTTGCTAAATGGTTTGCCCCTGCTCCAGACTTACCGGGGTTTGCCAGGCCATTCACTGACTTTCACCACAGTGGCCTCTTCAGAAACCACACAAGGTTTTGGGTCATCTGAAGGCACAGACATATTTTACAGACTGCAAACTTTCCTTTCTCTGAGCCCTGGCTTTATTGTTGATACTGAAAGGTTCTCACCCTGATTACCAGACCAACTGGAAGCATCTTCCACTACTACAACAACTGGTACCTCTACATAGCACCTGTAAGGCAGCGGGTTCTCCCGTGGTGTTGTTGGACAGATCCTGACACTGGGTCACATGAGCTGGTGGACTGGGCACCTAAAAGTCCAGAAAGTAAAGGGAGGCAGAGCGGCCAGAGAGACTCAGAAAGGGAGCTGCAGAGCATATCATCCAGGCAGCTGAATGGGCAGACACCAAGGTTGGAGGGATTGAAGTGGAGGATGCTGAAAGGGCCAGACTGGGAGGGTCGTAGGGTGGCTGGACATTACAGAGGTGAGGCCAGGAGGGATTTGCAAACAAATGGAGGCACTGCTAGACCAGGAGCCGGTGAGAATGAGTGATCAGGAGTCGGTGTGAATTAGAAACACAGGCAGCAGCCTTTCCCCAGTTAATGGGAGTTCAGCCAGGAGTGTGCTGGAATAGTTGCGTTTAACAGTAATACTGAGGGATTTCAGCACCTGGAAGAGCTGAGATGGGGCACAGACGTGTAGAGATTTTCTAATCACCCTGCTCAGAGACGTCACGACCCACCTCTGGAGCAGATAGGGAGTTGAACCTGGGTCTCCTGGCCCACACATATGGGCACTGCACCATAAGAGAAGTTGATAGCCTGGGGGACAGTGCAGATGTGGGATGGGAAGCTCAGCTGAGGGGGTCAGGCGGGGCACCCTAATGGTGAGCCCCTGGCCCGGCCTGAGACTGGGGAGAGGGTTAGACACACCGTGCCGTTTGTCCATCCGCAGCCCCCCTCCCTGTGACAGGTTCCTGAGGCTTCCTGCCGCTGGCTCACCCACCTCAACGTGCCACTGCTTGCCCAGAGCGTTGACCACTCGCCCCTCGATTGGCCTGCGGCACGCTCCGCAGATCGGAATGCCCATTTTGTCATGGCATGGGAGACAGTACAGCTCCCCCTTCAGCTCTCGGGCCTCCACTGTCAGCTCCTTCCTGTAAAATTACCAAACACACACTCCCATTACTAACATCAACAAGTCTAAACCATTACCCTCCAGACATGGGGGGGGTGGCACAGTGGCTCAGTGGCTAGCGCTGCTGCCTCACAGCGCCAGGATCGTGGGTCCGATCCCACCCTCGGGCGACTGTCTGTGTGGAGTTTGCACATTCTCCCCGTGTCTGTGTGGGTTTGTCCCAGTATCCGCTCGCTTCCACAAAGGATGTGCTGGTTAAGTGGATCGGCCGTGCTAAATTACCCAAGTGTCCAGGGATGTCAAGACTAGGTGGGTTAGCCATGCAGGGCACTACAGATGGGGTGCGGTGAGGCTGGGTGGGATCCCTTTGGAAGTTCGGAGTGGACTCGAATGGCCTGCTTCCACACTGCAAGGATTCTGCACACTCTTTGCCAACACATTTACCATCTTGGCCTTGTTGGAAATCATGGGATAAAATAAAAGGCTCAATGATTCAACTCAGTCACAGTTCGCACAGCAATAAAGCAGTAGGGGACAGTAATGAAAGGACTGGGTATGGCAAGCCCACAGAGGAGGTAGAAGATGGGTATAATTGTCAGTGTAATTACCAACGAGTGAAATCAAGAGACACCCTGAGTGACAAGTCATTGCCGCTCTGTGCAGGGGAATGGAAAATCCTATCAATCATTGACCTCTGTGATTACCAGATCTAATCATGGAGGACATTGAATGAGTCTTCCAATGAAAACTAATGTGCAAGGGCTGGGGGGAGAAAGCAAGAGGTTGGCACAAGGTGAATGACGCTCATTTAACATGCCACGGTACTTGACACAATCAAGCAGCGTCAGAGCGGTAAGATACCTGGCCCAGATGGATTTCAGGTTGAATTCTACAAAGCGTTTACAGGAGTCTTAGCTGGTCCACTAATGGACATGTACAATTACTCATATAGTCAGGGCTACCTCCCGCCTTCGCTGAAAGAGGCAAATATCTCCCGCATTCTCAAAAAAGGAAAGGACTCAGAAGATTGGGCATCATACAGACTAATATCTTTGCTAAATGTAGATTTTAAAATTCTTTCTGAAACATTAGCATTGAGGCTGGAGAGGGTTTTGCCATATATCATAAAAGAGGATCAGACGGGGTTTATCAAGGGCCGTAGATCATCTAATAATATCAGATGGGTTTTGAATGTGATTCAAGTCTGTCGTCAGGAAAGAATAACGGGAATAGTAGTCTCGTTGGATGGGGAGAAGGCATTTGACAGAGTTGATGGTCAAACCTGTTCTATATGTTGGAAAGGTATTTGCTAAATGGTTCTCAACACTGTATAATGACACCAAAGCAGTTCTGATCACCAATGGATTAGGCTCGGATAGCTTCAGTGTGGGTAGGGGTTGCTGTCAGGGATGTCCTCTCTCACCGTTGCTATTCACGCTAATAATTGAGCCACTAGCGGAAGCTATACAGGCTGATTCTAATATAACGGCCCCAAGAGTTGGCACGGGTAAACATAAAATTACCCTTTATGCAGATGATGTTCTCCTTTTTCTTAGTAATCCTTTGATGTCCGTGCCTCACCTGATCCAAGTTATTAATATATTTACTGCACTCTCAGGTTACAAAATTAATTTCTCAAAATCGGAGGCCATGCCGATGGGTGGTCTCACTAATATGTCCCACTTATTGGACGGGTCTCACTTCCCTTTCGGTGGTCTCTGGAGAGTTTCTTATATTTAGGCATTTTTATCACCCCGGTATTTGGTCAGCTGTACAAGGTCAATTTTGTGCATCTACTGGAAAGGATAAGGCAGGACCTCCAGCGATGGGGAGACCTTCCAATTTCCTGGCTGGGCAGAATAGCACTAATTAAAATGAATGTCCTGCCCCGTCTCCTATACCCTATGAGAATGCTCCCGGTGATGCTGCCGAGGCTGGCACTACGTAAATTGTATGGTTGGCTGGGTTCTTTCATCTGGAATCATAGACGGCCCCTCATTAAGCTGAAGAAGCTACAGCTTCCACAGGCAAAGGGAGGGCTGGATTTTCCAGACTTTAGGAAGTATCAGCTGAGTTCCCTGTTAAGCTGCATAGCCGATTGGGTCTCGTCTGACCCGCAATCAATCTGGCTGGACATTGAGGCTTCTCAAGTAACGTGTCCTCTTATTAACCTCTTATTTTCAGGTAAGATGAAAGTCATTATGGACCATTGTAAAACCCTATAGTATTAGACACAATTAAAGCCTGGAGGATAATGCGGTAAAATGAGGGTAATTCACACAAAACATCCCCTTATACTCCTATAGTGGGGGCATGGGGTTTTCAACTGGGGCTCACAGACGCCACATTTGAATCCTGGAGTTCCAGGGGTATCTCCTGTTTAGGGGATCTGTTTGATGAGGGGGTCATGATGCCTTTTGAACAGCTGCACCAGAAATTTGGACTGCTTAATAGAGATCTCTTTCAATACTTCCAAATTCGAGATTACATACAGAAGAAGACTACGTTATTAGATAGCCTTTACAAATCTGATAGAGAATGTAGAGTGTTGTGGCCAATGGGTTTACCCTCGGTCAGCACTCTCTACCATTTATTACATAATGAAGTGTCAGAAGACATGGAACATGGGATCAGGAATTGGGGTTGGAAATATCCACAGAAATGTGGGATGGCATAGAGTCATAGAGATGTACAGCATGGGAACAGACCCTTCGGTCCAACCCATCCATGCCGACCAGATATCCCAACCCAATCTAGTCCCACCTGCCAGCACCCAGCCCATATCCCTCCAAACCCTTCCTATTCATATACCCATCCAAATGCCTCTTAAATGTTGTACCTCCACACATCCTCTGGCAGCTCATTCCATACACGTACCACCCTCTGCGTGAAAATATTGCCCTTAGGTCTCTTTTATATCTTTCCCCTCTCACCCTAAACCTATGCCCTCTAGTTCTGGACTCCCCCAACCCCAGGGGAAAGACTTTGCCTATTTACCCTCTCCATGCCCCTCATAATTTTGTAAGCCTCTACAATGTCACCCCTCAGCCTCCGATGCTCCAGGGAAAACAGCCCCAGCCTGCTCAGCCTCTCCCTGTAGCTCAGATCCTCCAACCCTGGCAACATCCTTGTAAATCTTTTCTGAACCCTTTCAAATTTCACAACATCCTTCCGATAGGAAGGAGACCAGAAGTGCACGCAACATCTGGAAAAATGCCAGAAAAATCTCCATCTGTAATAGAACCCAAGCCATTCAGTTAAAGATACTCCATAGGTCTCATATAACACCGGAACGATTGGCAAAATTTAGGGCAGGAGCATCTCCAATGTGTCCCAAATGTAAAATAGAAGTGGGCACTCTCACTCACTGCTTATGGACATGTCATAAGATCCGCAAACACTGGGTCAGAGTAGCAAATGCGCTGACAGAAATCTTGGGAGCAGAAATTGGAGTAGATCCAGTATTTCTTCTCCTGGGCTTTTCGAACCTGCCTTCCCTGGATGTGCACGGGAGGAAATTATTTATCATTCTCTCCTTTTGTGCAAGGAAAAATATCTTGGTAAACTGGGTAGCTGAGGGGCCCTCCAGGATTTCTGAATTGGCACAGGTTAATCATGGAATGTATTCCCCTTGACTTCCTTACAAATATGGTGCACCAAAAAACTGAATTATTCTACAAAATATGGCAGCCCTTCCTGAATTACATAGATACAGATATTTCGGCCATTTTGTCAAGGGCTTTCATCTTGTTGAGGTAATGGTTCTGGCTGGTCCAGGGGCCCTTGGGGGAGGAATCCCGCATGAATAGGGGTTTTATTATGTTAATTCGTTAATTTGATGTTAATTCGGTCCGAGCATGTACTTCACTATTTAATTACTATGTTATCTTTTTTTTCTTGAGTAATGTAAGATATTTTATTATACCCTCTGGTTAGTTATAGGTTAGATTAGTAGTTAATTGAGTTTTGTCTTTTTCTTTTTTTTTCTTTATCTTTTCTTTTCGTTTGACAGGTTTTGGTTATTTATTTAATATTTAATTGTATATTAGTGTTTGTATTTGTGTTTTCTATTTTGTAAGTTTGTAAAAATATGTTAAATTTTCAATAAATATATCTATTAAAGAAAATGCCACAGTACAGGCACAAGGGGCCGAATGGTTTCGGTCTGCACTGGAACGATATTGTGATGCTGGGTATCCTATCTAACCCACACTGGATGAATATATAATTTGCGTTACTCTTTCATGGGAGTTGGGCATCACTGACAAGGCCAATGTTAGTTACCAAACCCCAAATGGCCTTCACCTCGGTCATCAAGTATCATCTCAGAGGAGGGTTGAGAGTCAAGCACCTTGCTGTAGGTCTGGAGTCACGTGCAGGCCAGATCTGATAAAGGAACCAGGTAGGCTTTTACAACAGTCGACAAGAGGGTCACCATATTGTGATAAGCTCCCAATTCCAGGTTTTATGACAATTAAGTACCACCGTTTGAACCCAAGCTCCCACATAATGCAAATTCAGTAATCTGGGAGCATTTTGCCACCTTTACTGAGTGACGATCAGGGGGCAATGCTGAGTCACAACTGGTATAGAGATTAATGTTTTCTTATCGCCTTAATGACATACAGTGAATGTAAACAGTCAATGGGTCGCCCACATTTCTCCTGGGATGTGAATGTTGCTAACCAAAGCCAGTACTTATTTCCCAGCTTTGGGTAGATGCCCCAAAACAGCCTTCTTGAACTGCCTGAGTACATTTGGTGTAAGGACACCCACAGCCCAGTTCGGAAGGGAGTCCCAGGATTTGACCTAGTAACAGTGAGGGAACAGCGATGCATTGTTAAGTCTGGATTGAGTGTGTCCTATGGGGGAGTTTGCAGGTGTTCCCATGTATCTACTGCCGTTGTCCTTCTAGATGGTGGAGCCTGGGAGCTTGCAGGGTGCTGTCGAATGAACCTGCTGCAGTGCATCTTGTAGATGGGGCACACTACTGCTACTGGCCATTGGTGATGGAAGCACCTTGGTGGATACGGTGCCAATCAAGCGGGCTGCTTTGTCCTGGATGGTGTCAAGCTTCTGAAGTGTGGTTGGAGCTGCCCCCATCCAGGCAAGTGAGGAGTACTCCATCACACTCCTGACATGTGCCTTGTAGATGGTGGACAGGCTTTGGGGAGGCAGAGGGTGAGTTACTGGCCACAGTATTCCGAGATTCTAATGTGCTTGTGCAGCCATTATGTTTACGTGGTGAGTTCAGTTGAGTTTCTGGTCAATGATAACCCCAGGATGTTGATAGTGGGTGCTTCAATGATGGTGTGTCAAGGGGCAATAGTTAGATTCTCTCTTGTAACAGATCATTGATCATTGATCCACCGCAGGAGTGTATTTGTGATCTGTACTGTACATCAATAGGGAGATATAGTTCTTAGGGCTAAAGGGATCAAAGGAACTGGGACAAAAGTGGGACTCAGTACAGGGAGATCTCTGATTTATGAACGTCCAACTTACAATCACTCGTATGTAGAATCACAATCCCGTATAGGGGTGTAATTTGAAAGTTCCAATATTTCCTTGTGCTTATGATCAGCTATTTCATATAATCCTACATTGTGTGTACAAATTAACTTTAGAACAAACTCACAAACAGAACCTGCTCCCACCCCAGCGACTGCATGTCCTGGCTTGGGTGATAAGCCTTGATCGTCATGCATGGCAGGATGGGTTCGAACAGCCGTATAAGGCCGACTCCTGCTCCTATTTTCTTTGTTCCCATTCTCCTGCATAATGGTCGAACTGTTCCTCTGACTCACCCACAGTGGGTACAGTTGAAATGATCAGCATGGTAAGCATCGCTCCTGTACATGAGTGGCACTTCATCGATGATGAGATGGCATTTCTGACAGATGTACTGGCCAAGGCGTTTTGCCTTCTCTCGGTTGTGACAGGGTCTGCAGAGATGCCTGTTGGTGAAAGATGATATCAGGGTCTTCAGCTACTCAGACTAGAAGCCACATGGCTCACACATGCACAAACACACCCGGTTAACGGATAAGCCCGACTGAATGTCTGTACATATAACTGTACACTCACAATTTAATATACAAAGCATCCACACAACACTTATAATATTAGTGAATAAATACTTGAAAGCTTTGTGTTTGTGATATTAACAGTTAAAGGAGTGTAATATTAAAGGCAGTGAATTGTCACCCACAATTATCCAAGACAGTAGCTGCTCACATTTAATGTAAACATGCAAGAATTCTGTAAACACACATACAAGTGCACAGCTACAGAGCTACATACAAATACACGGCTACATACATGTACACAGTGACATACAAATACACAGCTACATACATGTACAGAACCGCATACGTGTACAAAACCACATATATGAGGTTAGGTTCACCTCATTGCTATGGATCTAGACTCATATTTCTGTTAGCCTGACCAGGTGGGCACACAGACTCATTGGTGAAACAGACAGTTTTTACAACAATCATGGCTGCCATTATTACAGAACAGTTTTTAAATTCAAATTTCACCACCTGCCAGTGTGGGACCTGAACCCATGCCCCTAGTCCAACAATATTCACACTCGCACTCACACAGGCACACACACAGACACACACACAGGCACTCACACAGACACACACACAGGCACACACACAGGCACACACACAGGCACTCACACAGACACACACACAGGCACACACACAGGCACTCACACAGGCACACACACAGGCACTCACACAGGCACACACACAGGCACACACACAGGCACACACACAGGCACTCACACAGACACACACACAGGCACACACACAGACACACACACACAGGCACATACACAGGCACTCACACAGACACACACACAGGCACACACACAGGCACTCACACAGGCACATACACAGGCACTCACACAGGCACTCACACATATACACAGAGACATACACAAACAGAAACACAGTGATACACACGTGGACATACACACATAAAAACACATAAACATACAAACACAGCTCCACACATAGGCACATGCATACACTCACATACACACAGACACACATACTTACACATGTAGACACTCACACACACACACGCACACAGACATACACCACTCAGCGATAAATTCTAATAATTGTTCAGTAAAAAAAGGGGACCTTTCAGCTGTTTTCGCCTCTGGATAATTTGTTGACTGAATTTCATCTTCATGTATCTTCCCCATTTCCTTTCCTTTTCCAACTCCCTTTTAAACGGCCATCATGGAGTCTGCTACTCTGGGAGTTTCTATGACCTAACAGCCCTCTGAATCAAAATTGACTTTGGAACATTTCCATACAAGTACAGATACACCTGCCCACAATTCCTTGCTGGGTGTAAATTCTCAAACTGCGGGGCAGAAATATATGGACCCTCACACATCTGCACCCATTCTTTCCAGAGATTTCTATCCAACTGACAATTGACATCTCCACACTGTCATTCCTCAGCAACAGATATCCGTTATATTCACTGAAAGCTGATTAGAGGAATGATACAAACCGAGGCTGAACTCCAGTATCTCAGGCAAATTCAGATGGCGTTAAAAGAAAATGTACACTTTGGGACTTTGTGCTGAGATTGAGTTTAAGATCAGACTCTGATCCTGTTCCAGATGAGGCCACCATCTCTGGTCCAAATGAAATCTGAAGGGAAATGAATGAACTCTCGCCCCACCCCTTATTTTTAACAATTCCTATTTCTGTTGGCAATAGAATTATCTTCCATCCCTAAAACTGCACATCTCATTTACCCAAACCAGATGTAGGAATCTATGGTGTGGGTGTGAATGACTATCCTGATATACCCTCCCAAATTGTAACCTTCCATATCATTCCAGCAGTCAGAGAGTGGTTTTTAAGAGTTCATCTCAATTTACATGCCATTAAAACCCTTAATCTGAGGGGATGAACCTCAGATTTATAGAAATCCATCTCCTTCCAATCAATATGAATCCATTTATAATCCTGTCTGCAGCAATTTTCACAAATGCCTCATTGTATGATGTGGTTTTATTTATTTATTCACAGGATGAGAGTGTTACTGGATAGGCCAGAATTTATTGTCCATCCCTAATTTCCAGGAAGGAAATTAAGAGTTAGCTACATTGTTGTGGGTCTGGAGTCACGTGTAGGCCCGACCAGGTAAGGATGGCAGTTTCCTTCCCTAAAGTGAACCAGGTGGGTTTTCCTGACCATTGACAATGGATTCCTGATGAAGGGCTTTTGCCCAAAACGTCGTTTTTGCTGCTCGTTGGATGCTGCCTGAATTGCTGTGCTCTTCCAGCACCACTGATCCAGAAAATAGATTTATGGTCATCATTAAACTCCCAATTATGGATTTTTATTGAATTCAAATTCCACCTTTTGCCGCAGTGGGTGTTCAAACTCAGGTCCCCATGGACATTAACAATCCAGTGACAAAGCCATTAAATCATTGCCTCCCCAATAAAATCCCCAAGGACTCAACAACAGTTAATCAACAGTGATCAATCAGTCCTCAATCTTTCCAAAATGTATGCATCAATTTCACTCCAATCTGTAAATATCTATCTAATTTCAATCTTCAGGGATCAATCTACCTGTGATCGAGGCATTCCTCCAGTTCTAGTCTGTAGGGGGACTGGGATCCACTAGATCTGCAAACCTCAGCCTGATTATAGCCTGTTCACCCCAATCAATGGACAATGTAAGGGTCATCAGGTATTGGGAGGTTTTCCTGATTATCTTAAATGACCAAGGGTCAACCTGCCTGTAATCCACTGGCATTAATCGACTGAAATCAGTCTGAACTGTACCATCAAGCTCACCGATTGCTATGACTGTGATGTATTCCACTGTCCTCCAGTATGGGTGGCATGGTGGCTCAGTGGTTAGCACTGCTGCCGCACAGCGCCAGGGACATGGGTTCGATTCCCACTTTGGGCGACTGCTTGTGTGGAGTATGCACATTCTCCCCGGGTCTGCCGAGTGCATTGGTTTCCTCCCACAATCCAAAGATGTTCAGGCCAAGTGAATTGACTATGCTAAGTTGCCCATAATGTCAGGGGTAAATATAGGGTAGCGGAATGGGACTGGGGGGGTTACTCTTTGGAGGGTCAGTATGGACTTGTTGGGCCAAAGGACCTGTTTCCATACTGTAGGGAATCTAATCAGCTTTAAGGGAATTAGATTATCACAGGGAATAAAACTGATTTTGCCTCAGACAATGGGCAGGTATCATTACCACACATTGGGGAATAATCCATGGACCAGTCACACAACAATGATCATTTGCCCCCTGGCTGGTTCTTGCAATCCTCTTAAAATGATTTCATCATTTTGAAAAATCACAAAACGCAACATTCAATCTTAAAGTCCTTTCTCTGCTCCCTGTTTCCGGCTCCTTGTTCAATTCACTGCTCCACAATCCCTGCTCCCTGCCTGTTATTTCCTGTTGAGTGTTCCCTGTTTTCCACTCAATATTCTCTATACCCTGCTCCCCATTCCCAGTTTCTTATTCTATGTCCCCTGTTCCGTATTCCCTGTCCCCACTCCCTGTCTTCCATTCCCTATTCCCTGTTACTACTCTCCATTCCCTGCTTCCTATCCCTTGTTTCCCACTCCCAATTCCCTGCATCCTATTCTCCATTCACTATTCCTTGTTCCCTGGACCCTACTGTCTTTTTCACGTTCCTTATTTCCTGTTACCTGCATACTCTTCCTTGGAGAGTCACAGATTCACAGAAAAGGCCCTTCAGCCCATCAAGACTGCATTGATACTAAAAGGGCGTTATTCCCAATTTCCCAAATCCTTGAATGTTACGGTATTATTTGAGGTGCTCATCCAAATATTGTTTAAAGGTTGTAATATTTCCAGCCTCCACTACTTTTTAAGGTAGTACATTCCAGATGTCCACTAACCGCTGAGTGTTAAACCGAGGGCATGGCTCCTGTTGGTTCTCTCACTCTCTTGTTGCATGATTTGGAGGTGCCAGTGTTGGACTGGGGTGTACAAAGTTAAAAATCACACAACACCAGGTTATAGTCCAACAGGTTTAATTGGAAGCACTAGCTTTCGGAGCGACACTCCTTCATCAGGTGGTACTGTTGGACTATAACCTGTTGCGTGATTTTTAACTCTCTTGTTGCAGTTGGCAGTTCCACTCTCTTTGCTCAGCTCATGGGGTGTTTATGATGAACAGACGTTATTTACAGAATTCTTTTAGAATTCTGCACAGACTCAAAGTGTATTTCTAGGCCCCGAAGCCAAGAACTCTTATTTGTGCACAAGAACATTTCCAGTTTTGTTCAATTTAATTTACTTCTCAATTGATTCAGAATGTCTCACTGACATCGTAGTAAGAACACAGGAACTAATTTCTGACAAAGTGCCTTGAAGAAGGATCGTTTCATGGGAAATTTATTTTTTTCATCTTATAATAATGATCTTTGTTTTTGAATCTTAAAAGAACTTCTTATGAACTAGCTTGATAAACTGAGGAATCTGATGAAAGAGGTTAATCACTGTGCTCATTTAGGATCTCAACAGTTTGGCCTTGTTTAAACAGAAAGAGCAAGGAATATGCGACACAGAAAGGGATTGTTAGAGACTGTAGAGTCAGTGAATTATAGTTGGAAGTGTGTGTCATGTGTTCATCTGTGTGTGTGCAGTGTCAGACATTATGTAGATGTGGCTGTGCATCTATGTGTCTTCGTATATGTGTGTATGTGTTTGTGTCTATCTGTGTGATTGTGTCTGTATAAGTGCGCCTATGTGTATATTTCTACGTGCATGTGTATCTCTGTGTGTCACTGTATATGTGGAAGTGTTCATATCTGTGTATCTAAGTGTGCATCTATGTCATTGCGAATGTCTGTATTGCAACTGTGTGAATATGTCTGTGTGTATATATATATTTGTATCAGGATTTTGACCCAGCAACATTGAAGGGATGGGGATATATTTCCAAGTCAGGATGGTGACTGGCTTAGAGGGGAACTTGCAGGTGGTGGTGGTCCCATGTATCTGCTGCCCTCGTCCTTTGAGATGGAAGTAGCTGTCTGAGGATCTTTAGTGAATTTCTGCAGTGGGTCTTGTAGATAGTACACACTGCTGCTACTGAGCATCGGTGGGGGAGGGAGTGAATATTGCAGGTTGTGGATGTGGTGCCAATCAAGTGAGCTGCTCTGTCCTGGTTTAGTGTTGATTTTCTTTCAAATTGTTGGAGATGCATTCATCCAGAATACCCATGGAGTTGGCATGATACGTCAATCAGAAAGAAATGGTGATGGAAATAGGTACTAAGTTAGCACAGCATTACAAGAGTCCATGCTCTGGGCAGATGGCATTAGGTTCATGGATTGGTATAGGTGCGTGCTGAAGGTTTGTTTTGTATTTCATCCCATCTGGAGAAGGAAGGTATCCTTTTGGTTTGGTCCCAGGGCCACCTATGGTGGAGGTAAGGTACCGCTAGGCCTGCAAAAATGCATATAAAGTGGGTGAACGCAATGGGACTGACAAGGATAGTCACAAAATTAGACAAAATAACATGGAGTTTAAAACAGAGGTCAGTATTTGAACAAGTCTGGAAATGTAATATTATTATAGAATTATAGAATTTATGCAGCTTGACTAATTCCCCAAAACACCCTCTTCACAATAGAGTATGTGCATCTGTTTGTGTGTGTGTGTGTTTTATAGGAGTGTGTGTGTGTGTATTTGCGTATACGAAGACGTGTGTGCATGGGTATGTGTTTGTTTGTACAGGAATGAGTCTGTGTGTGCAGGATTAAGTGTGTGTGTGCCTGTGATTGTGGAGATAATGCAAGGAAAGGGAGTGTATATGTCTGCGTGTATATATATATATATATATATATATACGCATGAGCGCATGCATTTACAACTTTGTGTCCTTGGGTGTACTTGTCTCAATTAACATGCATGTGATTAGGACTCTGCATGCCTGTGCACAAGAGTGTGTGTGTGCAGGTGTATGTGTATATATATGTCGGTATGTGTGTCTATGTGTCAGTGTGTATGTGTGTGTGTGTGAAAGAGTGTCTGAGTGTCTATGTCTGACTGAACGTATGTGAGTGTGCGTACGTGTGTGTGTGTGTATCTGTCTTTGTGTGTGTATGTGTCTTTGTGTGTGTCTTTGTGTGTGTGTGTGTATGTATATGTGTCTTTGTGTGTATGTGTGTATGTGTCTTTGTGTGTGTGTGTCTGTGTGTGTGTATGTCTTTCTGTGTGTGTGCCTTTGTGTGTTTGTGTGTGTGTGTGTGTGTGTATGTATATGTGTCTTTGTGTGTGTATATGTGTCTTTGTGTGTATGTGTGTATGTGTCTTTGTGTGTTTGTGTGTGTGTGTATGTATATGTGTCTTTGTGTGTGTATATGTGTCTTTGTGTGTATGTGTGTATGTGTCTTTGTGTGTATGTGTCTTTCTGTGTGTGTGCCTTTGTGTGTTTGTGCGTCTGTGTGTGTATGTGTCTGTGTGTGTATGTGTCTGTGTGTGTGTATGTGTGTCTTTGTGTGTATGTGTGTCTTTGTGTGTATGTGTCTGTGTGTGTGTGTTAGATCTGGGAACACCAACAGTGCAGATATAAAGTGAGCTCTATTCTCATTCCACAAATCCAACGACAGAGCGAGCAGCTTTCTCTGGCTAAATTAACTCAGTAAATGTTCAGAGTGAGGGCACTTCCAGGCTTTTCTGTCAGTCTGCAACTGAGCCTGACGACAGGTGTTGGCTGGCCGTTCCGTGTGAAAGTTGTGTTTGAACTTGAAACCGCTTTGATTGAAGGAGCTGAAATTCAAGCCCTGTGGAGCTGGACTGCCAGAGTCAACAAACAGAGCAGGGGGTATAGCCTACAAAACCTCACAGAGTACACACTCCAGTCCCTGTGACCAATCCACACTCCAACATCAAGTCTCTAATTTTACAAAACAATCTACTCCTGACACGCAAATGCCTGATGAGGTCGGCACTGAACGTCTCCCGTACTCTTCCATCCATGTACCGTTTCAGTGGGCCGACAGACTCTGCCGTGTGGTCCCCTGTTCCACCTCTCTCTAACCTGAACCCTGTCCACACACAGAAAAAAGCACCTTCAGATTAAATGTGAAGAATCATTCCTGACAGCCACACAGCCTTACAG
Organism: Chiloscyllium plagiosum; assembly: GCF_037043375.1. Lineage (NCBI taxonomy): Eukaryota > Metazoa > Chordata > Chondrichthyes > Orectolobiformes > Hemiscylliidae > Chiloscyllium > Chiloscyllium plagiosum. Next base: position 84,411,510 of record NW_028270151.1, on the reverse strand, counting down.
CGCAGAAACATGCCCTTCGGCCCAACTTGTCCATGCCGACCACGTTTCCCCAAACTGAACTAGTGCCGTTTTCTTGCGTTTGGCCCGTATCCCTCTAAACCTTTCCTATTCCTAAACCTGCTCAAAAGCCTTTCAAAGTTTGTATTTATATCTGCATCCATCAATTCCTCTGGCTGTTCATTCCTTACGCGCACCACTCTCTGCATACAACAGCTGCCTCCCAGGTCTCCTTTAAATCTTTAACCTATAATCCCCTACCGTGGGAAAAGACATCGGCCATTCACCTTATCTATGCCTCTCATGATTTTATAAATTTCTATAAGGTCCCTCCCCACCACTGCCTCTGATGCTCCAGGGAAAATAGTCCCAGCTGATCCAGCCTCTCCTTACACCACAAACCTTCCAGATCCTTGTCAATCTTTTTTGCACCCTTTCCAGTTTAATCACATCCTATAGGAGGGTGACCGGAATTGTATGCAGCACTCCAAATGTGGCCTGACCGATGTCTTGGACAGTCGGAACGTGACATCTCAACTCCTGTACTCAGTGCTCTGACTGACAAGCACAAACGTGCTAAACACCTCCTTCGCTATTCTGTTGAGCTGTGTTGCCACTTTCAAGGAGCCTGCATCCCTAGGTCTCCCTGTTCAACAACACTCCCCAGGGCCCTCCCATTAACTGCGTAAGCCCTGCCCTGGCTTGTCTTCCTAAAATGCAACACCTTGCATTTATCTGGAGAATCACAGACTCCTTACAGGGTAAAAAGAGGCCATTCGGCCCATTGAGCACACACTGCCCCTCCAAAGGCAACCCATCCAGACCTACTCCCCTACCGTATCCCAGTACCCTGCTAATCCAGGCTGCAAATACCTGGATACTATGGAACAATTTAGCGTGGCCCACCCACCCACCCAACCTGCACGTCTTTGGACTGGGGGAGGAAACCAGAGCACCCAGAGGAAATGGTTTCACAGCGACTTAAACAGGAATAGGTCCTTGGACTGTGTGTCCTAATATTCTTGTTATTGATGCTTTCACTGAGGGAATGGATTTGAGACCTCTGTAAAGTGCACAGTGTTGGGAATGAGACCAGGAAACAAGTTAATGCCTAACTAAGACTAGGCTGAAGATTGATTTGAGTTCACTCAGGACAGGTGGCCTCCCTATTCATTGTATTAATCTCTTTTACAACAGCCCCGAACCCATGAACCCCTGTGTGACAGGAGTTGAATCTTTTGTATGTTCTGTGACACGTCCTGCTGTCAGACAATCTATGACCCTGGTGTAAATTACAGCGGTGTACCGTGTGAGCCCTGCTCCCTACTTCAAAAACTTTCATCATTTTGTCTTCATTACATTTCAGCATCTCACATCCCTTGAGGGTCACATATCAGACGCGGGTTTTTTCTCGCTGTCTATTTGCATAAGCTGAGTATCCCTTTTCCCTGAACACTGGAGACTAACCGGGGACAATTAGTTTCACCCTCCACATGCAGTACCCTGTAAACATTGCCTGACCTTCCCAGGAGGAAGTCAATCAGAGTAGCTCTTTCCCAGGGTCAACTCTCACTGCACTTTGATGTCCATTCAGACTGCTTAGCTGGTGGCAAAGGCGTTTGATGTCTTGCAGGTGCACATCAGGACTAGGATTGCAAATGATTTGGGAGAGTCTCTCCCTCTCTGAGACGTTTAACTGGCTTTTTATCCCCTTTCCCAGCAAGATGAGACTGCCAAGGGGGAGCTGGCGTGAAAAGCAGAGACCACACTGGTCCCAGCCAAGTGGATAATGGGTGTCCTTGCCACTCTCAAGAGGCTTGAGGGTAGAATCTAGGCTGGCACTCAGTGTGGAGCTGCTGGAAGTGCTGCTGTTCAGATGAGGCTATGTAAACCTTTTCCGTAAAGAGATCCCGTGATTAATTTCAAAGGGCTCACCACTATCTATTTCTCAAGCAACACCAGTGAAAATAAAACAAGGGGAGCTGGTGATTATTTAAGGGAGCATTCTCAGTACAGCTGGACTCCTGAACTTCCAACATTACGACAGCATCACGCTCATCAAGCATCTTGGGGTTTTCCAATGTCATGAAGGGCACTGTTTAAATGCAAGTTTCTCACGGTAAGAATGGAAAGCTTACAGCGCGCAATGAGACCGTTTGGCCCATCTTGGCTGTGGTAGCTGCAAGGATGCTCAGTCACGTCCCACTAGCTACCTCTTGGTGCGAAACTCTAGGTTCAAGTGCGTATCGAAGGACTTTTTAAATGTGATGAGGGCTCCTGGCTCTACCATCCTTTACAAGCCACCATCCTCTGGGCGCAAAGAAATCACCTCAAGTTGACTCACACCTTTGTGCCAATTACTACATTAAATCCACATTTCCTGGTTATTGACCCCCTCTGTTAAGGTAAATAGGAATTTCCTATCCATTCTATGTCCCTTACAACTTCAACTAAATCTCCCCTCAGCCTCCTCTAAGCCAAAACAAACAACCCCAGGCTATGGAATCTATCCTCACGGTTACAATTCGTTACTCCTGGCCTTCTTAAATCCCCTCAGTACCCTGTCCAGAATAGTCACGTCCATCCTGTTATACAGCCAGCAGGCCTGTAAACAGTACCATAGCTGTGGCTTCACTAGGGTTTCATTCTGATAGTTCCATGATTTGTAGGTATCATTTATAAAGCCAGCATTTGTTATCTCAATCGCCCTTAATCTGAGTGGCGTGCTGGGCCATTTCAGGGGGTAAATAAGAGCCTGTTCCTTGCTGTGGCTCTGGAGTCACACATAGGCCTGACCAAGGAAGGATAGAAGAAGGGCTTCAATGAAAACAGATTGGGTTAGTGCAACCGCCAATGACAATGATCATAATCACCATTACTGAGAAGAGCTTTCCATACCAGATTTAATAACTGAAGTTAAACTCCACAGCTTCAAATCCTGACTGTGCGGAGTTTGCACATTCTCCCCGTGTCTGCGTGGGTTTCCTCCGGGTGCTCCAGTTTCCTCCCACAGTCCAAAGATGTGCAGGTCAGGTGAATTGGCCATGCTAAATTGCCCATCGTGTGCAGGATGTACAGGCTAGGTGGATTAGCCATGGGAATTGTGTGCTTATGAGGATCAGGTGGGATGCTCTTTGGAGGGTCAGTACAGACTCAATGCACCAAATGGCTCTATCTGCCAGTGTTGGGTTTTGTCCCCATATCATTGGAGAACTAGCCCGTGTTGCTGACTTACTAGCCCAGTGATATCCCTGCTGCGCCCCACCTTGCCCATGTGAACGTGGCATTGAGCTACCTATTTCAACTCCCTGGTCCATCTCATATAACTGGCCCACAATGCCCTGAGGGAGGGAGTTTCGGGATCTTAACTCAGTGACGGTAAAGGAACGTTGATATATTTCCAAGTCAGGAGTGGTGAGTGGTTTGGAGGGGAACTTCCAGAGGGTGGTGCTCCTATGTATCTGCTGCCCTTGTCCTTCTAGATGAAAGTGGTCATGGGTTTGGAAGGAGCTGTCTGAAGATCCTGGGTAAATTCCTGCAGTGTATCTTGTAGATAGTACACACTGCTGCTACTGAGGCGTCAGCAGTGGAGGGAGTATAGTGTTATACTGTTCTAGTATAACGTCTCTGTTGTTTTATTTTCTGTTTTGACTAATAAAGTGAAAGAAAGTGCTTTCTTAACCACTTTGTTCAGCCATCTTCAAAACTCTGTGGACGTGCGCTGCAAGATTCCTCTGTGTTTTTACTTTGCTCAGAACTCCACAAATGATTGTGGAATCACTGGCTTGTTCCTCTTTCCCCAGATGTATCACTTCCCAAGCTTTGGATTGAATTCCATTTGCCACTGGTCCGCCCCATCTGACCAGTCCAGTGTTAGTTTATTGCAGCCTGCAGCTGAGCTACCAACCATAGTATCGATTTAGTTACCGTTCAAAAAGCTCTTAATCATTTCCCGGATATTTAATCCTAATTCATGGATACATATACACCACAAACAGTTGGGGACCCTTTCAAAACACGATTAAGAAAAGGTGGGTGATTAAACTGAATGGTCTCAAACCCTCCCTTATCCTTACTATATTTAAATGACATTACAATAGAGCCTACACTTCAAAACATATCTCATTGGCTTCAATTAAGATTGGGATATTCCTGAGTTATAAAACATGTTGATTAAACACAAGTTCTTTTACGAACTGATTAAAATTGATTATGGGATATAATTCTGAATTGTAGGTTATGCCTTTCTTGATATATACCTTTGTCAAAATTGGCTCTACATTATATTCTGTGTTCTATGTTCTCATCTCGACTATCCCTTAAGGGAGTTGGTTATCCAATGCTAACTGGTGTTTTGATAGGCCAGGAGCTTTGTTTAAATTGGCAATGTTTTTCACAGTTAAAATCAAAGCCAGTGTATTAAAGGACTGAATGAGTGCTGTTGAAATGCAGAAAATGCTCCCTGTGTCTGCCTGGATGAATTGATAGAGATATTCTTTCTGTGACTACGTTATCGGGTTCACGGCTCTCACTCAGTCCCACTCACAGCTGCTGTTTTCTCTCCTCAGTTCTCTGTATGAAAACATCTGTATTCCCATAAATCAACTCTCTCAGAGTCGACGAGCTCCAATAAAGCACATTCTGTTCGCATCAGCAGCATGAAGTATTCAGAATCAACACAGGCTCCCAACCCTCCCGAGTCCATGGTCCAGCTTTGACAGCTCCCGCATGTGACAGAATGTCTTACACAATCATCACCGGGGGGGGGGTGAAATCCAGATAAATGGGGTGCAAGGAAGACGAGAGAGGGGCAAAACCGAGGGACAGTTACCTCATGTGTATGGAATTTGCACTTACTCCCCAGTGTCTGTGTGGGTTTCCTCCGGGTGCTCCAGTTTCCTCCCACAGTCCAAAGATGTGCAGGTCAGGTGGATTGGCCATGCCCATAGTGTCCAGGGATGTGTAGGTTAGATGGAAAATCCATTGGGAAATGTGGGGATGGGGTAGGACGCTCTTGAACAGTCAGTGCAGATTCAATGGGCTGAAAGGCCTCTTTCTGCATTAGGGATTCTGTCATTCCATAATTCTATGGAAGTGATAAAGCTTGCTGATGTGAAGAAGGGTGAGGGTAATTAAACAAGTCATATAATTATAAAAATCTCTACATTTTAGGCCACTCAACCCATCGAGTCCCCACTGGCTCTCCGAAGAGCAACCCACCCAGACCCACCTCCCCCCCACCGTCTCCTCTCCCTGTAACTCTGCATTCACAACAGCTAATCCACCTTGCCTCAAACAGTGACCTTATAAGTCCACTATCCTAAAAACATTTTTTATTTGAAAATCTGCTTGGCTAATAATCTTCAGGGAAGGAAAACTGCCCTCCTTATCCAGTCTGACCCGCATGTGACTCCAGTGGCACAACATGTGACTCCAGTGGCTGATTCTTGACTCTGCTGTCTGAAATGCTTAGCAACCAACTCAGGTGTATCAAACCACGACGAAGACTAAACAAAGATCAGAAAGATGGCCTGGCATTGACCTAGGCACCCAAACGTGTGACAAAAAAACACAGCCCTGTTGACCCTGCAAAGTCTTCCTGACTGACATCTGGGAGCTAGTGCCAAAACTGGAGAGCTGTCTTACAGAATAGTCAAGCAACAGTCATACTGAGAGAATCAGACTTTACGGTCAATGTCCCAGACACCACCATCACTGTCCCTGCATGTGTCCTGCCCCACCAGCAGGACAGACCCAGCAGAGGTGGTGGCACAGTGGGGTACAGTCAAGAAGGAGTTGCCCTGGGAGTCTTCAATATTGCCTCCAGACCCGATGAAGTCTCATGGCTTCAACTTAAACATGGACAAGCAAACCTCCTGCAGTCCTCCCTCGGCTGATGAATCGGTGCTCCTCCAAGCTGGCCATCACTTGGAGGAAGCACTGAGGATGGTAAGGGTACAAAGTGTGCTCTGGGTGGGCATTTCAAATCCCCACCATCAAGAGTGGCTTGGCGGCAGCACCACTGACCAAGCTGGTTGGGCCCAAAAGGAACTAGCTGCCAGACTGGGAACCAAGGGGGAAAAAATATACACTTGATCTCATTTTCATTAATCTATTTATCACAGACGGGTCTGTCCACGATCGGTTAGACTCGCCACAGCACAGTTCTTTTGGAAACAATGCCCTACCTTCACATTGAGAACACCCTCCATCCGTTTGTATGGTCTTGCTAAATAGGACAGACTTCAAACAGATCCAGCAACTCAAGGCTGGGCATCCATGAGTCACAGAGTCATAGAGATGTACAGCATGGAAACAGACCCTTCGGTCCAACTCGTCCATGCCGATCAGATATCCCCAACATGGGCTTTCAGCCTCAGAATTGTATTCAACCAGAATCTGTAAGCTCATGGCCCAGGCGATGGCCATTCCACCATTACCGTCAAGCTGGGAAATTAACTCTAGTCCAATGAATAATGCAGGAGGATATGCCAGGAGCAGCACCAGGCATACCTAAAAATGAGGTGTCAGCCTGGTGAAGCTGCCAAATAGGATTACCTACACGGCAAACAGCATAAGCAGCAAGTGATAGACAGAGCTAAGTGACCCCACACCCAATGAGCAGATCTAAGCTCTGCAGGCCTGCCACATCCAGGCGGGAATGGCGATGGACGATTAAACAACTCACTGGAGGAGGAGGAGGCTCCACAAGTATCCCCATCATCAGCGGTGGAAGAGCCCAGCACATCAGTGCAAAAGATAAGGTGGCAGCTTTCGTAGCAATCTTCAGTCAGAAGTGCCGTGTGGATGATCCAACTCAGCCTCCTCCAGTGGTCCCCAGCATTATAATTGCCAGTCTTCAGCCAATTCGATTCACTCCATGTGAAATCAAAAAAAGGTACTGGATACTGCAAAGGCTATGGGCCTTGACAATATTCTGGCAATATTTCTGAAGACTTGCTGCTCCCATAGCCAAGTTGTTCCTGACCAACACTGGCATCTACCCAACAATATGGAAAAATGTCCAGGTATGAACTGTACATAAGATGCACTGCAGAAATTCACCAAAGATCCTCAGACAGCACCTTCCAAACCCACGACCACTTCCATCTAGAAGGACAAGGGCAGCAGATACATGGGAACACCACCACCTTCAAGTTAACCTCCAAGCCACATTCCCATCCTGACTTGGAAATATGTTGCCATTCCTTCATTGTCGCTGGGTTCAAATCCTGGAATTCCCTCCCTCCCTGACATTATTGCGGATGTACCCACACCAAATGGACTGCAGTGGTTCAAGAAGGCAGCTCATCATCACCTTCTGGTGGGCAGCTCAGGACAGGTAATAAATGCTGGGTCCAACCAGCAAAACCCATTCCTCATGAATTGATTATAAAAAAAGAAACCATCCAGAATCTGGACAATTCTGGAAAGTCAATATCAGTATATTCACTCTCACTGCACTGTGTTCTTTTAAAAACCTGGTTGTAGGATGTTATGAATTTTTAAGTTTTTCATCCCATCATTTTCTGTCATACATTTTCTTTACAGATATTAATTACAAGGAGTTCCTCACACTTGGCCCCTCACAACTATCAACATATCCTTTGTGTCCTCGAATGAGAGTACTTGTTCAACCTCTCTTAATCTTCACGATCATGTCTCCCATCTCTGCCTCAAAGGCATTTTTTTTCCATTTCTCTAATCTCTTCCTGTTTCCACACTTGTAAAAGCTCTTGCAATCTATTTTTATAGATCTTGCAAGTTTGCTCTCATTCTGTTTATCTCTCTTTATCAATTTCCGTAACATACATTGCTGGGTTTTGAAACGTTGCCAAACCACAGCCTCACTACACGTTCCGGCAATATTACGAACCTTCAACCTAGAATTATTTTGTTAACTTCTCTATGGTAGTGCTTGATCCATTTTCCAATGGAGGCTTTAATTCTTTCGTTAAATGCATGATTGTTGACATTTGTAAATTATTTCAACTAATGAACCTTGGAGTGCAGGTTCATAGCTCCTTGAAAGTGGAGTTGCAGGTAAATAGGATAGTGTAGAAGGCATTTAGTATGCGTTTCTTCATTGAGTACAGGAGTTGGGAGGTCATGTTGCGGCTGTACAAGACATTGGAAAGGCCACTTTTGGAATATTGTGCGCAATTCTGGTTTCCTTCCTATCGGAAAGATGTGAAATTTAAAAGAGTTCAGAAAAGACTTGCAAGGATGTTGCCAGGGTTGGAGGATTTGAGCTATAGGGAGAGGATGAACAGGCTGGGGCTGTTTTCCCTGGAGTGCTGGAGGCTGAGGGGTGACCTTATAGAGGTTTATAAAATCATGAGGAACATGGGTAGGGTTAAATAGACAAGGTCTTTTCCCTGGGGTGGGGGAGTCCAGAACTAGAGGGCATAGGTTTAGGGTGAGAGGGGAAAGATATAAAAGAGACCTAAGGGGCAACTTTTTTACGCAGAGGGTGGTGCATGTTTGAAATGAGCTGCCAGAGGATGTGGTGGAGGCTGGTACAATTACAATATTTGAAAGGCATCTGGATGAGTATATGAATAGGAAGGGTTTGGAGGGATATGAGGAGAAAGTGAGGACTGCAGACGCTGGAGATCGGAGCTGAAAATGTGTTGCTGGAAAAGCGCAGCAGGTCAGGCAGCATCCAAGGAACAGGAGAATCGACGTTTTTGGCACAAGCCCTTCTTCAGGAATGAGGAGACTGCGCCAAGGAGGCTAAGATAAAAGGGAGGGAGGAGGGACTTGGGGGAGGGGCGTTGGAAATGCGACAGGTGGAGGGAGGTCAAGGTGATAGGTCGGGAAGAAGATTGCAGGTTAGGAAGACGGTGCTGAGTTCGAGGGATTTGACTGAGACAAGGTGGGGGGAGGGGAAATGAGGAAACTGGAGAAATCTGAGTTCATCCCTTGTGGTTGGAGGGTTCCCAGGCAGAAGATGAGGCGCTCTTCCTCCAACCGTCGTGTTGCTATGGTCTGGCAATGGAGGAGTCCAAGGACCTGCATGTCCTTGGTGGAGTGGGAGGGGGAGTTGAAGTGTTGAGCCACGGGGTGGTTGGGTTGGTTGGTCCGGGTGTCCCAGAGGTGTTCTCCGAAACGTTCCGCAAGTAGGCAGCCTGTCTCCCCAATATAGAGGAGGCCACATCGGGTGCAGCGGATGCAATAATGATGGAGGTGCAGGTGAATTTGTGGCGGATATGGAAGTGTCCCTTGGGGCCTTGGAGGGAAGTAAGGGGGGAGGTGTGGGCGCAAGTTTTGCATTTCTTGCAGTTGCAGGGGAAGGTGCCGGGAGTGGAGGTTGGGTTGGTGGGGTGTGGACCTGACAAGGGAGTCACGGAGGGAGTGGTCTTTTCGGATTGTGATTATCACATTGCTGATAGGGGAGGGGAGGGAAATATATCTCTGGTGGTGGGGTCCGTTTGGAGGTGGCGGAAATGACAAAGGATGATACGATGTATATGGAGGTTGGTGCGGTGGTAGGTGAGGACCAGTGGGGTTCTGTCCTGGTGGCGGTTGGAGGGGCGGGGGCTCAAGGGCAGAGGAGCGGGAAGTGGAGGAGATGCGGTGGAGGGCATCGTCGACCACGTCGGGGGGGAAATTGCGGTCCTTGAAGAAGGAGGCCAAATGGGTTGTACGGTTTTGGAACTGGTCCTCCTGGGAGCAGATGCGGCGGAGACGAAGGAATTGGGAAGATGGGATTTTACAGGGGGCATTTTTTATAGTAAATGTCCGTGTTGATTCGGTCACCCGAGATAGAAATGGAAAGGTCTAGGAAGGGGAGGGAGGAGTCTGAGATGGTCCAGGTGAATTTGAGGTCAGGGTGGAAGGTGTTGGTAAAGTGGATGAACTGTTCAACCTCCTCGTGGGAGCACGAGGCAGCGCCGATACATCATTGATGTAGCGGAGGAATAGGTGGGGGGTGGTGCCAGTGTAGCTGGGATATGGATCAGATACTGCTAAGTGGGACTAGATTAAGTTGGGATACCTGATCGTTATGGATGAGATGGACCGAAGGGTCTGTTTCCATGCTGTACATCTCTATGATTCTATGATTTTGATACAAGTAAAGATCCAATTATTTACATACAATGAATAGCTTTTAGGTCACTCTCAATATTATTTGTGCCATTAATTCAAAAAGCATGTTACACATGTTATTCGGTATAACATCTTTAATTTTAACCTTTAATTTTTCTCTGGTGTAACCTTCTTTGCCAATGTTATGTTAATGTTGTCAAAATCATTGACCCTTCTATATGCGAGTTGCTGAGTTTGACTCTGCTATACAACTCTGACTTTCCTCTCCTGGGAAGTTGGCTCTGTTGAGAGAAATCTTGTTTTTGAGTCAGATTGTAGGTTCAAAGAAGCACAGGGAGAGGTCTCACAGGTATTCTGTCCAACATTTGTCACTCAATCTGCAAGATTATCACACTGCCATTTGTGGGATCTTGCTGTGTGCAAAATGGCTGCCACGCTTCTGAGATTGCAATAGTGGTTGCATTGGTAAACTTTCTGCCTGTTGTAAATCACTTTTGAGGTGTCTGGTGACAGGCACTACATAAAGACAACTCTTTCTTTTCAACCCCTTGACCATTCCTCCCCGTTACCAGCTTCAAGCTGGTATATGGAGGAGGCAGCAGGCTTGGAGGAAATAATTTACCAGAGTAGTGCCAGAGCTGAAATCCTTCAGTCAGATGGATAGATTGGAGACATTGGGATTGTTTCTATTGGAGAGGACAAGTCTAAGAGGAAACTTAGACGTCTGCAAAATAATGAGGGGTCTGGACAGAGTGGATAGGGAGAACCTGCTCCCATTCGTAAAAGGATCAAGAATATGAAAAGAAGCAAGAACAAGCAGGCACAGGCATAAAGTTATTTGAAAGAAGGCATAAAAGAAGCAGCTTTGACATGAGAGAAACTTTTAAGGTCATAGTTTAAGTCTGCAGTGCTCTGTCTGGAATCGTGGGGGAGCCGTCCGTGCTCAACTGAGACAGTCGAGAGAGCATTGGCTGGTTCCTTCAACAGAAACAATCCTTAGGGTTATGGGGCAAAGGCAGGAGAATAGCACTAAGTCACAGTGATCATTAGGGAGCTGGTGCAGCCATGATGGGCTGAATGGCTTCCTTTTACCAGCCTAAAAGCTAGACCCGGGGGGGGGTTCCATCCATTATTGTGGTGAAGTGAAAACAGTCCTGAAAGGTCAAAGGTGAACAAATGCTAAGGGTACCCTGAAAGGGACAATTCATGGCGCTATTCATGACATCCTTAACATTCCTTCCCTAGCGGCCCACAGAGGCCACTCAAACTTCCTATTATGTCGCAGTGAATAGAAATTACAGTTTTGTTCTGAGGCCCTGGATTGAGGACACACTCGGAGATAGCTTTCAGACAAATGGCTCTGAAGAGAAGGCGGCTGGCAGAGAAAGCAGCCTTTTAGAGACAGAATAGCTGCTCATTGTGTCTGACAAGGCATGTTCACAGAGATGGAGGTCACTGACAGGGTGTGACAATGGGGGGTCAGGCATTCACCGACAGACCAGTCGAAAACCTTGAAGAGGTGGGGATACAAAACAGGCCCAGTTCAGGGATGGGAAGGATTGGGATTGGAACAAATCAACAATACCGAGGGATAACTTTGGCACGGCGATAATATCACCAAGGGCCCAGACTGTTCTGGGGACATCGATTCAAATCTCACTCTGGCAGCATTTCGACTCAATGAATTGAACCTAGAGTTGAAAGATAATCTTAGTGATGGCGACTGTGAAAATATCATTCATTGTTATAACAACCCATCTGGTTCACTAATGTTCACAGGGAAAGGAAATCTGCCATCCTTACCTGGACTAGCCTACCTGTGACTCCAGCCCCACAGTGATGTGGTTGACTCTTAATTGCCCTTTGTAAGTCTGCAAGCCACTCAGTTCAAGAACAATTTAGCGGTTGGCAACAAGACAAAAGTCATTTTTTGGTTGCAAATGATTTTTCGTTGGGTGTAGGCATCTCTGCCGTGCCAACGTTTATTTCTCATCCATCATCACTCTGAAGAAAATGAGCTGGTGAGCTGCCTTCTTGAAACACTACAGCCCCTTGGGATGTAGATACATCTCCCATGTGGTTACGGAGGGAATTCCAGGGTTTTGACCCAACAACAGTGAAGGAATGGCAATCTATTTCCAAGTCAGGATTGTGAGCAAGTTGGAAGGGAACGTGTCTGTGCTGGTGTTTCCATGCATCTGCAACCATTGCCCTTCTAAATGGAAGTGTTTACGGGTCTAGAAGGGGCTGTCTGAGGATATTTGGTGAATTTCTGCAGTGCACCTTGTAGATAGTACACACTGCTGTTATTGAGTATCAGTGGTGAAGGCACTGGAAACGTGTGAATGTGGTGCCAATGAAATGGGTTGCTTTGTCTTGGATGACGCGAAGCTTCTTGAGTGTGGTTGGAGCTGCACCCATCCAGGCAGATGGGGAGTATTCCATCACACTCCTGACTTGGGCCTTGTAGATGGCTTTGGGAAGTCAGGAGGGGAGTTACTCACTGTGGTATTCCTAACCTCTGACCTGCTCTTGTAGTCACTGTGTTTATGTGGCCAGTCCAGTTGAGTTTCTGGTCAGCGGTAACCCCAAGGATGGCGATAGTGGCGCATTCAGTATTGGTAACACCATTTAATATCAAGGCATTGATTGATTTGAAGTCAGCAAATACAAACCATTATCCAAATTGGAGAGAGAGAAAATTGGAGGGATTATTTATCATGGACGTGGCAACAGGCAGTTGAAAAATCAAAATTTGAAGAGGTAGAGTCGATTCGGTTTTATGAGAGAGTAAATCGATTTGATTTTTTCCTGGTGTGGTAAGCACAGTAAATATGGAAGAGTAAGAGGTCTGGCATCACAAAGATAATGAACAGACAGGTCTTGGTTCAAGTGAAATGCTGGGATTGGTTGATCAGAGAAGGTGCATTGATCATGTGATCAGACAGATTGCTAGTCGGCCTGTAAATCCTCCCAATAAACCAGAAAGGGACAGTCTCCTGCTCTGTACAACCACAGCAGAATTTTGCCCCACAATTGGACCAATTCAATGGGCCACCCCTTGGAATTACAGGGACAGACTGATAAGGGAGAACCAGTGGATGTAGTATATTTGAACTTGCAGAAGACACTCCATAAAATGCAACATGTCATTGTTACATAAAGTACAACTCGTGACAATATATTTGCGTTGAATGAGGAATGATCAATGGACAAAACAAAACATTAGAATTAAGTGAGGATGACACAGTGTTACTGCTGGATGGCTGTATGATGCATCCAGGTTCACTGACAATGGTGGGGACGTGAACTAAAGGAGGCTACAAATGGATATCCACAGCTTAAATGGTTGGTCAAGAAGATGGCCGGTGCAATATAACATTGCGGGAAATGTGAAAATTTCAACTGTCTCTCTGAAAGTGGGTGAAGGAGTGGTGAATGTTGGCAAGCAGAGAGATCTGGGTGCCCTAGTTCCCAAACTGCAGCGAGTTAACATGTAGCCAGTGTAATTAGCAGGCAGATAGTTTGTTTTGTGAGGGGATTGGCTTGAAAAAGTAAGAAAGTATTGCTGCAGTTGCATATAACATTAGTCAGATCATATCTTGGGAAATGTGAATGGTTTTAGTTTCTTTACTGAGAAGGATATATTTATCTTGGGAGGAGCACAGTTGTTGCAACTAGTTCTTTGAAGAGAAATTGAATAAAATGGGTGTGCAATCTCTGAAGGTTACAACACTTAGGGCGATCTAATTGAAACATAAAATTCATAAAAGAGCCTAGAATTAGCAACGCCGAGCGCAAGCTGGAAGAGCTTTGGCAGCACGGTGGCTCAGGGGTTAGCACTGCTGCCTCACAGCACCGGGGGCCCAGGTTCGATTCCACCCTCGGGTGACTGTCTGGGCGGAGTTTGCACATTCTCCCCGTGTCTGCGAGGGTTTCCTCCCACAATCTAAAGATGTGCAAGTTAGCTGGATTGGTCCACGCTAAATTGCCCAAAGTGTCCAGGGATGTACAGGCTAGGTGGGTGAGCCATGGGAAATGCAGGGTTATGGGAATGGGGTGGAATGTTCTTCTTGATGGGCTGAATGGTCTTCTCCCACACTCCAGGGATTCTATGAACAGCACCTCATTGTCGTTCTTGCCTCAGAGTTTTAGCCTGGAACCAACCTGATTAACACTCTCCACCACTCGCAGAGATGTATGATCTGACACTCCACGAATGCCAGTTGTATGACCTTATTTGACCTCTCTGCCTAATAATCTCTGTATCTGCGTACCCTGCGCTTGACGAAGGGGCTGTGTTCCGAAAGCTTGCGTGATTTCAGATTGACCTGTTGGAGTATAACATGTCTCGTCTGACTTTGTAGAACTCTCCACTGCAGGAGGCCAAGGCCCTGGGCATGTTTAAGAAAGGTCAAAATAGATTGGTTGGACGCCAAAGGCATTTAGGGGGTACGGGGAAAGAGTTGGAGAATGTCACTGAGAAAGAGAATTAGCCATGACCATATTGAACATTGGAACAGACCCGAAGGCCCGCTCCTATTTCAGTGTCCTGGTGGCCTGCCGGCTGTGTGTTTAGGACCTCCTCCATGTTGGACAAGGTCAACAAAGGCCTGAGGCCTGCTTCTTATTGGGTAGGAACACAACCAGAGACAGCTGGAAAAGCTCAGCAGGTCTGGCAGCAGCTGTGGAGAGAAATCAGAGTGAGCCTTCCTCAGAACTCCTGTCTCTGCCTCCGCAGTTCTTTTCGTCCCATCGGACAGCGCCTGTGGGAGCTGCCTGTTGGAAAGGGCTTGGACCCTGCCTTGCTCCTACTCTTCAGGGTCTCCTGAGTTGCCTATTATTTTCTGATACATTCTGATTTGCTATTCTGGTAGTTGCATTCTCGTGCAACCTCATTATAGAGAACAGCAGAGCCCATGGGAAAAACAGGGTTAGGGCAAACCACCAAAACTATCAGCAAAATTTGAAACAAAAATTGTAAAAAGCCACACTTGATGGCACAGTCTAAGTTAATGTTAAAATTATATATTTGAATGAGGATAGGAGTTGGGAGGTCATGTTGCGGCTGTACAGGACATTGGTTAGGCCACTGTTGGAATATTGCGTGCAATTCTGGTCTCCTTCCTCTCGGAAAGATGTTGTGAAACTCGCAAGGGTTCAGAAAAGATTTACAAGGATGTTGCCAGGGTTGGAGGATCTGAGCTACAGGGAGGGGTTGAACAGGCTGGGGCTGTTTTCCCTGGAGTGCTGGAGGCTGAGGGGTGACCTTATAGAGGTTTACAAAATTATGAGGGGCATGGATAGGGTAAATAGACAAAGTCTTTTCCCTGGGGTCGAACTAGAGGGCATAGGTTTAGGGTGAGAGGGAAAAGATATAAAAGAGCCCTAAAGGGGCAACTTTTTCATGCAGAGTGAATGGAATGAGCTGCTAGAGGATGTGGTGGAGGCTGGTACAATTGCAGCATTTAAGAGGCATTTGGATGGGTATATGAATAGGAAGGGTTTGGAGGGATATGGGCCGGGTGCTGGCAGGTGGGATTAGATTGGGTTGGGATATCTGGTCGGCATGGATGGGTTGGACCGAAGGGTCTGTTTCCATGCTGTACATCTCTATGACTCTACTACCTGAGGTGGGGGGGGGAGAGAATGCCTGATCTCTGCTGGGGGTTGGGGGGGCAATGGTTCAATACAAATGTGAGGCAGGGATCCCTGTCCCTGTGGTTCTCAGTCTGTCAGTCAGAGTGTCTCTCTCTCTCTGGGGGACCCAGGAGCTGGTGGATTCACCCAGGAGGGGAGGAGGGAATGGGAGGTGTTGAGACCGAGTCAGTGATTGTACATTATCTCTGGGGCACTGAAGGTGCCTGTGTTCGGTGGATAGCCGTCTCTCAGGCGCAGGAAGTTTTTGGAAGGCTCCCTCCGGTTGCCGTGGCACCTCGCGTTCCTTCCTCACTCTCTCACTCCCTGCTGTCCCCCTGCACCGTTGTATCTGCGCTGAGACACCCCATTGTGCGTGTGAGGGGTCAGTCACACTGACAACTCTCTGAAGGGGGGCTGTTATAATGGAACCACTCACACACACACATGAATATGATAGAGCTCCTCTTAGCAAGATTTAGAGTGTGTGTGGGGGGGGGGGGGGAGAGGGGAAGGGTGTGGAGGGAACTGTTGTAAAACAAATTCTTTTCATTCCACACACAATGAGCTCCCTCTGTTGGCTGCCAGACAATAGCCGGTTCCCCCTGGCTATATAGGGGCAGCAGCCCTGCAGAGAGCACACGGGACAGGGTGACGGGCGTGTGTGGACATCGAGCAGCGCTTGGGAGATGTTACTGGGTCCAGGGTGAAAAGCACTGGCCCTCCCCCTCCGCGGACTGGGATAGTAGGCAGTGACAGAAGCCCCCCTTTCCACCCCTGCAAGACCGACAGCAGTCCCAAGGCAAGCAGGTAAGGGCTGGCCCAACTTTCCGGGCTAGGCTGGGCTGGGCTGGGCTGGGGGGGGGAAGGCAGAGTGGAAACAGGAGGCTGCTACAGGAGGAGAGGCAGGTGGGTGACAGGTAATGGGGACAGGAGGGGGAGAAAACTTTATCCAGGATGTATTTTTTTTTTTGTCCTACTTTTGAACTACTGGCAGGTTGGGAATTAGACAGCACCTTATCACCCTGGGACTCCCTCCAGTGAGTCCTGGCGACAGTGACAGATCAGCCCCCCCGTTTGGTGCAGGGACAAAGCAGCATTTCACCGGCACACCGCTAGCCCTGTCTCAAGCCCAGCTGGAGGAAGTACATTCATTCCAAAAGGAACGCATTAAACAGCAGTGACAAGGAACGAGCTATAAACAAGGTACAGGAGGGTCACCCGGGGGGAGGTTTGAAGATATAACACGTTGGATGTGGGAGGAAAAGAGACGGGGGGGGGGGGGGGGAGTGGGGGAGCGAAGTCGAGAAATGGATGGGAGAGAGAGCAGATAAGGGAGGGAGAGGGGACAGGCAGACGAGTGTGAGAGGGAGGGCAGGTAGTTTGTAAGGGGGGGGGGAACAGGTAGAAATGAAAGGGGCGGGGAAGGAGTGGGAGAGGGAGAAGAGGGGGAAAATAAAGAGATGGAAGACAAAAGAAAGGGGGAGAGAGAAGCCGGAGAGAAGGAAGCCAGCGAGAGAGAGAGAGAGAGAGAATACAGATAGAGGACAGAAACAATTGGGAAAGCAAGAGACAGTACCAGGCAGTGAGGGGGGGGGGGGGGGGGCACAGGGGGAAAAGACAACGGAGAAGAAAAATGAGGATGAAGAGGGAAAGAATGAAATATGGAAAGAACGGGGAGGGGGGGGGACGGTATGAAAGGGGAGGAAGATAATGGAAATGGGGATAGAGACAGAGAGTTCAGGATCAGGAGAGAGAGATGGGAACAGGAAGGAAGGGAGAGAGGGAAGCAGAAGGAGGGAGATGTACCCCCCTTTCCCCCCCCCCCATTAAAAAACAGAGGGACCCCCCCCCCCATTAAAAAACAGAGGGACAGGCGGCAAATAAAGGAACAGTAAAGAGGCAGAGAAAGGAGTTAGTGGGGATCAGAACAGACCAGAAGATCAGAGAGGAGAAAGGAACAGGCTGGAAGGGGTTAAAAAGAGGAAAGCAAAGGGAGAAGCGGGAAATATGGAGCAGAGAGAGAGAGAATCAGTTCAGAGGGGAAAGGAGCAGGGGACTGTGAGGGGGGAAAACAACAGAGAAAGCTGCAGAAACTTCCGCGAAGTCAGACAGAGCTAACGTCTCGAGTCCAAAGCGACTTCTTCCGATTAGGATTGCTAGCTAGAGAAAGGACAGCGATAGAGGAGGAGAGAGAGATCAATACAGATTTTCTCTGGCACGGGAGGTGATCTTCAGGTGTGAGTTTGCTCCCGGGGGGAAGGGGTTAAAAAAAAACCAGGGTTCATTCTGTCTCACTGCTGCCTCCTCCTGATCAAAGCCTGACCTGCAGGGTTGGAAGTGCCTCTGAGACTGTGACAATCTGACGGATCAATGAGTTGGTTTTGCTGGATGTCAGGGATGGGTGAGTGTGATGAGGAGTCTAGGTTAGACCAGGCCGCTCCGATCTCCGTGCTGGCTGGCTGAACCTCTTCCCCAATCTCTGCAAATCACGCCGCAGCTAAAACTGGAAGATTGCTGACACCGTGTGAGGGAACAGCCAGGGGAGACATCACCCTGCCAGCACTCTGTCTGATCAAACTGCTGGGTAGGTCATCGAGTCACACAGATGTACGGCATGGAAACAGACCCTTCGGTCCAACCCGTCCATGCCGACCAGATATCCCAACCCAATCTAGTCCCACCTGCCAGCACCCGACCCATATCCCTCCAAACCCTTCCTATTCATATACCCATCCAAATGCCTCTTAAATGTTGCAATTGTACCAGCCTCCACCACCTCCTCTGGCAGCTCATTCCATACACACACCACCCTCTGTGTGAAAAAGTTGTCTCTTAGGTCCCATTTTAAATCTTTCCCTCCTCACCTTAAACCCAAGCCCTTATGGTTTGGACTCCCCCACCCTGGGGGAAAAGAAAAGAGTAAATGGTGGAGGCTGGTACAACAACACATTGGAAAGGCATCTGGATGGGTAGATGAATAGGAAGGGTTTGGAGCGATATGGGCCGGGCGCTGGCAAATGGGACTAGATTGGGTTGGGATATCTGGTCGGCATGGACCAGCTGGACTGAAGGGTCTGGTTCCGTGCTGTACATCTCTCTGACTCTGTGAGTATAACAGTGTAGGGAGGTTAGGGCCAAGATCAGGGTGGTGCTGGAAAAGCACAGCAGGTCAGGCAGCATCCGAGGAGCAGGAAAATCAACGTTTCGGGCAAAAGCCCTTCACCAGAAACTTTTGCCTGAAACGTTGATTTTCCTGCTCCTCGGGTGCTGCCTGACCTGCTGTGCTTTTCCAGCACCACCCTGATCTTGGCTCTAACCTCCAGCACCAGCAGTACCGACTTCTGCCTGGTGCAGGGAGATTACCCAGGCACACTGCTACTAACGGTACCCGTGATCATTGAATCCTCTGCCACTGCTTGTGCACTGACACAGTGGGAAGGCAATGGCTGGTGGAAGGAATCCTGAGGGATTTCTTACGAGATTCCCACTCTGCTGAATTCTAACCTTTCCCTGGCATCATGTGAGAAGGATTTCCCAGGCACCAGGTTCAGTGCAGTCCTCCTGTTTAGTAACACGTAACCCAGTATTTATTTACAGGGTGACTGGCAATTGAAGGGTGAGGATTCATTTAACACATTTTTTGAATTCTCCAGCACCTTTCTATTCTCCGGAGTTACTTCATACACCTCCCTGCCGTGCTTTCTGTTAGATTTCTGCAAGCATTCCCGCCCTATTCAGTTTCTCTCCCCCCCAATCCCACCCAATCCAGACAATCCACTTGGTCTTACAGCGTCAGTGGGACACCGATTGGGTTGTCAAACCAGGGAGTTGCTCCCATCTCCATGGAGATGGCGAGGCTGTCCAGGTAGGTTGGGGGTGGGGTGGGGTGGTGGGTTGTGATAGGTGAGCAGGTTAGGATTGATTTCCTCGTATGTTAGTGGCTCGATCTGTAACGATTCTATGGTTTATATGAAAACGGCCCGCCCAGTACCCTTAAACTGTGAACCCTGGTTCAGGCCTTTGGTCTTCTGGAACATTCTTGCTGCATTTGCACAGTCTAGCCCTGTACAACTTTGCAGGTTTCTATGAGAACCGCCATTCATTCTTCGAAACCCTGGTGAATATGGCGCTAACTGACCCAGTCAGAGCTGTCTATCGCTGTTGCTAGGACATTGATATCTACATAGGGGGGAGCGTGGATCTAATTCTGGGCTCCGCACTTTAGGATGGATGTGAAACCATTGGAGAGGGTGCAGAACAAACCCAGGAAAATGGCTCCAGAGATGAGGAGCTTCAGATATGAAGATAGAGTCGAGAAGTTAGGACTGTTCCCCTTGCTGAAGAAAAGGCCAAGAGCACATTTGATGGAGCTATTCGACATCATGAAGGAGTGGACAGAGCAGGCAGGGGGAAATACATGCCACTTGGTAAAGGATGGAGAAGGAGAGGGCATCAATTTAAAGTAATCAACAGAAAATGGGAGAACTTGGTCACAATAATAAATGGTTAGGGTCTGGGATGTACTATCTGAGAGTGTGGGGAGAGGCAGGTTCACTCGAGGGATTAGGGTCTGGAGTGTACTATCTGAGAGCGTGGGGAGAGGCAGGTTCACTCGAGGGGTTAGGGTCTGGAGTGTACTGTCTGAGAGCGTGGGGAGAGGCAGGTTCACTCGAGGGGTTAGGGTCTGGAGTGTACTGTCTGAGAGTGTGGGGGGGAGGCAGGTTCACTCGAGGGGTTAGGGTCTGGAGTGTACTATCTGAGAGCGTGGGGGGGAGGCAGGTTCACTCGAGGGGTTAGGGTCTGGAGTGTACTGTCTGAGAGTGTGGGGGGGAGGCAGGTTCACTCGAGGGGTTAGGGTCTGGAGTGTACTATCTGAGAGCGTGGGGGGGAGGCAGGTTCACTCGAGGGGTTAGGGTCTGGAGTGTACTGACCGTGAGTGTGGGGGGGAGGCAGGTTCACTCGAGGGGTTAGGGTCTGGAGTGTACTGTCTGGGAGTGTGGGGGGGAGGCAGGTTCACTCGAGGGGTTAGGGTCTGGAGTGTACTATCTGTGAGTGTGGGGGGGAGGCAGGTTCACTCGGGGGGTTAGGGTCTGGAGTGTACTGTCTGTGAATGTGGGGGGTGAGGCAGGTTCACTCGAGGGGTTAGGGTCTGGAGTGTACTGTCCGTGAGTGTGGGGGGGAGGCAGGTTCACTCGAGGGGTTAGGGTCTGGAGTGTACTGTCCGTGAGTGTGGGGGGGAGGCAGGTTCACTCGAGGGGTTAGTGTCTGGAGTGTACTGTCCGTGAGTGTGGGGGGGGGGAAGCAGGTTCACTCGAGGGGTTAGGGTCTGGAGTGTACTGTCCGTGAGTGTGGGGAGGGGGAGGCAGGTTCACTCGAGGGGTTAGGGTCTGGAGTGTACTGTCCGTGAGTGTGGGGGGGGGGAGGCAGGTTCACTCGAGGGGTTAGGGTCTGGAGTGTACTGTCCGTGAGTGTGGGGGGGGAGGCAGGTTCACTCGAGGGGTTAGGGTCTGGAGTGTACTGTCTGAGAGTGTGGGGGCAGGCAGGTTCACTCGAGGGGTTAGGGTCTGGAGTGTACTGTCTGAGAGTGTGGGGGGAGGCAGGTTCACTCGAGGGGTTAGGGTCTGGAGTGTACTATCCGTGAGTGTGGGGGGGAGGGAGGTTTAGTCGGGGGGTTAGGGTCTGGGATGTACTATCTGAGATTGTGGGGGGGGAGGGAGGTTTAGTCGGGGGGTTAGGGTCTGGAGTGTACTGTCCGTGAGTGTGGGGGGGAGGGAGGTTTAGTCGGGGGGTTAGTGTCTGGAGTGTACTGTCCGTGAGTGTGGGGGGGAGGGAGGTTTAGTCGGGGGGTTAGGGTCTGGAGTGTACTGTCCGTGAGTGTGGGGGGGAGGCAGGTTCACTCGAGGGGTTAGGGTCTGGAGTGTACTGTCCGTGAGTGTGGGGGGAGGCAGGTTCACTCGAGGGGTTAGGGTCTGGGATGTACTGTCTGAGAGTGTGGGGGGGGAGGCAGGTTCACTCGGGGGGTTAGGGTCTGGAGTGTACTGTCCGTGAGTGTGGGGGGGAGGGAGGTTTAGTCGGGGGGTTAGTGTCTGGAGTGTACTGTCCGTGAGTGTGGGGGGGAGGGAGGTTTAGTCGGGGGGTTAGGGTCTGGAGTGTACTGTCCGTGAGTGTGGGGGGGAGGCAGGTTCACTCGAGGGGTTAGGGTCTGGAGTGTACTGTCCGTGAGTGTGGGGGGGAGGCAGGTTCACTCGAGGGGTTAGGGTCTGGAGTGTACTGTCCGTGAGTGTGGGGGGGAGGCAGGTTCACTCGGGGAGTTAGGTTCTGGAGTGTACTGTCCGTGAGTGTGGGGGGGAGGCAGGTTCACTCGGGGGGTTAGGGTCTGGAGTGTACTGTCCGTGAGTGTGGGGGGGAGGCAGGTTCACTCGGGGGGTTAGGGTCTGGAATGTACTGTCCGTGAGTGTGGGGGGGAGGCAGGTTCACTCAAGGGGTTAGGGTCTGGAGTGTACTGTCCGTGAGTGTGGGGGGGAGGGAGGTTCACTCGAGGGGTTAGGGTCTGGAGTGTACTGACCGTGAGTGTGGGGGGGGGGGGGAGGTTCACTCGAGGGGTTAGGGTCTGGAGTGTACTGACCGTGAGTGTGGGGGGGCGGCAGGTTCACTCGAGGGGTTAGGGTCTGGAGTGTACTGTCCGTGAGTGTGGGGGGGCGGCAGGTTCACTCGAGGGGTTAGGGTCTGGAGTGTACTGTCCGTGAGTGTGGGGGGGCGGCAGGTTCACTCGAGGGGTTAGGGTCTGGAGTGTACTGTCTGAGAGTGTGCGGGGGAGGCAGGTTCACTCGAGGGGTTAGGGTCTGGAGTGTACTGTCCGTGAGTGTGGGGGGGCGGCAGGTTCACTCGAGGGGTTAGGGTCTGGAGTGTACTGTCCGTGAGTGTGGGGGGGAGGCAGGTTCGGGTGAAATAGGGAACTTGACGTGTATTTGTAAAGGAAAAGTGAGCAGGGATGGTGGGAGAAGCTGGGCTGAATGGCCTTCCACTGTGCCACTGGTGTCATTTTTATCAAAAACAACAGGCAGGAGCCAACCGTGTGAATTTTAGATTGTTTCAAAGCATTTATACATTACACATCCAAACAGCTGAGACATTTAACACGGCACTCACTCTGCTCATTTGCTCTGTACTCCAATCAGAGTGGTTTTATTAAATACACCCCATTATCCACTTTCGACAGGACTGAGTTATTCACACTGGATTTGTGAAGGAGCTGAGGTTTTAGGTCAGCTGCTAAGCAGTTAATAAAAGAGCCAGCCTTCAAACTCCAAGCCAGCCCAATTTCAAAAGGCCCTGGAACATCCATAGCCTTACTGCACCCCCTTTAGGCCAGATGCATTAACTGCAAGGCACATTCATGCCATTAATTGACATTGAACCCTGAGTGTTACACTGAACCCTGGGGGTTACACTGAAGCCTGTCTATTACACTGAACCCCGTATATTACACTGAACCCCGTCTATTACACTGAACCCTGCATGTTACACTAAACCCTGTCTATTACACTGAACCTTGGGGGTTACACTAAACCCTGTATATTACACAGAACCCTGGGGGTTACACTAAACCATGTATATTATACTGAACCCTGGGGGTTACACTAAACCCTGTATATTACACTGAACCCTGTATATTACACTGAACCCTGTCTATTACACTAAACCCTGGATATTACACTGAACCCTGTCTATTACACTAAACCCTGTATATTACACTAAACCCTAGGGATTACACTAAACCCTGTCTATTACACTGAACCCTGTCTATTACACTGGACCTTGGGGATTACACTAAACCCTGTCTATTACACTGAACCCTGGGGGTTACACTAAACCCTGTATATTACACTGAACCCTGTATATTACACTAAACCCTGTATATTACACTAAACCCTGTATATTACACTGAACCCTGTATATTACACTGAACCCTGTATATTACACTGAACCCTGTCTATTACACTAAACCCTGGATATTACACTGAACCCTGTCTATTACACTAAACCCTGTATATTACACTAAACCCTAGGGATTACACTAAACCCTGTCTATTACACTGAACCCTGTCTATTACACTGGACCTTGGGGATTACACTAAACCCTGTCTATTACACTGAACCCTGGGGGTTACACTAAACCCTGTATATTACACTGAACCCTGGGGATTACACTAAACCCTGTATATTACACTGAACCCTGTATGTTACACTAAACCCTGTCTATTACACTGAACCCTGGGGGTTACACTGAAACTTGTATATTACACTGAACCCTGTCTATTACATGAACCCTGGGGGTTACACTGAACCCTGTATATTACACTGAACCCTGTCTATTACACCGAACCCTGGGGGTTACACTAAACCCTGTATATTACACTGAACCCTGGGGGATAAACTAAACTCTGTACATTACACTGAACCCTGTATGTTACACTAAACCCTGTCTATTACACTGAACCTTGGGGGTTACACTAAACCCTGTATATTACACTGAACCCTGGGGGTTACACTAAACCCTGTATATTACACTAAACCCTGTATATTACACTAAACCCTGTATATTACACTGAACCCTGGGGATTACACTAAATCCAGTATATTACACTGAACCCTGTGTATTACACTGGACCTTGGGGGTTACACTAAACCCTGTCTATTAAACTAAACCCTGGGGGTTACACTAAACCCTGTCTATTAAACTGAACCCTGTCTATTAAACTGAACACTGTATATTACACTGAACCCTGGATATTACACTGAACCTTGGGGGTTACACTAAACCCTGTCTATTACACTAAACCCTGGGGGGTTACACTAAACCCTGGATATTACACTGAACCCTGTCTATTACATTAAACCCTGTATATTACACTGAAACCTGGGGATTACACTAAACCCTGTCTATTACACTGAACCCTGTCTATTTCACTGGACCTTGGGGGTTACACTAAACCCTGTCTATTACACTGAACCCTGGGGGTTACACTAAACCCTGTATATTACACTGAACCCTGGCGATTACACTAAACCCTGTCTATTACACTGAACCCTGTCTATTACACTGGACCTGGGGGTTACACTAAACCCTGTCTATTACACTGAACCCTGGGGGTTACACTAAACCCTGTATATTACACTGAACCCTGGGGATTACACTAAACCCTGTATATTACACTGAACCCTGTATGTTACACTAAACCCTGTCTATTACACTGAACCCTGGGGGTGACACTGAACGCTGTCTATTGCACTGAACCCTGTCTATTACACTGGACCTGGGGGTTACACTAAACCCTGTCTATTATACTGAACCCTGGGGGTTACACTGAACCCTGTCTATTACACTGAACCCTGTCTATTACACTGAACCCTGGATATTACACTGAACCCTATCTATTACACTGAACCTTGGGGGTTACACTAAACCCTGTCTATTGCACTGAACCCTGGAGGTTAAACTAAACCCTGTATATTACACTGAACCCTGTATGTTACACTGAACCCTATCTATTACACTGAACCTTGGGGGTTACACTAAACCCTGTATATTACACTAAACCCTGGGGGTTACACTAAACCCGGTATATTACACTGAACCCTGGGGGTTACACTAAACCCTGGATATTACACTGAACCCTGGATATTACACTAAACCCTGTCTATTACACTGAACCCTGTATGTTACACTGAACCCTATCTATTACACTGAACCTTGGGGGTTACACTAAACCCTGTATATTACACTAAACCCTGGGGGTTACACTAAACCCTGTATATTACACTGAACCCTGGGGGTTACACTGAACCCTGTCTATTACACTGAACCCTGGGGGTTACACTAAACCCTGTATATTACACTAAACCCTGCATATTACACTGAACCCTGTCTATTACACTGAACCCTGGGGGGTTACACTAAACCCTGTCTATTACACTGAACACTGTATATTACACTGAACCCTGGATATTACACTGAACCTTGGGGGTTACACTAAACCCTGTCTATTACACTGAACCCTGGGGGGTTACACTAAACCCTGGATATTACACTGAACCCTGTCTATTACACTAAACCCTGTATATTACACTGAATCCTGGGGGTTAAACTAAACCCTGTATATTACACTGAACCCTGTATGTTACACTAAACCCTGTATATTACACTGAACCCTGGGGGTTACACTAAACCCTGTATATTACACTAAACCCTGTATATTACACTGAACCCTGTATATTACACTGAACCCTTTATATTACACTGAACCCTGTCTATTACACTGAACCCTGGGGGGGTTACACTAAACCCTGTCTATTACACTGAACCCTCTCTATTACACTGAACCCTCTCTATTACACTGAACCCTGTCTATTACACTGAACCCTGTCTATTACACTGAACCCTCTCTATTACACTGAACCCTGTCTATTACACTGAACCCTGTCTATTACACTGAACCCTGTCTATTACACTGAACCCTGTCTATTACACTGAACCATGGATATTACACTGAACCCTGGATATTACACTGCACCCTGTATGTTACACTGAACCTTGGGGGTTACACTAAACCCTGTCTATTACACTGAACCCTGGGGGGTTACACTAAACCCTGGATATTACACTGAACCCTGTCTATTACACTAAACCCTGTATATTACACTGAACCCTGGGGATTACACTGAACCCTGTCTATTACACTGAACCCTGTCTATTACACTGAACCCTGTCTATTACACTGAAACCTGGGGATTACACTAAACCCTGTATATTTTGGGCGGCACGGTGGCACAGTGGTTACCACTGCTGCCTCACAGCGCCAGAGACCCGGGTTCAATTCCCGCCTCAGGCGACTGACTGTGTGGAGTTTGCACGTTCTCCCCGTGTCTGCGTGGGTTTCCTCCGGGTGCTCCGGTTTCCTCCCACAGTCCAAAGATGTGCAGGTCAGGTGAATTGGCCATGCTAAATTGCCGGTAGTGTTAGGTAAGGGGTAAATGTAGGGGTATGGGTGGGTTGGGCTTCGGCGGGTCGGTGTGGACTTGTTGGCCCGAAGGGCCTGTTTCCACACTGTAAGTAATCTAATCTAATTACACTGAACTCTGTATGTTACACTAAACCCTGTCTATTACACATAACCTTGGGGGTTACACTGAACCCTGTATATTACACTGAACCCTGTATATTACACTGAACCCTGTCTATTACACTGAACCCTGGGGGTTACACTGAACCCTGTCTATTACACTGAATCCTGTCTATTACACTGAATCCTGTCTATTACACTGAACCCTGGGGGTTACACTAAACCCTGTCTATTACACTGGACCTTGGGGGTTACACTAAACCCTGTATATTACACTGAACCCTGGGGGTTACACTAAACCCTGTCTATTACACTGAACCCTGTCTATTACACTGAACCCTGTCTATTACACTGAACACTGTATATTACACTGAACCCTGTCTATTACACTGAACCTTGGGGGTTACACTAAACCTTGTCTATTACACTGAACCCTGGGGGGTTACACTAAACTCTGTATATTACACTGAACCCTGGGGAGTACACTGAACCCTGTCTATTACACTGAACCCTGTCTATTACACTGAACCCTGTATGTTACACTGGACCCTGTATATTACACTGAACCCTGTATATTACACTGAACCCTGTGTATTACACTGAACCCTGTCTATTACACTGAACCCTGTATATTACACTGAACCCTGGGGATTACACTAAACCCTGTCTATTACACTGAACCCTGTCTATTACACTGGACCTTGGGGGTTACACTTAACCCTGTCTACTACACTGAACCCTGGGGGTTACACTAAACCCTGTATATTACACTGAACCCTGGGGATTACACTAAACCCTGTCTATTACACTGAACCCCGTATGTTACACTAAACCCTGTATATTACACTGAACCCTGGGGATTACACTAAATCCTGTCTATTACACTGAACCCTGTCTATTACACTGGACCTGGGGGTTTACACTAAACCCTGTATATTACACTGAACCCTGGGAATTTCACTAAACCCTGTATATTACACTGAACCCTGTATGTTACACTAAACCCTGTATATTACACTGAACCCTGGGGATTACACTAAACCCTGTCTATTACACTGAACTCTGTCTATTACACTGAACTCTGTCTATTACACTGAACCCTGTCTATTACACTGAACCCTGTCTATTACACTGAACCCTGTCTATTACACTGAACCCTATCTATTACACTGAACCTTGGGGGTTACACTAAACCCTGTCTATTGCACTGAACCCTGGAGGTTAAACTAAACCCTGTATATTACACTGAACCCTGTATGTTACACAAAACCCTGTCTATTACACTGAACCCTGGGGGTTACACTAAACCCTGTATATTACACTGAACCCTGGGGGTTACACTAAACCCTGTGTATTACACTGAACCCTGGGGGTTACACTAAACCCTGGATATTACACTGAATCCTGGATATTACACGGAACCTTGGGGTTAACACTAAACCCTGTCTATTACACTGAACCCTGGGGGGTTACACTAAACCCTGGATATTACACTGAACCCTGTCTATTACACTAAACCCTGTATATTACACTGAACCCTGGGGATTACACTAAACCCTATCTATTACACTGAACCCTGTCTATTACACTGGACCTTGGGGGTTACACAAAACCCTGTCTATTACACTGAACCCTGGGGGTTACACTAAACCCTGTATATTACACTAAACCCTAGGGATTACACTAAACCCTGTCTATTACACTGAACCCTGTCTATTACACTGGACCTTGGGGATTACACTAAACCCTGTCTATTACACTGAACCCTGGGGGTTACACTAAACCCTGTATATTACACTGAACCCTGGGGATTACACTAAACCCTGTATATTACACTGAACCCTGTATGTTACACTAAACCCTGTCTATTACACTGAACCCTGGGGGTTACACTAAACCCTGTATATTACACTGAACCCTGGCGATTACACTAAACCCTGTCTATTACACTGAACCCTGTCTATTACACTGGACCTGGGGGTTACACTAAACCCTGTCTATTACACTGAACCCTGGGGGTTACACTAAACCCTGTATATTACACTGAACCCTGGGGATTACACTAAACCCTGTATATTACACTGAACCCTGTATGTTACACTAAACCCTGTCTATTACACTGAACCCTGGGGGTGACACTGAACGCTGTCTATTGCACTGAACCCTGTCTATTACACTGGACCTGGGGGTTACACTAAACCCTGTCTATTACACTGAACCCTGGGGGTTACACTGAACCCTGTCTATTACACTGAACCCTGTCTATTACACTGAACCCTGGATATTACACTGAACCCTATCTATTACACTGAACCTTGGGGGTTACACAAAACCCTGTCTATTACACTGAACCCTGGGGGTTACACTAAACCCTGTATATTACACTAAACCCTAGGGATTACACTAAACCCTGTCTATTACACTGAACCCTGTCTATTACACTGGACCTTGGGGATTACACTAAACCCTGTATATTACACTGAACCCTGGGGATTACA
Organism: Chiloscyllium plagiosum; assembly: GCF_037043375.1. Lineage (NCBI taxonomy): Eukaryota > Metazoa > Chordata > Chondrichthyes > Orectolobiformes > Hemiscylliidae > Chiloscyllium > Chiloscyllium plagiosum. Next base: position 84,382,199 of record NW_028270151.1, on the reverse strand, counting down.
CTAAACCCTGTATATTACACTGAACCCTGTATGTTACACTAAACCCTGTCTATTACACTGAACCCTGGGGGTTACACTGAACCTTGTATATTACACTGAACCCTGTCTATTACATGAACCCTGGGGGTTACACTGAACCCTGTATATTACACTGAACCCTGTCTATTACACCGAACCCTGGGGGTTACACTGAACCCTGTCTATTACACCGAACCCTGGGGGTTACACTAAACCCTGTATATTACACTGAACCCTGGGGGATAAACTAAACTCTGTACATTACACTGAACCCTGTATGTTACACTAAACCCTGTCTATTACACTGAACCTTGGGGGTTACACTAAACCCTGTATATTACACTGAACCCTGGGGGTTACACTAAACCCTGTATATTACACTAAACCCTGTATATTACACTAAACCCTGTATATTACACTGAACCCTGGGGATTACACTAAATCCAGTATATTACACTGAACCCTGTGTATTACACTGGACCTTGGGGGTTACACTAAACCCTGTCTATTAAACTAAACCCTGGGGGTTACACTAAACCCTGTCTATTAAACTGAACCCTGTCTATTAAACTGAACACTGTATATTACACTGAACCTTGGGGGTTACACTAAACCCTGTCTATTACACTAAACCCTGGGGGGTTACACTAAACCCTGGATATTACACTGAACCCTGTCTATTACACTAAACCCTGTATATTACACTGAACCCTGGGGATTACACTAAACCCTGTCTATTACACTGAACCCTGTCTATTTCACTGGACCTTGGGGGTTACACTAAACCCTGTCTATTACACTGAACCCTGGGGGTTACACTAAACCCTGTATATTACACTGAACCCTGGCGATTACACTAAACCCTGTCTATTACACTGAACCCTGTCTATTACACTGGACCTGGGGGTTACACTAAACCCTGTCTATTACACTGAACCCTGGGGGTTACACTAAACCCTGTATATTACACTGAACCCTGGGGATTACACTAAACCCTGTATATTACACTGAACCCTGTATGTTACACTAAACCCTGTCTATTACACTGAACCCTGGGGGTGACACTGAACGCTGTCTATTGCACTGAACCCTGTCTATTACACTGGACCTGGGGGTTACACTAAACCCTGTCTATTACACTGAACCCTGGGGGTTACACTGAACCCTGTCTATTACACTGAACCCTGTCTATTACACTGAACCCTGGATATTACACTGAACCCTATCTATTACACTGAACCTTGGGGGTTACACTAAACCCTGTCTATTGCACTGAACCCTGGAGGTTAAACTAAACCCTGTATATTACACTGAACCCTGTATGTTACACTAAACCCTGTCTATTACACTGAACCTTGGGGGTTACACTAAACCTTGTATATTACACTAAACCCTGGGGGTTACACTAAACCCTGTATATTACACTGAACCCTGGGGGTTACACTAAACCCTGGATGTTACACTGAACCCTGGGGGTTACACTAAACCCTGTCTATTACACTGAACCCTGGGGGGTTACACTAAACCCTGGATATTACACTGAACCCTGTCTATTACACTAAACCCTGTATATTACACTGAACCCTGGGGATTACACTAAACCCTATCTATTACACTGAACCCTGTCTATTACACTGGACCTTGGGGGTTACACAAAACCCTGTCTATTACACTGAACCCTGGGGGTTACACTAAACCCTGTATATTACACTAAACCCTAGGGATTACACTAAACCCTGTCTATTACACTGAACCCTGTCTATTACACTGGACCTTGGGGATTACACTAAACCCTGTCTATTACACTGAACCCTGGGGGTTACACTAAACCCTGTATATTACACTGAACCCTGGGGATTACACTAAACCCTGTATATTACACTGAACCCTGTATGTTACACTAAACCCTGTCTATTACACTGAACCCTGGGGGTTACACTAAACCCTGTATATTACACTGAACCCTGGCGATTACACTAAACCCTGTCTATTACACTGAACCCTGTCTATTACACTGGACCTGGGGGTTACACTAAACCCTGTCTATTACACTGAACCCTGGGGGTTACACTAAACCCTGTATATTACACTGAACCCTGGGGATTACACTAAACCCTGTATATTACACTGAACCCTGTATGTTACACTAAACCCTGTCTATTACACTGAACCCTGGGGGTGACACTGAACGCTGTCTATTGCACTGAACCCTGTCTATTACACTGGACCTGGGGGTTACACTAAACCCTGTCTATTACACTGAACCCTGGGGGTTACACTTAACCCTGTCTATTACACTGAACCCTGTCTATTACACTGAACCCTGGATATTACACTGAACCCTATCTATTACACTGAACCTTGGGGGTTACACAAAACCCTGTCTATTACACTGAACCCTGGGGGTTACACTAAACCCTGTATATTACACTAAACCCTAGGGATTACACTAAACCCTGTCTATTACACTGAACCCTGTCTATTACACTGGACCTTGGGGATTACACTAAACCCTGTATATTACACTGAACCCTGGGGATTACACTAAACCCTGTATATTACACTGAACCCTGTATGTTACACTAAACCCTGTCTATTACACTGAACCCTGGGGGTTACACTGAACCTTGTATATTACACTGAACCCTGTCTATTACATGAACCCTGGGGGTTACACTGAACCCTGTATATTACACTGAACCCTGTCTATTACACCGAACCCTGGGGGTTACACTGAACCCTGTCTATTACACCGAAACCTGGGGGTTACACTAAACCCTGTATATTACACTGAACCCTGGGGGATAAACTAAACTCTGTACATTACACTGAACCCTGTATGTTACACTAAACCCTGTCTATTACACTGAACCTTGGGGGTTACACTAAACCCTGTATATTACACTGAACCCTGGGGGTTACACTAAACCCTGTATATTACACTAAACCCTGTATATTACACTAAACCCTGTATATTACACTGAACCCTGGGGATTACACTAAATCCAGTATATTACACTGAACCCTGTGTATTACACTGGACCTTGGGGGTTACACTGGACCTTGGGGTTTACACTAAACCCTGTCTATTAAACTAAACCCTGGGGGTTACACTAAACCCTGTCTATTAAACTGAACCCTGTCTATTAAACTGAACACTGTATATTACACTGAACCTTGGGGGTTACACTAAACCCTGTCTATTACACTAAACCCTGGGGGGTTACACTAAACCCTGGATATTACACTGAACCCTGTCTATTACACTAAACCCTGTATATTACACTGAACCCTGGGGATTACACTAAACCCTGTCTATTACACTGAACCCTGTCTATTTCACTGGACCTTGGGGGTTACACTAAACCCTGTCTATTACACTGAACCCTGGGGGTTACACTAAACCCTGTATATTACACTGAACCCTGGCGATTACACTAAACCCTGTCTATTACACTGAACCCTGTCTATTACACTGGACCTGGGGGTTACACTAAACCCTGTCTATTACACTGAACCCTGGGGGTTACACTAAACCCTGTATATTACACTGAACCCTGGGGATTACACTAAACCCTGTATATTACACTGAACCCTGTATGTTACACTAAACCCTGTCTATTACACTGAACCCTGGGGGTGACACTGAACGCTGTCTATTGCACTGAACCCTGTCTATTACACTGGACCTGGGGGTTACACTAAACCCTGTCTATTACACTGAACCCTGGGGGTTACACTGAACCCTGTCTATTACACTAAACCCTGTCTATTACACTGAACCCTGGATATTACACTGAACCCTATCTATTACACTGAACCTTGGGGGTTACACTAAACCCTGTCTATTGCACTGAACCCTGGAGGTTAAACTAAACCCTGTATATTACACTGAACCCTGTATGTTACACTAAACCCTGTCTATTACACTGAACCTTGGGGGTTACACTAAACCTTGTATATTACACTAAACCCTGGGGGTTACACTAAACCCGGTATATTACACTGAACCCTGGGGGTTACACTAAACCCTGGATATTACACTGAACCCTGGATATTACACTAAACCCTGTCTATTACACTGAACCTTGGGGGTTACACTAAACCCTGTATATTACACTGAACCCTGGGGGTTACACTGAACCCTGTCTATTACACTGAACCCTGGGGGTTACACTAAACCCTGTATATTACACTAAACCCTGTATATTACACTAAACCCTGTATATTACACTGAACCCTGTCTATTACACTGAACCCTGTCTATTACACTGAACCCTGTCTATTACACTGAACCCTGGGGGGTTACACTAAACCCTGTCTATTACACTGAACACTGTATATTACACTGAACCCTGGATATTACACTGAACCTTGGGGGTTACACTAAACCCTGTCTATTACACTGAACCCTGGGGGGTTACACTAAACCCTGGATATTACACTGAACCCTGTCTATTACACTAAACCCTGTATATTACACTGAATCCTGGGGGTAAAACTAAACCCTGTATATTACACTGAACCCTGTATGTTACACTAAACCCTGTATATTACACTGAACCCTGGGGGTTACACTAAACCCTGTATATTACACTAAACCCTGTATATTACACTGAACCCTGTATATTACACTGAACCCTTTATATTACACTGAACCCTGTCTATTACACTGAACCCTGGGGGGGTTACACTAAACCCTGTCTATTACACTGAACCCTGGATATTACACTGAACCCTGGATATTACACTGAACCCTGTCTATTACACTGAACCCTGTCTATTACACTGAACCCTGTCTATTACACTGAACCCTGTCTATTACACTGAACCCTCTCTATTACACTGAACCCTGTCTATTACACTGAACCCTGTCTATTACACTGAACCATGGATATTACACTGAACCCTGGATATTACACTGCACCCTGTATGTTACACTGAACCTTGGGGGTTACACTAAACCCTGTCTATTACACTGAACCCTGGGGGGTTACACTAAACCCTGGATATTACACTGAACCCTGTCTATTACACTAAACCCTGTATATTACACTGAACCCTGGGGATTACACTGAACCCTGTCTATTACACTGAACCCTGTCTATTACACTGAACCCTGTCTATTACACTGAACCCTGTCTATTACACTGAAACCTGGGGATTACACTAAACCCTGTATATTTTGGGCGGCACGGTGGCACAGTGGTTAGCACTGCTGCCTCGCAGCGCCAGAGACCCGGGTTCAATTCCCGCCTCAGGCGACTGACTATGTGGAGTTTGCACGTTCTCCCCGTGTCTGCGTGGGTTTCCTCCGGGTGCTCCGGTTTCCTCCCACAGTCCAAAGATGTGCAGGTCAGGTGAATTGGCCATGCTAAATTGCCCGTAGTGTTAGGTAAGGGGTAAATGTAGGGGTATGGGTGGGTTGCGCTTCGGCGGGTCGGTGTGGACTTGTTGGCCCGAAGGGCCTGTTTCCACACTGTAAGTAATCTAATCTAATTACACTGAACTCTGTATGTTACACTAAACCCTGTCTATTACACTGAACCTTGGGGGTTACACTGAACCCTGTATATTACACTGAACCCTGTATATTACACTGAACCCTGTCTATTACACTGAACCCTGGGGGTTACACTGAACCCTGTCTATTACACTGAATCCTGTCTATTACACAGAATCCTGTCTATTACACTGAACCCTGGGGGTTACACTAAACCCTGTCTATTACACTGGACCTTGGGGGTTACACTAAACCCTGTATATTACACTGAACCCTATATATTACACTGAACCCTGTATGTTACACTAAACCCTGTCTATTACACTGAACCCTGGGGGTTACACTAAACCCTGTCTATTACACTGAACCCTGTCTATTACACTGAACCCTGTCTATTACACTGAACACTGTATATTACACTGAACCCTGTCTATTACACTGAACCTTGGGGGTTACACTAAACCTTGTCTATTACACTGAACCCTGGGGGGTTACACTAAACTCTGTATATTACACTGAACCCTGGGGAGTACACTGAACCCTGTCTATTACACTGAACCCTGTCTATTACACTGAACCCTGTATGTTACACTGGACCCTGTATATTACACTGAACCCTGTGTATTACACTGAACCCTGTGTATTACACTGAACCCTGTCTATTACACTTAACCCTGTATATTACACTGAACCCTGGGGATTACACTAAACCCTGTCTATTACACTGAACCCTGTCTATTACACTGGACCTTGGGGGTTACACTTAACCCTGTCTACTACACTGAACCCTGGGGGTTACACTAAACCCTGTATATTACACTGAACCCTGGGGATTACACTAAACCCTGTCTATTACACTGAACCCTGTCTATTACACTGGACCTGGGGGTTTACACTAAACCCTGTATATTACACTGAACCCTGGGAATTTCACTAAACCCTGTATATTACACTGAACCCTGTATGTTACACTAAACCCTGTATATTACACTGAACCCTGGGGATTACACTAAACCCTGTCTATTACACTGAACCCTGTCTATTACACTGGACCTGGGGGGTTACACTAAACCCTGTCTATTACACTGAACCCTGGGGGTTACACTGAACCCTGTCTATTACACTGAACTCTGTCTATTACACTGAACCCTGTCTATTACACTGAACCCTATCTATTACACTGAACCTTGGGGGTTACACTAAACCCTGTCTATTGCACTGAACCCTGGAGGTTAAACTAAACCCTGTATATTACACTGAACCCTGTATGTTACACTAAACCCTGTCTATTACACTGAACCCTGGGGGTTACACTAAACCCTGTTTTTTACACTGAACCCTGGGGGTTACACTAAACCCTGGATATTACACTGAATCCTGGATATTACACGGAACCTTGGGGGTTACACTAAACCCTGTCTATTACACTGAACCCTGGGGGGTTACACTAAACCCTGGATATTACACTGAACCCTGTCTATTACACTAAACCCTGTATATTACACTGAACCCTGGGGATTACACTAAACCCTATCTATTACACTGAACCCTGTCTATTACACTGGACCTTGGGGGTTACACAAAACCCTGTCTATTACACTGAACCCTGGGGGTTACACTAAACCCTGTATATTACACTGAACCCTGGGGGGTTACACTAAACCCTGTATATTACACTAAACCCTGTCTATTACACTGAACCCTGGGGGTTACACTAAACCCTGTATATTACACTAAACCCTGTATATTACACTAAACCCTGTATATTACACTGAACCCTGGGGGTTACACTAAACCCTGTATATTACACTAAACCCTGTATATTACACTGAACCCTGTCTATTACACTGAACCCTGTCTATTACACTGAACCCTGTCTATTACACTGAACCCTGGGGGGTTACACTAAACCCTGTCTATTACACTGAACACTGTACATTACACTGAACCCTGGATATTACACTGAACCCTGGATATTACACTGAACCTTGGGGGTTACACTAAACCCTGTATATTACACTGAACCCTGGGAATTTCACTAAACCCTGTATATTACACTGAACCCTGTATGTTACACTAAACCCTGTATATTACACTGAACCCTGGGGATTACACTAAACCCTGTCTATTACACTGAACCCTGTCTATTACACTGGACCTGGGGGGTTACACTAAACCCTGTCTATTACACTGAACCCTGGGGGTTACACTGAACCCTGTCTATTACACTGAACTCTGTCTATTACACTGAACCCTGTCTATTACACTGAACCCTATCTATTACACTGAACCTTGGGGGTTACACTAAACCCTGTCTATTGCACTGAACCCTGGAGGTTAAACTAAACCCTGTATATTACACTGAACCCTGTATGTTACACTAAACCCTGTCTATTACACTGAACCCTGGGGGTTACACTAAACCCTGTTTTTTACACTGAACCCTGGGGGTTACACTAAACCCTGGATATTACACTGAATCCTGGATATTACACGGAACCTTGGGGGTTACACTAAACCCTGTCTATTACACTGAACCCTGGGGGTTACACTAAACCCTGTATATTACACTGAACCCTGGGGGTTACACTAAACCCTGTATATTACACTAAACCCTGTATATTACACTAAACCCTGTATATTACACTGAACCCTGGGGGTTACACTAAACCCTGTATATTACACTAAACCCTGTATATTACACTGAACCCTGTCTATTACACTGAACCCTGTCTATTACACTGAACCCTGTCTATTACACTGAACCCTGGGGGGTTACACTAAACCCTGTCTATTACACTGAACACTGTACATTACACTGAACCCTGGATATTACACTGAACCCTGGATATTACACTGAACCTTGGGGGTTACACTAAACCCTGTATATTACACTGAACCCTGGGGGTTACACTAAACCCTGTATATTACACTAAACCCTGTATATTACACTAAACCCTGTATATTACACTAAACCCTGTATATTACACTAAACCCTGTATATTACACTGAACCCTGTCTATTACACTGAACCCTGTCTATTACACTGAACCCTGGGGGGTTACACTAAACCCTGTCTATTACACTGAACACTGTACATTACACTGAACCCTGGATATTACACTGAACCCTGGATATTACACTGAACCTTGGGGGTTACACTAAACCCTGTCTATTACACTGAACCCTGGGGGGTTACACTGAACCCTGGATATTACACTGAACCCTGTCTATTACACTAAACCCTGTATATTACACTGAACCCTGGGGGTTACACTAAACCCTGTATATTACACTGAACCCTGGGGGTTACACTGAACCCTGTATATTACACTGAACCCTATTACACTGAAGCCTGGGGGGTTACACTGAACCCTGTCTATTACACTGAACCCTGGGGGGTTACACTGAACCCTGTCTATTACACTGAACCCTGTCTATTACACTGAACTCTGGGGGGTTACACTGAACCCTGTCTATTACACTGAACCCTGTCTATTACACTGAAACCCTGTCTATCACACTGATCCCTGTCCATTACACTGAACCCTGTCTATTACACTGAACTCTGTCTTTTACACAGAACCCATCTATTACACTGAACTCTGGCAGTTACACTGACCCCTGGGGTTTACACTGAACACTGCAGCTCATATTCAAGTTTCCAGGATATTGGCACAGGACAGGCCTGTGGCCCTCACTCTCGTCATAGTCGAAGTCTTACGTACTGATGGAACCTGTCCCTGATTGATATCCTGCAAGAACCGAACACGTTTAACTCAGGAGTCTCTTCTTGTTGATATGTGCCAGTGATTTTCCTCTCATGCTAACCCATTTAGTCCGTTAGACACAGTCGAGGAAAGAGGATGGTGTTGACACACCCCTGACATAAGCTGGGCGGGGCTGGATTCACAAGATCTACAATTACTTCATCTCTTAATGCTGACCTCAATCACTACAGGCTCCATTCACAACTACAGTTCCCGTTCACTACAGTTCCCGTTCACTACAGTCCCCGTTCACTACAGTCCTCGTTCACTACAGTCCTCGTTCACTACAGTCCTCGTTCACTAATGTCCTCGTTCACTACAGTCCCGGTTCACTACAGTCCCGGTTCACTACAGGCTCCGTTCACTACAGTCCTCGTTCACTACAGGCTCCGTTCACTACAGGCTCCGTTCACTACAGTCCCCGTTCACTACAGTCCCCATACACTACAGTCCCCATACACTACAGTCCCCATACACTACAGTCCCCATACACTACAGTCCCCATACACTACAGGCTCCGTTCACTACAGTCCTCGTTCACTACAGGCTCCGTTCACTACAGGCTCTGTTCACTACAGGCTCTGTTCACTACAGTCTCCGTTCACTATCTGTCCCCGTTCACTACAGGCTTTGTTCACTACAGTCCTCGTTCACTACAGTCCTCGTTCACTACAGGCTCCGTTCACTACAGGCTCTGTTCACTACAGGCTCCGTTCACTACAGGTTCTGTTCACTACAGTCCCCGTTCACTACAGTCCCTGTTCACTACAGGCTCCGTTCACTATAGGTTCTGTTCACTACAGTCCCCGTTCACTACAGTCCCCGTTCACTACAGTCCCCATTCACTACAGTCCCCCTTCACTACAGTCTCGTTCATTACAGGCTCCGTTCACTACAGTCCCCGTTCACGAAAGGCTCCATTCACTACAGGCTCTGTTCAATACAGTCCCCGTTCACTAAAGGCTCCATTCACTACAGGTTCTGTTCACTACAGTCCCCGTTCACTACAGTCCTCGTTCACTAAAGGCTCCATTCACTACAGGTTCTGTTCACTACAGTCCCCATTCACTACAGTCCATGTTCACTACAGTCCATGTTCACTACAGGCTCCATTGACTACAGGCTCCATTCACTACAGTCCCCGTTTACTACAGTCCCCGTTTACTACAGTCCCCGTTCACTACAGTCCCCGTTCACTAAAGGCTCAGTTCACTACAGTCCCCGTTCACTACAGTCCCCGTTCACTACAGTCCCCGTTCACTACAGTCCCCGTTCACTACAGGCTTCATTCACTACAGTCCCCGTTCACTACAGTCCCCGTTCACTACAGTCCCCATTCTCTACAGGCTCTGTTCACTACAGCCTCCATTCACTACAGGCTCTGGTTCACGACAGTCCCTGTTCACTACAGGCTCTGTTCACAACAGTCCCCATTCAATACAGTCCACGTTCACTATGGTCTCGGTTCACTACAGTCCCCATTCACTACAGGCTCCATTCACTACAGTCCACGTTCACTACAGTCCACATTCAATACAGGCTCCATTCACTACAGTCCCTGTTCACTACAGTCCCCATTCTCTACAGGCTCTGTTTACTACAGCCTCCATTCACTACAGGCTCTGGTTCACGACAGTCCCTGTTCACTACAGGCTCTGTTCACAACAGTCCCCATTCAATACAGTCCACGTTCACTATGGTCTCGGTTCACTACAGTCCCCATTCACTACAGGCTCCATTCACTACAGTCCACGTTCACTACAGTCCACATTCAATACAGGCTCCATTCACTACAGTCCCTGTTCACTACAGTCCCCGTTCACCACAGACTCCGTTCATTACTGGCTCCGGTTCACAGTAGTCTTGGTTCACGACAGGCTCCGTTCACTACAGGCTCCGTTCACTGTAGGTTCTGTTCACTACAGTCCCCGTTCACTACAGTCCCCGTTCACTACAGTCCCCGTTCACTACAGGCTCTGTTCACTACAGTCCCCGTTCACTACAGTCTTGTTCATTACAGGCTCCGTTCACAACAGTCCCCATTCAATACAGTCCACGTTCACTATGGTCTCGGTTCACTACAGTCCCCATTCACTACAGGCTCCATTCACTACAGTCCACGTTCACTACAGTCCACATTCAATACAGGCTCCATTCACTACAGTCCCTGTTCACTACAGTCCCTGTTCACTACAGTCCCTTTTCACTACAGTCCCCGTTCACCACAGGCCCCGTTCACCACAGACCCCGTTCATTACAGGCTCCGGTTCACAATAGTCTTGGTTCACTACAGTCCCTGTCCACTACAGGCTCCGTTCACGACAGGCTCTGTTCACAACAGGCTCCGTTCACTACAGTCCCCGTTCACCACAGTCTCCATTCACTATAGGCCCTGTTCACTACTGTCTCCATTCACTACAGTCCATGTTCACTCCAGTCCCCGTTTACTACAGACTCCATTCACTACAGTCCCTGTTCACTACAGGCACTGTTCACTACTGTCCCAGTTCACTACAGTCTCCAATCACTACTGGCTCTGTACACTGCAGTCCCCGTTCACTACTGGCTCTGTGCACTACAGTCCCCGTTCAGTACAGCCCCCATTCACTACAGTCCCCGTTCACTACAGACTCCTATCACGACAGTCTCCATTCACTACATTCCGCGTTCACTGCAGCCCCCGTTCACTGCAGCCCCCGTTCACTGCAGCCCCCGTTCACTGCAGCCCCCGTTCACTACAGTCCCCGTTCACTAAAGGCTCCATTCACTACAGGCTCTGTTCAATACAGTCCCCGTTCACTAAAGGCTCCATTCACTACAGTCCCCGTTCACTACAGTCCTCGTTCACTAAAGACTCCATTCACTACAGGTTCTGTTCACTACAGTCCCCGTTCACTACAGCCCTCGTTCACTACAGCCCTCGTTCACTGCAGCCCCCGTTCACTGCAGCCCCCGTTCACTACAGTCCCCGTTCACTACAGGCTCCGTTCACTACAGTCTCATTCACTACAGGCCCTGTTCAATACAGTCTCCGTTCACTACAGTCCCCATTCACTACAGTCCCGATTCACTACAGTCCCCGTTCACTACAGTCCCCGTTCACTACAGTCCCCGTTCACTACAGTCCCCGTTCACTACAGTCCACATTCAATACAGGCTCCATTCACTACAGTCCCTGTTCACTACAGTCCCCGTTCACCACAGGCCCCGTTCACCACAGGCTCCGGTTCACAGTAATCTTGGTTCACTACAGTCCCTGTTCACGACAGGCTCCGTTCACGACAGGCTCTGTTCACAACAGGCTCCGTTCACTACAGTCCCCGTTCACAACAGTCTCCATTCACTACAGTCCATGTTCACTACAGTCCCCGTTTACTACAGACTCCGTTCACTACAGTCGCTGTTCACTACAGGCACTGTTCACTACTGTCCCAGTTCACTACAGTCTCCAATCACTACTGGCTCTGTTCATTACAGTCCCCGTTCACTACAGTCCCCGTTCACTACAGGCCCTGTTCACTACAGTCCCTGTTCACTACAGTCCCCGTTCACTACAGTCCCCGTTCACTACAGCCTCCGTTCACTACCGACCCCATACACTACAGGCTCTGGTTCACTACAGTCCCTGTTCACTACAGACTCTGTTCACAACAGTCCCCATTCAATACAGTCCACGTTCACTATGGTCTCGGTTCACTACAGTCCCCATTCACTACAGGCTCCATTCACTACAGGCTCCATTCACTACAGTCCCGGTTCACTACAGTCCCTGTTCACTACAGTCCCCGTTCACCACAGGCCCCGTTCATTACAGGCTCCGGTTCACAGTAGTCTTGGTTCACTACAGTCCCTGTTCACTACAGGCTCCGTTCACGACAGGCTCTGTTCACAACAGGCTCCGTTCACTACAGTCCCCGTTCACAACAGTCTCCATTCACTACAGGCCCTGTTCACTACTGTCTCCATTCACTACAGTCCATGTTCACTACAGTCCCCGTTTACTACAGACTCCATTCACTACAGTCCCTGTTCACTACAGGCACTGTTCACTACTGTCCCAGTTCACTACAGTCTCCAATCACTACTGGCTCTGTACACTGCAGTCCCCGTTCACTACTGGCTCTGTGCACTACAGTCCCCGTTCAGTACAGCCCCCATTCACTACAGTCCCCGTTCACTACAGACTCCTATCACGACAGTCTCCGTTCACTACATTCCGCGTTCACTACTGGCTCTGTACACTGCAGCCCCCGTTCACTGCAGCCCCCGTTCACTGCAGCCCCCGTTCACTGCAGCCCCCATTCACTGCAGCCCCCATTCACTGCAGCACCCGTTCACTGCAGCTCCCGTTCACTACAGCCCCCGTTCACTACAGTCCCCGTTCACTACAGTCTCATTCACTACAAGCACAATTCAATACAGTCTCCGTTCACTACAGTCCCCATTCACTACAGTCCCCATTCACTACAGTCCCCATTCACTACAGTCCCCGTTCACTACAGTCCCCGTTCACTACAGTCCCCGTTCACTACAGTCTCCGTTCACTACAGTCCCCGTTCACTACAGTCTCCATTCACTACGGGCTCTTTTCACTACAGTCCCCGTTCACTACAGTCCCCGTTCACTACAGGCTCCGTTCACTACAGTCCCCGTTCACTACAGGCTCCATTCACTACAGGCTCTATTCACTACAGTCCCCGGTCTCTACAGGCTCTGTTCACCACAGGCCCCGTTCACCACAGGCCCCATTCACTACAGGCCCCGTTCACTACAGGCCCCATTCACTACAGTCCTAGTTCACTACAGTCCCCATTCACTACAGGCTCTGTTCAGTACAGTCCACGTTCACTTCAATCCACGTTCACTACAGTCTATTTCACTACAGACTCTTTTCTCTACAGTCCCCATTCACTACAGCCCCCGTTCACTACAGTCCCCGTTCACTACAGTCCCCATTCACTACAGGCTCTGTTCTCTACAGTCCCCATTCACTACAGACTCTTTTCACTACAATCCCCGTTCACTACAGTCCCCTTTCACTACAGTCCCCGTTCACTACAACTCTGTTCTCTACAGTCCCCATTCACTACAGACTCTTTTCACTACAATCCCCGTTCACTACAGTCCCCTTTCACTACAGTCCCCGTTCACTACAACTCTGTTCTCTACAGTCCCCATTCACTACAGTCCCCGTTCACTACAGTCCCCGTTCACTACAGTCCCCGTTCACTACAGGCTCTGTTCACAACAGTCCCCGTTCACAACAGTCTCAGTCCACTACAGGCTCCGTTCACTACAGTCCACGTTCACTACAGTCTCATTCACTACAGTCCCCGTTCACTACAGTCCCCGTTCACTACAGTCCCTGTTCACTACAGTCCCTGTTCACTACAGACTCCGTTCAGGACAGTCCCTGTTCAGTACAGTCCCCGTTCACTACAGTCCCCGTTCACTACAGCCTCCGTTCACTACCGACCCCATACACTACAGGCTCTGGTTCACTACGGTCCCTGTTCACTACAGACTCTGTTCACAACAGTCCCCATTCAATACAGTCCACGTTCACTATGGTCTCGGTTCACTGCAGTCCCCATTCACTACAGGCTCCATTCACTACAGTCCACGTTCACTACAGTCCACATTCAATACAGGCTCCATTCACTACAGTCCCTGTTCACTACCGTCCCTGTTCACTACAGTCCCTGTTCACTACAGTCCCCGTTCACCACAGGCCCCGTTCACCACAGACCCCGTTCATTACAGGCTCCGGTTCACAATAGTCTTCGTTCACTACAGTCCCTGTTCACTACAGGCTCCGTTCACGACAGGCTCTGTTCACAACAGGCTCCGTTCACTACAGTCCCCGTTCACAACAGTCTCCATTCACTACAGGCCCTGTTCACTACTGTCTCCATTCACTACAGTCCATGTTCACTACAGTCCCCGTTTACTACAGACTCCATTCACTGCAGTCCCTGTTCACTACAGGCACTGTTCACTACTGTCCCAGTTCACTACAGTCTCCAATCACTACTGGCTCTGTACACTGCAGTCCCCGTTCACTACTGGCTCTGTGCACTACAGTCCCCGTTCAGTACAGCCCCCATTCACTACAGTCCCCGTTCACTACAGACTCCTATCACGACAGTCTCCATTCACTACATTCCGCGTTCACTGCAGCCCCCGTTCACTGCAGCCCCCGTTCACTGCAGCCCCCGTTCACTGCAGCCCCCGTTCACTGCAGCCCCCGTTCACTACAGTCCCCGTTCACTACAGGCTCCGTTCACTACAGTCTCCATTCACTACAGGTTCTGTTCACTACAGTCCCCGTTCATTACAGTCCTCGTTCACTACAGCCCTCGTTCACTACAGCCCTCGTTCACTGCAGCCCCCGTTCACTGCAGCCCCCGTTCACTGCAGCCCCCGTTCACTACAGTCCCCGTTCACTACAGGCTCCGTTCACTACAGTCTCATTCACTACAGGCCCTGTGCAATACAGTCCCCGTTCACTACAGTCCCCATTCACTACAGTCCCCATTCACTACAGTCCCCATTCACTACAGTCCCCGTTCACTACAGGCTCTGTTCACTACAGCCTCCATTCACTACAGGCTCTGGTTCACTACAGTCCCTGTTCACTACAGGCTCTGTTCACAACAGTCCCCATTCAATACAGTCCACGTTCACTATGGTCTCGGTTCACTACAGTCCCCATTCACTAAAGGCTCCATTCACTACAGTCCACGTTCACTACAGTCCACATTCAATACAGGCTCCATTCACTACAGTCCCTGTTCACTACAGTCCCCGTTCACCACAGGCTCTGTTCACAACAGGCTCCGTTCACTACAGTCCCCGTTCACAACAGTCTCCATTCACTACAGGCCCTGTTCACTACTGTCTCCATTCACTACAGTCCATGTTCACTACAGTCCCCGTTTACTACAGACTCCGTTCACTACAGTCGCTGTTCACTACAGGCACTGTTCACTACTGTCCCAGTTCACTACAGTCTCCAATCACTACTGGCTCTGTTCATTACAGTCCCCGTTCACTACAGTCCCCGTTCACTACAGGCCCCGTTCACTACAGTCCCTGTTCACTACAGGCTCCATTCACTACAGTCCCCGTTCACTACAGTCCCCGTTCACTACAGCCTCCGTTCACTACCGACCCCATACACTACAGGCTCTGGTTCACTACGGTCCCTGTTCACTACAGACTCTGTTCACAACAGTCCCCATTCAATACAGTCCACGTTCACTATGGTCTCGGTTCACTACAGTCCCCATTCACTACAGGCTCCATTCACTACAGGCTCCATTCACTACAGGCTCCATTCACTACTGGCTCCAGTCACTACAGTCCCGGTTCACTACAGTCCCTGTTCACTACACTCCCCGTTCACCACAGGCCCCGTTCATTACAGGCTCCGGTTCTCAGTAGTCTTGGTTCACTACAGTCCCTGTTCACTACAGGCTCCGTTCACTACAGTCCCCGTTCACCACAGGCCCTGTTCACCACAGGCCCCGTTCATTACAGGCTCCGGTTCTCAGTAGTCTTGGTTCACTACAGTCCCTGTTCACTACAGGCTCCGTGCACGACAGGCTCTGTTCACAACAGGCTCCGTTCACTACAGTCCCCGTTCACAACAGTCTCCATTCACTACAGGCCCTGTTCACTACTGTCTCCATTCACTACAGTCCATGTTCACTACAGTCCCCGTTTACTACAGACTCCATTCACTACAGTTCCTGTTCACTACAGGCACTGTTCACTACTGTCCCAGTTCACTACAGTCTCCAATCACTACTGGCTCTGTACACTGCAGTCCCCGTTCACTACTGGCTCTGTGCACTACAGTCCCCGTTCAGTACAGCCCCCATTCACTACAGTCCCCGTTCACTACAGACTCCTATCACGACAGTCTCCGTTCACTACATTCCGCGTTCACTACTGGCTCTGTACACTGCAGCCCCCGTTCACTGCAGCCCCCGTTCACTGCAGCCCCCGTTCACTGCAGCCCCCGTTCACTGCAGCCCCCGTTCACTGCAGCCCCCGTTCACTGCAGCTCCCGTTCACAACAGTCTCATTCACTACAGGCCCTATTCAATACAGTCTCCGTTCACTATAGTCCCAGTTCACTGCAGCCCCCGTTCACTGCAGCCCCCGTTCACTGCAGCCCCCGTTCACTGCAGCTCCCGTTCACAACAGTCTCATTCACTACAGGCCCTATTCAATACAGTCTCCGTTCACTACAGTACCCATTCACTACAGTCCCCGTTCACAACAGTCCCCATTCACAACAGTCTCCGTTCACTACAGTCTCCGTTCACTACAGTCCCCGTTCACTACAGTCTCCATTCACTACGGGCTCTTTTCACTACAGTCCCCGTTCACTACAGTCCCCGTTCACTACAGGCTCCGTTCACTACAGTCCCCGTTCACTACAGGCTCCGTTCACTACAGGCTCTATTCACTACAGTCCCCGGTCTCTACAGGCTCTGTTCACCACAGGTCCCGTTCACCACAGGCCCCATTCACTACAGTCCTAGTTCACTACAGTCCCCATTCACTACAGGCTCTGTTCAGTACAGTCCACGTTCACTTCAATCCACGTTCACTACAGTCTATTTCACTACAGACTCTTTTCTCTACAGTCCCCATTCACTACAGCCCCCGTTCACTACAGTCCCCGTTCACTACAGTCCCCATTCACTACAGGCTCTGTTCTCTACAGTCCCCATTCACTACAGACTCTTTTCACTACAATCCCCGTTCACTACAGTCCCCTTTCACTACAGTCCCCGTTCACTACAACTCTGTTCTCTACAGTCCCCATTCACTACAGTCCCCGTTCACTACAGTCCCCGTTCACTACAGGCTCTGTTCACAACAGTCCCCGTTCACATCAGTCTCAGTCCACTACAGGCTCCGTTCACTACAGTCCACGTTCACTACAGTCTCATTCACTACAGTACCAGTTCACTACAGTCCCTGTTCACTACAGTCCCTGTTCACTACAGTCCCTGTTCACTACAGACTCCGTTCAGGACAGTCCCTGTTCAGTACAGTCCCCGTTCACTACAGGCTCTGTTCTCTACTGTCCACATTCACTACAGACTCTTTTCACTACAGTCCCCATTCACTATAGTCTCGGTTCACTACAGGCCACGTTCACTACAGGCTCCGTTCACTACAAGCCCCATTCACTACAGGCTCTGTTCAGTACAGTCCCCGTTCACTACAGGCTCTGTTCTCTACAGTCCCTGTTCACTACAATTCCCGTTCACTACTGTCCCCGTTCACTACAGGCTCCGTTCACTACAGGCTCCGTTCACTACAGGCCCCATTCACTACAGGCTCTGTTCAGTACAGTCCCCGTTCACTACAGTCCCCGTTCACTACAGTCCCTGTTCACTACAGTCCCTGTTCACTACAGTCCCCGTTCACTACAGTCCCCGTTCACTAAAGTCTCAGTTCACTACAGGCTCCGTTCACTACAGGCACCATTCACTACAGTCCATGTTCACTACAGTCTCATTCACTACAGGCCCTGTTCACTACAGTACCAGTTCACAACAGTCTCCGTTCACTACAGACTCCGTTCAGTACAGTCCCTGTTCAGTACAGTCCCCGTTCACTACAGGCTCTGTTCTCTACAGTCCCCATTCACTAGAGTCCCCGTTCACTACAGTCCACTTTCACTACAGTCCCTGTTCAGTACAGACTTCGTTCAGTGCAGTCCCCGTTCACTACAGTCTACGTTCACTTCAGGCTCTGTACTCTACAGTCCCCATTCACTACAGACTCTTTTCACTACAGTCCCCGTTTACTACAGGCTCCGTTCACTACAGTCCCCATTCACTACAGACTCTTTTCACTACAGTCCCCGTTCACTACAGTCCCTGTTCACTACAGTCCCTGTTCACTACAGTCCCTGTTCAGTACAGTCCCTGTTCAGTACAGTCCCCGTTCAGTACAGTCCCCGTTCACTACAGGCTCTGTTCTCTACAGTCCCCATTCACTACAGACTCTTTTCACTACAGTCCCCTTTCACTACAGTCCCCGTTCACTACAGGCTCCGTTCACTACAGGCTCTATTCACTACAGTCCCCGGTCTCTACAGGCTCTGTTCACCACAGGTCCCGTTCACCACAGGCCCCATTCACTACAGTCCTAGTTCACTACAGTCCCCATTCACTACAGGCTCTGTTCAGTACAGTCCACGTTCACTTCAATCCACGTTCACTACAGTCTATTTCACTACAGACTCTTTTCTCTACAGTCCCCATTCACTACAGCCCCCGTTCACTACAGTCCCCGTTCACTACAGTCCCCATTCACTACAGGCTCTGTTCTCTACAGTCCCCATTCACTACAGACTCTTTTCACTACAATCCCCGTTCACTACAGTCCCCTTTCACTACAGTCCCCGTTCACTACAACTCTGTTTTCTACAGTCCCCATTCACTACAGTCCCCGTTCACTACAGTCCCCGTTCACTACAGGCTCTGTTCACAACAGTCCCCGTTCACATCAGTCTCAGTCCACTACAGGCTCCGTTCACTACAGTCCACGTTCACTACAGTCTCATTCACTACAGTACCAGTTCACTACAGTCCCTGTTCACTACAGTCCCTGTTCACTACAGTCCCTGTTCACTACAGACTCCGTTCAGGACAGTCCCTGTTCAGTACAGTCCCCGTTCACTACAGGCTCTGTTCTCTACTGTCCACATTCACTACAGACTCTTTTCACTACAGTCCCCATTCACTATAGTCTCGGTTCACTACAGGCCACGTTCACTACAGGCTCCGTTCACTACAAGCCCCATTCACTACAGGCTCTGTTCAGTACAGTCCCCGTTCACTACAGGCTCTGTTCTCTACAGTCCCTGTTCACTACAATTCCCGTTCACTACTGTCCCCGTTCACTACAGGCTCCGTTCACTACAGGCTCCGTTCACTACAGGCTCCGTTCACTACAGGCCCCATTCACTACAGGCTCTGTTCAGTACAGTCCCCGTTCACTACAGGCTATGTTCTCTACAGTCCCTGTTCACTACAGTCCCCGTTCACTACAGTCCCCGTTCACTAAAGTCTCAGTTCACTACAGGCTCCGTTCACTACAGGCACCATTCACTACAGTCCATGTTCACTACAGTCTCATTCACTACAGGCCCTGTTCACTACAGTACCAGTTCACAACAGTCTCCGTTCACTACAGACTCCGTTCAGTACAGTCCCTGTTCAGTACAGTCCCCGTTCACTACAGGCTCTGTTCTCTACAGTCCCCATTCACTAGAGTCCCCGTTCACTACAGTCCACTTTCACTACAGTCCCTGTTCAGTACAGACTTCGTTCAGTGCAGTCCCCGTTCACTACAGTCTACGTTCACTTCAGGCTCTGTACTCTACAGTCCCCATTCACTACAGACTCTTTTCACTACAGTCCCCGTTTACTACAGGCTCCGTTCACTACAGTCCCCATTCACTACAGACTCTTTTCACTACAGTCCCCGTTCACTACAGTCCCTGTTCACTACAGTCCCTGTTCACTACAGTCCCTGTTCAGTACAGTCCCTGTTCAGTACAGTCCCCGTTCAGTACAGTCCCCGTTCACTACAGGCTCTGTTCTCTACAGTCCCCATTCACTACAGACTCTTTTCACTACAGTCCCCTTTCACTACAGTCCCCGTTCACTACAGGCTCTGTTCTCTACAGTCCCCATTCACTACAGTCCCCGTTCACTACAGTCCCCATTCACTACAGGCTCCGTTCACTACAGGCTCTATTCACTACAGTCCCCGGTCTCTACAGGCTCTGTTCACCACAGGTCCCGTTCACCACAGGCCCCATTCACTACAGTCCTAGTTCACTACAGTCCCCATTCACTACAGGCTCTGTTCAGTACAGTCCACGTTCACTTCAATCCACGTTCACTACAGTCTATTTCACTACAGACTCTTTTCTCTACAGTCCCCATTCACTACAGTCCCCGTTCACTACAGTCCCCGTTCACTACAGTCCCCGTTCACTACAGGCTCTGTTCTCTACAGTCCCCATTCACTACAGACTCTGTTCACTACAGTCCCCGTTCACTACAGTCCCCGTTCACTACAGTCCCCGTTCACTACAGTCTCCGTTCACTACAGTCCCCGTTCACTACAGTCCCCATTCACAACAGTCCCCGGTCTCTACAGGCTCTGTTCACTACACGCCCCATTCACCACAGGCCCCGTTCACTACAGGCTCCGGTTCACTACAATCCCTCTTCACTACAGGCTCCATTCACTACAGACTCTGTTCACTACAGGCTCTGTTCACAACAGTCCCCGTTTACTCTAGTCTTGGTTCACTACAGACCCCATTCACTACAGGCTCCATTCAATACAGTCCACATTCACTACAGGCTCCGTTCACTACAGGCTCCGTTCACTACAGGTTCCGTTCACTACAGTCCCCGTTCACTACAGTCCCCTTTAACGACAGGCTCTGTTCTCTACAGTCCCCATTCACAACAGACTCTGTTCACTACAGTCCCTGTTCACAACAGTCCCCGTTCACTAGAGTCTCGGTTCACTACAGTCCCCATTCATTACAGGCTCCGTTCACTACGTGCTACGTTCAATACAGTCCCTGTTTACTACAGGCTCCATTCACTACAGACCCCGTTCACTACAGGCTCCGTTCACTACAGGCTTCATTCACTACAGTCCCCGTTCACTACAGTCCCCGTTCACTACAGTCCCCGTTCACTACAGACTCTGTTCACTACATGCCCCATTCACCACAGGCCCCGTTCACTACAGGCTCCGGTTCACTACAATCCCTCTTCACTACAGGCTCCATTCACTACAGACTCCGTTCACTACAGGCTCTGTTCACAACAGTCCACATTCACTCAAGTCCCCATTCACTCTAGTCTTGGTTCATTACAGACTCCATTCACTACAGGCTCCATTCAATACAGTCCACATTCACTACAGGCTCCGTTCACTACAGGCTCCGCTCACGACAGGCTCCGCTCACGACAGGCTCCGTTCACTACAGGCTCCGTTCACTGCAGTCCCCGTTCACTACAGTCCCCGTACACTACAGGCTCCGTTCACTACAGTCCTCATTCACTACAGGCTCCGTTCACTACAGGCTCCGTTCACTACAGGCTCCGCTCACGACAGGCTCAGTTCACGACAGGCTCCGCTCACAACAGGCTCCGCTCACGACAGGCTCCGTTCACGACAGGCTCCGTTCACGACAGGCTCCGTTCACTGCAGTCCCCGTTCACTACAGTCCCCGTACACTACAGGCTCCGTTCACTACAGTCCTCGTTCACTACAGGCTCCGTTCAATACAGGCTCCGTTCACTACAGTCCTCGTTCACTACAGGCTCCGTTCACTACAGGCTCTGTTCACTACAGTCCCCGTTCACCACAGTCCCCATTCACTACAGGCTCCGTTCACTACAGGCTCCGTTCACTACAGTCCCCGTTCACTACAGTCCCCGTTCACTACAGACACGGTTCACTACAGTCCCCATTCACTACAGTCCCCGTTCACTGCAGACTCTGTTCACTACATGCCCCATTCACCACAGGCCCCGTTCACTACAGGCTCCGGTTCACTACAATCCCTCTTCACTACAGGCTCCATTCACTACAGACTCCGTTCACTACAGGCTCTGTTCACAACAGTCCCCGTTCACTCTAGTCTTGGTTCACTACAGACCCCATTCACTACAGGCTCCATTCAACACAGTCCACATTCACTACAGGCTCCGTTCACTACAGGCTCCGCTCACGACAGGCTCCGTTCACGACAGGCTCCGTTCACTACAGTCCCCGTTCACTACAGTCCCCGTACACTACAGGCTCCGTTCACTACAGTCCTCATTCACTACAGGCTCCGTTCACTACAGTCCTCGTTCACTACAGGCTCCGTTCACTACAGTCCCCGTTCACTACAGTCCCCGTTCACTACAGTCCCCATTCACTACAGGCTCTGTTCACTACAGTCCCCGTTCACTACAGGCTCCGTTCACTACAGTCCTCGTTCACTACAGGCTCCGTTCACTACAGTCCCCGTTCACTACAGTCCCCGTTCACTACAGTCCCCATTCACTACAGGCTCTGTTCACTACAGTCCCCGTTCACTACAGGCTCCGTTCACTACGTGCTACGTTCAATACAGTCCCTGTTTACTACAGGCCCCATTCACTACAGACCCCGTTCACTACAGGCTCCGTCCACTACAGGCTTCATTCATTACAGTCGCCGTTCACTACAGGCTCAGTTCACTACAGTCCACGTTCACTACAGTCCCCGTTCACTACAGTCCCCGTTCACTACAGACACGGTTCACTACAGTCCCCGTTCACTACAGTCCCCGTTCACTACAGTTCCCGTTCACTACAGTTCCCGTTCACTACAGTCCCCGTTCACTACAGGCTCCGTTCACTACAGTCCCCGTTCACTACAGTCCCCGTTCACTACAGTCCCCGTTCACCACAGTCCCCGTTCACCACAGTCCCCGTTCACTACAGTCCCCGTTCACTACAGTCTCCGTTCACTACAGGCTCCGTTCACTACAGTCCACGTTCACCACAGTCCCTGTGCACTACAGGCTCCGTTCACAACAGGCTCTATTCACTACAGTCCCTGGTCTCTACAGGCTCTGTTCACTACAAGCCCCATTCACCACAGGCCCCGTTCACTACAGGCTCCATTTCACTACAGTCCCTGTTCACTACAGTTCCCGTTCACTACAGTCTCAGTTCACTACAGTCTCAGTTCACTACAACACCCGTTCACTAAAGTCTCAATTCACTACAGGCCCATTCACCACAGGCTCCGTTCACCACAGGCCCCATTCACTACAGTCTCATTCACTACAGGCCCTGTTCACTACAGTACCAGTTCACAACAGTCTCCTTTCACTACAGTCCCCGTTCACTACAGACTCCGTTCACTATAGTCCCCGTTCACTACAGGCTCTGTTCTCTATAGTCCCCACTCACTACAGACTCTTTTCACTACAGTCCCCGTTCACTAGTCCCCGTTCACTACAGTCGCCGTTCACTACAGACTCTGTTTTTTACAGTCCCCATTCACTATAGTCTCCATTCACTACAGTCTCCATTCACTACTGGCTCCGTTCACTACAGTCCACATTCACTACAGCCCCCGTTCACTACAGGCTCCGTTCACAACAGGCTCTATTCACTACAGTCCCCGGTCTCTACAGGCTCTGTTCACTACATGCCCCATTCACCACAGGCCCCGTTCACTATAGGCTCCGGTTCACTACAATCCCTCTTCACTACAGGCTCCATTCACTACAGGCTCTGTTCACAACAGTCCCCGTTCACTCTAGTCTTGGTTCACTACAGACCCCATTCACTACAGGCTCCATTCAACACAGTCCACATTCACTACAGGCTCCGTTCACTACAGGCTCCGTTCACGACAGGCTCCGTTCACTACAGTCCCCGTTCACTACAGTCCCCGTACACTACAGGCTCCGTTCACTACAGTCCTCATTCACTACAGGCTCCGTTCACTACAGTCCTCGTTCACTACAGGCTCCGTTCACTACAGTCCCCGTTCACTACAGTCCCCGTTCACTACAGTCCCCATTCACTACAGGCTCTGTTCACTACAGTCCCCGTTCACTACAGGCTCCGTTCACTACGTGCTACGTTCAATACAGTCCCTGTTTACTACAGGCCCCATTCACTACAGACCCCGTTCACTACAGGCTCCGTCCACTACAGGCTTCATTCATTACAGTCGCCGTTCACTACAGGCTCAGTTCACTACAGTCCACGTTCACTACAGTCCCCGTTCACTACAGTCCCCGTTCACTACAGACACGGTTCACTACAGTCCCCATCCACTACAGTCGCCGTTCACTACAGTCCCCGTTCACTACAGTCCCCGTTCACTACAGTCCCCGTTCACTACAGGCTCCGTTCACTACAGTCCCCGTTCACTACAGTCCCCGTTCACTACAGTCCCCGTTCACCACAGTCCCCGTTCACTACAGTCCCCGTTCACTACAGTCCCCGTTCACTACAGTCTCCGTTCACTACAGGCTCCGTTCACTACAGTCCACGTTCACCACAGTCCCTGTGCACTACAGGCTCCGTTCACAACAGGCTCTATTCACTACAGTCCCTGGTCTCTACAGGCTCTGTTCACTACAAGCCCCATTCACCACAGGCCCCGTTCCCTACAGGCTCCATTTCACTACAGTCCCTGTTCACTACAGTTCCCGTTCACTACAGTCTCAGTTCACTACAACACCCGTTCACTAAAGTCTCAATTCACTACAGGCCCATTCACCACAGGCTCCGTTCACCACAGGCCCCATTCACTACAGTCTCATTCACTACAGGCCCTGTTCACTACAGTACCAGTTCACAACAGTCTCCTTTCACTACAGTCCCCGTTCACTACAGACTCCGTTCACTATAGTCCCCGTTCACTACAGGCTCTGTTCTCTATAGTCCCCACTCACTACAGACTCTTTTCACTACAGTCCCCGTTCACTAGTCCCCGTTCACTACAGTCGCCGTTCACTACAGACTCTGTTTTTTACAGTCCCCATTCACTATAGTCTCCATTCACTACAGTCTCCATTCACTACTGGCTCCGTTCACTACAGTCCACATTCACTACAGCCCCCGTTCACTACAGGCTCCGTTCACAACAGGCTCTATTCACTACAGTCCCCGGTCTCTACAGGCTCTGTTCACTACAGGCCCCATTCACCACAGGCCCCGTTCACTACAGGCTACATTTCACTATAGTCCCAGTCCACTACAGTCCCTGTTCACTACAGTTCCCGTTCACTACAGTCCCCGATCACTAAAGTCTCAGTTCACTACAGGCCCCATTCACTACAGGCTCCGTTCACTACAGGCTCCATTCACTATAGTCCACGTTCACTACAGTCTCATTCACTACAGTCCCTGTTCACTACAGTCCCCGTTCAGTACAGACCCGTTCACTACAGGTTCTGTTCCCTACAGTCCCCATTCACTACAGACTCTTTTCACGACAGTCCCTGTTCACTACAGTCCCCTTTCACTACAGTCCCCTTTCACTACAGGCTCTATTCTCTACAGTCCCCATTCACTATAGACTCTGTTCACTACAGTCTCCGTTCACTGCAGACTCTGTTCACAACAGTCCACATTCACTATAGTCTCGGTTCACTACAGGCTCCGTTCACTACAGGCTCCGTTCACTACAGGCTCCGTTCACTACAGGCTCCGTTCACTACAGTCCACGTTCACCACAGTCCCCGTTCACTACAGGCTCCGTTCACTACAGGCTCCGTTCACTAAAGTCTCAATTCACCACAGGCTCCGTTAACTACAGGCCCCATTCACTACAGTCCACGTTCACTACAGGCCCTGTTCACTACAGTACCAGTTCACAACAGTCTCCTTTCACTACAGTCACCGTTCACTACAGTCACCGTTCACTACAGTCACTGTTCACTACAGTCCCCGTTCACTACAGTCCCCGTTCACTACAGGCTCTGTTCTCTACAGTCCTCACTCACTACAGACTCTTTTCACTACAGTCCCCGTTCACTACAGTCTCCGTTCACTACAGACTCTGTTCTCTACAGTCCCAATTCACTATAGTCTCAGTTCACTACAGTCTCCATTCACTACAGGCTCCGTTCACTACAATCCACGTTCACTACAGACCCGTTCACAACAGGCTCCGTTCACAACAGGCTCTATTCACTGCAGTCCGCAGTCTCTACAGGCTCTGTTCACTACAGGCCCCATTCACCACAGGCCCCGTTCACTTCAGGCTATATTTCACTATAGTCCCAGTTCACTACAGTCCCTGTTCACTACAGTCCCCGTTCACTACAGTCCCCGATCACTAAAGTCTCAGTTCACTACAGGACCCATTCACTACATGCTCCGTTCACTACAGGCCCCATTCACTATAGTCCACGTTCACTACAGTCTCATTCACTACAGGCCCTGTTCACTACAGTACCAGTTCACAACAGTCTCCGTTCACTACAGTCCCTGTTCACTACAGTCCCTGTTCACTACAGTCCCTGTTCAGTACAGTCCCTGTTCAGTACAGTCCCCGTTCAGTATAGTCCCCGTTCACTACAGGTTCTGTTGTCTACAGTCCCCATTCACTACAGACTCTTTTCACGACAGTCCCTGTTCACTACAGCCCCCTTTTCACTACAGGCTCTATTCTCTACAGTCCCCATTCACTATAGACTCTGTTCACAACAGTCCCCATTCACTATAGTCTCGGTTCACTACAGGCCCTGTTCACTACAGGCTCCTTTCACTACAGGCTCCTTTCACTACAGGCTCCGTTCACTACAGGCTCCGTTCACTACAGTCCACGTTCACCACAGTCCCTATTCACTACAGGCTCCGTTCACAACAGGCTCTATTCACTACAGTCCCCGGTCTCTACAGGCTCTGTTCACTACAGGCCCCATTCACCACAGGCCCCGTTCACTACAGGCTCCATTTCACTACAGTCCCTGTTCACTACAGTTCCCGTTCACTACAGTCTCAGTTCACTACAGCACCCGTTCACTAAAGTCTCAATTCACCACAGGCTCCGTTCACTACAGGCCCCATTCACTTCAGTCCACGTTCACTACAGGCCCTGTTCACTACAGTACCAGTTCACAACAGTCTCCTTTCACTACAGTCACCGTTCACTACAGTCCCCGTTCACTACAGTCCCCGTTCACTACAGGCTCTGTTCTCTACAGTCCCCACTCACTACAGACTCTTTTCACCACAGTCCCCGTTCACCACAGTCCCCGTTCACCACAGTCCCCGTTCACTACAGTCCCCGTTCTCTACAGTCCCCGTTCACTACAGTCCCCGTTCACTACAGTCCCCGTTCACTACAGGCTCCGTTCACTACAGGCTCTGTTCACTACAGGCTCCATTCACTACAGTTCCCGTTCAATACACGCTCTGTTCATTACAGGCTCTGTTCACTACAGCCTCCGTTCACTACCGTCCCCGTTCACTACAGGCTCTGGTTCACTACAGTCCCTGTTCACTACAGTCTCTGTTCACAACAGTCCCCGTTCAATACAGTCCCCGTTCACTATAGTCTTGGTTCACTACAGTCCCTATTCACTACAGGCCTCGTTCACTACAGTCCACATTCACTACAGTCCCCATTCAATACAGGCTCCATTCACTACAGTCCCTGTTCACTACAGTCCCTGTTCACTACAGGCCCCGTTCACTACAGGCCCCGTTCACCACAGGCCCCGTTCACCACAGGCCCCGTTCACCACAGGCCCCGTTCACCACAGGCCCTGTTCACTACAGTCTCTGTACACTACAGTCCCCGTTCACTACAGTCCCCGTTCACTACAGTCCCCGTTCACTACAGTCCCCGTTCACTACAGACTCTGTTCACTACAGGCTCTGTTCACTACAGGCTCCATTCAATATGGGCTCTTTTCACTACAGTCCCCGTTCAACACAGTCCACATTCACTAAAGTCCCCGTTCACTTCAGTCCACTGTCACTACAGGCTCCGTTCACTACAGGCTCCGTTCACTGCAGTCCCCGTTCACTACAAGCTCCGTTCACAACAGGCTCTATTCACTACAGTCCCCAGTCTCTACAGGCCCCATTCACCACAGACCCGTTCACTATAGGCTCCAGTTCACTACAGTCCCAGTTCACAACAGTCCCCGTTCACTACAGGCTCTGTTCACAACAGTTCCCGTTCACTAAAGTCTCAGTTCACTACAGGCCCCGTTCACTACAGTCTACGTTCACTACAGCCTCATTCACTACAGGCCCTGTTCACTACAGTACCAGTTCACAACAGTCTCCGTTCACTACAGTCCCTGTTCAGTACAGACTCCGTTCACGACAGTCCCTGTTCACTACAGGCTCTGGTCTCTACAGTCCCCATTCACTACAGTCCCCGTTCACTTCAGTCCCTGTTCACTACAGTTCCCGTTCACTACAGGCTCCATTTCACTACAGTCCCTGTTCACTACGGTTCCCGTTCACTACAGTCTCAGTTCACTACAGCACCCGTTCACTAAAGTCTCAATTCACTACAGGCCAATTCACCACAGGCTCCGTTCACCACAGGCCCCATTCACTACAGTCCACGTTCACTACAGTCTCATTCACTACAGGCCCTGTTCACTACAGTACCAGTTCACAACAGTCTCCTTTCACTACAGTCCCCGTTCACTACAGTCCCCGTTCACTACAGGCTCTGTTCTCTACAGTCCCCACTCACTACAGACTCTTTTCACTACAGTCCCCGTTCACTACTCTCCGTTCACTACAGTCGCCGTTCACTACAGACTCTGTTTTCTACAGTCCCTATTCACTATAGTCTCCATTCACTACAGTCTCCATTCACTACTGGCTCCGTTCACTACAGTCCACATTCACTACAGTCCCCGTTCACTACAGGCTCCGTTCACAACAGGCTCTATTCACTACAGTCCCCGGTCTCTACAGGCTCTGTTCACTACAGGGCCCATTCACCACAGGCCCCGTTCACTACAGGCTACATTTCCCTATAGTCCCAGTTCACTACAGTCCCTGTTCACTACAGTTCCCGTTCACTACAGTCCCCGATCACTAAAGTCTCAGTTCACTACAGGCCCCATTCACTACAGGCTCCGTTCACTACAGGCCCCATTCACTATAGTCCACTTTCACTACAGTCTCATTCACTACAGGCCCTGTTCACTACAGGCCCTGTTCACTACAGTCCCTGTTCACTACAGTCCCCGTTCACTACAGTCCCCGTTCACTACAGGTTCTGTTCTCTACAGTCCCCATTCACTACAGACTCTTTTCACGACAGTCCCTGTTCACTACAGTCCCCTTTCACTACAGTCCCCTTTCACTACAGGCTCTATTCTCTACAGTCCCCATTCACTACAGGCTCCGTTCACTACAGGCTCCGTTCACTACAGGCTCCGTTCACTACAGGCTCCGTTCACTAGAGGCTCCGTTCACTAGAGGCTCCGTTCACTACAGGCTCCGTTCACTACAGTCCACGTTCACCACAGTCCCCGTTCACTACAGGCTCCGTTCACAACAGGCTCTATTCACTACAGGCCCCGGTCTCTACAGGCTCAGTTCACTACAGGCCCCATTCACCACAGGCCCCGTTCACTACAGGCTCCATTTCACTACAATCCCTGTTCACTACAGTTCCCGTTCACTACAGTCTCAGTTCACTACAGCACCCGTTCACTAAAGTCTCAATTCACCACAGGCTCCGTTCACTACAGGCCCCATTCACTACAGTCCACGTTCACTACAGGCCCTGTTCACTACAGGCCCTGTTCACTACAGTACCTGTTCACAACAGTCTCCTTTCACTACAGTCACCGTTCACTACAGTCACCGTTCACTACAGTCTCCGTTCACTACAGACTCTGTTCTCTACAGTCCCAATTCACTATAGTCTCAGTTCACTACAGGCTCCGTTCACTACAGTCCACGTTCACTACAGTCCCCGTTCAAAACAGGCTCCGTTCACTATAGTCCCAGTTCACTACAGTCCCTGTTCACTACAGTTCCCGTTCACTACAGTCCCCGATCACTAAAGTCTCAGTTCACTACAGGCCCCATTCACTACAGGCTCCGTTCACTATAGGCCCCATTCACTATAGTCCACGTTCACTACAGTCTCATTCACTACAGGCCCTGTTCACTACAGTACCAGTTCACAACAGTCTCCGTTCACTACAGTCCCTGTTCATTACAGTCCCTGTTCACTACAGTCCCTGTTCACTACAGACTCTTTTCACGACAGTCCCTGTTCACTACAGTCCCCTTTCACTACAGTCCCCTTTCACTACAGGCTCCATTCACTACAGGCTCCGTTCACTACAGGCTCCGTTCACTACAGGCTCCGTTCACTACAGGCTCCGTTCACTACAGGCTCCGTTCACTACAGGCTCCGTTCACTACAGGCTCCGTTCACTACAGTCCACGTTCACCACAGTCCCCGTTCACTACAGGCTCCGTTCACAACAGGCTCTATTCACTACAGTCCCCGGTCTCTACAGGCTCTGTTCACTACAGGCCCCATTCACCACAGGCCCCGTTCACTACAGGCTCCATTTCACTACAGTCCCTGTTCACTACAGTTCCCGTTCACTACAGTCTCAGTTCACTACAGCACCCGTTCACTAAAGTCTCAATTCACCACAGGCTCCGTTCACTACAGGCCCCATTCACTACAGTCCACGTTCACTACAGGCCCTGTTCACTACAGTACCAGTTCACAACAGTCTCCTTTCACTACAGTCCCCGTTCACTACAGTCCCCGTTCACTACAGTCCCCGTTCACTACAGTCCCCGTTCACTACAGTCCCCGTTCACTACAGGCTCTGTTCTCTACAGTCCCCACTCACTACAGACTCTTTTCACTACAGTCCCCGTTCACTACAGTCCCCGTTCACTACAGTCCCCGTTCACTACAGGCTCCGTTCACTACAGACTCCGTTCACTACAGACTCCGTTCACTACAGGCTCCATTCACTACAGTTCCCGTTCAATACACGCTCTGTTCATTACAGGCTCTGTTCACTACAGCCTCCGTTCACTACCGTCCCCGTTCACTACAGGCTCTGGTTCACTACAGTCCCTGTTCACTACAGTCTCTGTTCACAACAGTCCCCGTTCACTATAGTGTTGGTTCAATACAGTCCCTATTCACTACAGACCCCGTTCACTACAGTCCACATTCACTACAGTCCCCGTTCACTACAGGCTCAGTTCACTACAGGCTCCGTTCACTACAGGCTCTGTTCACTACAGTACCAATTCACTACAGTCCCCGTTCACTACAGGCTCTGGTTCACTACAGTCCCTGTTCACTACAGGCTCTGTTCACAACAGTCCCCGTTCAATACAGTCCCCGTTCACTATAGTCTTGGTTCACTACAGTCCCTATTCACTACAGTCCCCGTTCACTACAGTCCCCATTCAATACAGGCTCCATTCACTACAGGCCCCGTTCACTACAGGCCCCGTTATCCACAGGCCCCGTTCACCACAGGCCCCGTTCACTACAGTCTCCGTTCACTACAGTCTCCATTCACTACAGTCTCCGTTCACTACAGTCCCCGTTCACTACAGACCCTATTCACTACAGGCTCCATTCGATACGGGCTCTTTTCACTACAGTCCCCGTTCAACACAGTCCACGTTCACTAAAGTCCCCGTTCACTACAGGCTCTGTACACTACAGTCCCCGTTCACTACAGTCCCCGTTCACTACAAGCTCCGTTCACAACAGGGTCTATTCACTACAGTCCCCGGTCTCTACAGGCTCTGTTCACTACAGGCCCCATTCACCACAGTCCCCGTTCACTACAGGCTCTGTTCACAACAGTCCCCGTTCACTAAAGTCTCAGTTCACTACAGGCCCCGTTCACTACAGTCTACGTTCACTACAGCCTCATTCACTACAGGCCCTGTTCACTACAGTACCAGTTCACAACAGTCTCCGTTCACTACAGTCCCCATTCACAACAGTCCCCGTTCACTGCAGACTCTGTTCACAACAGTCCCCATTCACTATAGTCTCCGTTCACTACAGTCTCCATTCACTACAGTCTCCATTCACTACAGGCTCCATTCACTACAGGCTCTGTACACTACAGTCCCCGTTCAGTACAGACTCCGTTCAGTACAGTCCCAGTTCAGTACAGTCCCCATTCACTACAGTCCCCGTTCACTACAGTCCCCGTTCACTACAGTCCCCGTTCAATACAGGCTCCGTTCACTACAGGCTCAGTTCACTACAGGCTCTATTCACTACAGGCCCCGTTCACTACAGGCCCCGTTCACTACAGGCCCCATTCACTACAGGCCCCATTCACTACAGGCTCCAGTTCACTACAGTCTCAGTTCACTACAGTCCCTGTTCACTACAGTTCCCGTTCACTACAGGCTCTGTTCACTACAGTCCCCGTTCTCTAAAGTCTCAGTTCACTACAGGCCCCATTCACTACAGGCTCAGTTCACTACAGGCACCATTCACTACAGTCCACATTCACTACAGTCTCATTCACTACAGGCCCTGTTCACTACAGTACCAGTTCACAACAGTCTCCCTTCACTACAGTCCCTGTTCAGTACAGACTCCGTTCAGTACAGTCCCTGTTCAGTACAGTCCCCATTCACTACAGTCCCCGTTCACTACAGGCTCTGTTCTCTACAGTCCCCATTCACTACAGACTATTCTCACTACAGTCCCCGTTCACTACAGTCCCCGTTCACTACAGTCCCCGTTCACTACAGTCCCCGTTCACTACAGTCCCCGTTCACTACAGTCCCCGTTCTCTACAGTCCCCGTTCTCTACAGTCCCCGTTCACTACAGTCCCCGTTCACTACAGTCCCTCTTCACGACAGGCTCCGTTCACAACAGGCTCCGTTCACTACAATCCCCGTTCACTACAGGCTCTGTTCTCTACAGTCCACATTCACTACAGGCTCTGTTCACAACAGTCCTCGTTCACTAGAGTCTCGGTTCACTATAGTCCCATTAATTCCAGCTCCGTTCACTACAGTCCACATTCACTACAGGCTCCGTTCAATACAGGCTCCGTTCAATACAGGCTCCGTTCACTACACTCCCCGTTCACTACACTCCCCCTTCACTACAGTCCCCGTTCACTACAGTCCCCATTCACTACAGTCCCCATTCACTACAGTCCCCATTCACTACAGTCCCCATTCACTACAGACTCTGTTCACAACAGTCCCCATTCACTATAGTCTCGGTTCACTACAGACCCCATTCACTACAGACCCCATTCACTACAGGCTCCATTCACGACAGTCCCCGTTCACGACAGTCCCCGTTCACGACAGGCTCCGTTCACTACAGTCCCCGTTCACTACAGTCCCTCTTCACGACAGGCTCCGTTCACAACAGGCTCCGTTCACAACAGGCTCCGTTCACAACAGGCTCCGTTCACTACAATCCCCGTTCACTACAGGCTCTGTTCTCTACAGTCCACATTCACTACAGGCTCTGTTCACAACAGTCCCATTCACTAGAGTCTCGGTTCACTATAGTCCCATTCACTACAGGCTCCGTTCACTACAGTCCACATTCACTACAGTCCCCGTTCACTACAGGCTCCGTTCACTACAGTCCCCATTCACAACAGTCCCCGGTCTCTAAAGGCTCTGTTCACTACATGCCCCATTCACTACAGGCCCCGTTCACTACAGGCTCCAGTTCACTACAGTCCCTGTTCACTATAGGCTCCGTTCACTACAGACTCCGTTCACTACAGGCTCTGTTTACAACAGTCCCCTTTCACTATAGTCTCGGTTCACTACAGACCCCATTCACTACAGTCCCCGTTCACTACAGTCGACGTTCACTACAGTCGACGTTCACTACAGTCGACGTTCACTACAGTCCACGTTCACTACAGTCCCTGTTCACTACAGTCTCCGTTCACTACGGTCCCCGGTCTCTACAGTCTCCGTTCACTACGGTCCCCGGTCTCTACAGTCTCCGTT
Source organism: Chiloscyllium plagiosum (assembly GCF_037043375.1). Taxonomy (NCBI): domain Eukaryota; kingdom Metazoa; phylum Chordata; class Chondrichthyes; order Orectolobiformes; family Hemiscylliidae; genus Chiloscyllium; species Chiloscyllium plagiosum. The sequence goes on along the minus strand of NW_028270151.1, from coordinate 84,347,342 downwards.
CACTACAGTCACCGGTCTCTACAGTCTCCATTCAATACAGTCGCCAGTCTCTACAGGCTCTGTTCACTACAGGCCCCATTCACCACAGGGCCTGTTCACTACAGATTCCGGTTCACTACAGTCCCCGTTCACTACTGTCCCCGTTCACTACAGTCCCCGTTCACTACTGGCTCTGTGCACTACAATCTCCATTCACTATAGTCCCCGTTCACTACAATCTCCGTTCACTACAAGCTCTGTACTCTACAGTCCCCGTTCACTACAGTCTCCAATAACTGTAGGCTCCGTTCACTATAGTCCCCGTTCACTACAGTCCCCGTTCACTACAGTCCCCGTTCACTACAGTCCCTGTTCACTGCAGTCCCCGTTCACTGCAGTCCCCGTTCACTGCAGGCCCCGTTCACTGCAGGCCCCGTTCACTACAGTCCCCGTTCACTACAGTCCCCGTTCACTACCGTCCCCGTTCACTGCATTCCCCGTTCACTACAGGCCCCCTTCAGTACAGTCCCCGTTCACTACAGTCCCCGTTCACTACAGTCCCTGTTCACTGCAGTCCCCGTTCACTGCAGTCCCCGTTCACTGCAGTCCCCGTTCACTGCAGGCCCCGTTCACTGCAGGCCCCGTTCACTACAGTCCCCGTTCACTACAGTCCCCGTTCACTACCGTCCCCGTTCACTGCATTCCCCGTTCACTACAGGCCCCCTTCAGTACAGTCCCCGTTCACTACAGTCCCCGTTCACTAGTGGCTCCAATCATTCGCACCACTCCATTTACAACAAGTTCCATTCAGTACAGGCTCTGTGAATCATCACAGGCTCCATTCCTTCCTGTATCTGTCCTGTTTCTGTCGTGTAGAGATTATCATATTCACCTTTGATGGGGAGAGGGCTGTGGTTCACAATCAGAACAAAAACATTTGCAAGGTCGTTTGTGGCACAGTGGCGTTGTCCCAACCTCTGAGCCAGGGGGCTTGTATTTCAGTCCCATCTGCTGCCGAAGTGTAACATCTCAGAACAGGTTGATTACAAATCTATCTTTCTTTACTGCATGCGCTAATCAGTACAGACTGCAGTGTTCAGGAGATGCACCATTCACCATGGGAGGCCCACAGACACTTTCTTGCATCTTGCTCATGCCCCACATTTCCTTACAGACCATGTACAGAACAATCTGCCTGTCACAGGCCCAGGAGAATGTCCCTGTTTCCTAATTCCTGCACAATTCCATTGAACGATGAGCCTTGATAACAACAGATGATGCAGTGTTCAGTTTAATACTGCAACACCAGCACTCAGTGTGCTGAACAGACTATAATCTCCTGTGTCAGGAATTAATGCAAAGTGAGCAACGTATACCCACATGTGGCCATATAGAAAGTATAGTCAAAGTGTACAATATGAATATAGAAATGGGATTTAGGGGGTTTTTTTAATGGTGTTTGCAATGTAGTCATCATGCAATGTTAATATGATACTGTCATCACACTCGAAATAGCTAATGGCCTGGAAAACAGGTACAAATCCCACCAAACTGATGGAATACAATTAATTCATCTGGAATATTAGAGCTGGAACGTCATGTTGTGGCAGTACTGGACATTGGTTAGGCTTCTTTTGGAATAATGTGTGCAATCCTGGTCTCCCTGCTATCGGAAAGATGTTGTGAAACTTGAAAGGGTTCAGAAAAGATTTACAAGGACGTTGCCAGGGTTGGAGGGTCTGAGCTATAGGGAGAGGGTGAACAAGCTGGGCAGTTTTCCCTGGAGTGTCGGTGGCTGAGGGGTGACCTTATAGAGGTTTATAAAATCATGAGGAGAATGGATAGGATAAATAGTCAAGGTCTTTTCCCTGGGGTGGGGGGAGTCCAGAACTAGAGGGCATAGGTTTAGGGTGAGAGGGGAAAGGTTGAAAAAGGACCTGAGGGGCAACTCTATCGTGCAGTGGGTGGTGTGCGTATGGAATGAGCGCCAGAGGAAATGGTGGAGAATGGTACAATTACAATGTTTAAAAGGTATCTGGATGGGTATATGAATAGGAAGAGTTTGGGGGGATATGGGCCAAGTGCTGGCAAATGGGACTGGATTAGTTTAGGATATCTGGTCGGCATGGACGGGTTGAACCGAAGGATCTGTTGCCGTGCTGTACATGACTAGGAGATGCCAGTAAAACCAACACTGATCGTTATGAGAAGCTGTCTGTTACATTCATGGGAAGGAGATTGGCCATTGCTCTCAGTCCGGCTTACAGTCCGACCCACAGCAATATAATTAACTGGCTAATGCAATGTCCTAACAAACCACTCGGGGATGGAGAGACTACGCCCACTTCCGAGAAAGGAAAAGGAGATCGAAGGCATTGAGTCTGTGGGACACTGCAATAACACGGTCTGATCGGGGAAGTAGTTAGTAATTCACTACTGCGGCCTAGTGCCCAGAGCTAAACTCCCCAGGAGCCCATTGATCATTTTTTACTTTCTCGGGATATTGGAATCACTTAAAAGGCCAGCATTTCTTGCCCACCCCTAGTTGCCCCTTTAACTGAGGGATTGCTCAGCCACTTGACTAAGCGACTGGAGTCACTTGTAGGCCGGACCAGGTAAGGACGGCCGATTTCCTGATGTTAGTGAAAAAGGTGGGTTTTTATAAATGACAATAACATTTTGCAACATTTCAGAAATCAACCTCACAACTCCACCATGTTCAGAATTGTATTGACAGTGGAGAGCTTCAAACACACTGAGCCTGAGGCCTCCGCGCCCAGTGACAATCTCGCTCGGCCACTATCCTGACTCAGCGTCTGCTCACCCTGACCATGCCTGCTCACTCTGACTGTGTCTGACCCTGACAGTGTCAGCTCACTTTGACAATCTCACTGACTGTGACAGTATCCGTGACCCTGACAGTGCCTGACCCTGATGGTACCTGATCCTCACGTTCCAGAACGCCGGTCATATTTTTTCCTTTTGGTTTGAGCAAGCAGTGGTACCTGTCATGGGAGGGAGGCCAGATGTTGCTTCCGGAATGAAAATCTTGGGCTCCATGATGGTGCTGAGATATATTGATCTCGCTGCTGTTCTGCGCCACATTATAGCGGCCTCCGCTCCCCCCTGCAGTCAGTATGAACCTCACTTGTGTACAACTATAGGGCAGGAAGGTTGCAGAGTGGCCGCTATCCAAATGCAGCGTTCGTGCATATAGGAAACACTGAGCCTGAAATAGTAGGATGTACAGCTAACATGAGAGGGGTCAGCAGGTGCATCTGAAACAGGGGATTGTGACGGGGCTGTGCTTGTTTTTCGCAGATGTCCATTGAGAGCGCCATCCAGTCTGCACTCTCTCTGAGCAGGCAACCCTCGCCATGGCGTATCCCATGAGCCTCAGCAATGCCAGTGGCCAGCAGTGCACACAGGAGAGCCGTGAGGAGAATCTCTTCTTCTCGTCTTTCTACGGGGTGGTCTTTGTGCTGGCTTTCGTCGGCAATATCCTGGCCGTGTGGGTTTTCTCCTGCGACAAGAGCTCCAACACCACCACCAACATCTACCTAATGCACCTGGCGGTGGCTGACCTCTCCTACGTCCTTATCCTGCCCATGAGGATGGTCTACCACCTCAGCCAGAACCACTGGCCCTTCGGCGAGGTGCCCTGCCGCATCACCGGCTTCCTCTTCTATCTGAACATGTACGCCAGCATCATCTTCCTGACTGGCATCAGCGCAGACCGCTTCCTGGCCATTGTCTACCCGGTGAGGTCCATGCGCGTCAGGAAGCCCCTCTACGCCAACGTGGTCTGCATCGCCCTGTGGGTGGTCATCGTGGTGGGCGTGGCGCCGATGCTGGGCGCACCACAAACCCTTCAGGCGGGCAACGCCACCACCAAGTGCCTCCAGCTGTACCGGGAGAAGACCTCCAGTTTTGCCCTGGTGCCCCTGACGGTGGGCTTCGTGGTGCCCTTTGTGATCACGGTGACCTGCTACTTACTGATCATCCGCAGCCTCCGCAGGGGTAACCGCATCGAGAAGCACCTCAAAGACAAGGCCATCAAGATGATCATCCTGGTGCTCACCATCTTCCTCATCTGTTTTGTGCCCTACCACATCAATCGGTACGTCTACATCCTGTTTGCCAGCACCGCCCGCTCCAGCTGCCAGGACAGGAGGCTCATCGCCCTCAGTAATCGCATCACTTCCTGTCTGACCAGCCTCAATAGCTGCCTCGATCCCGTAGTCTACTTTTTTGTAGGGGAGAAGTTCCAGGAGCGGTTCTGTCACTTTGTCTGTGGCCACAGGAAGCGAGCACAGTCTGTAAGCCATGAGACCAAAACAAACGAGAGCTCGCTCAGCTGTAAGTCTGAGCTGTGAGCTCATCGAGAACCAACCATTTCACTGCAACTCATTGCTCTATATAGGCGCTGGTCCGTGTGAGTGACTGTGTGCGGGTGTGTGTGTGTGTCTGAGTGAGTTAGTGTGTGCGTCTGCCTTAGTATTTGAGTGAGTGTGAGTGTGAGAGTGTGATCGTATATGTGAGTGTGAATATGTGTGTGAGTGGATGTGAGAGTGTTTGAGTGTGTGTGTGAATGTGAGTGTGACTCTGTGTATGTGTGAGTGCAAGTGTGAGTCCGTAATATTGTCTGCGCAAGTGTGTGCGTTGTATGTGAGGCAGTGTGAGTGTGTGAGTGAGTGTGTGACTGGATGTGAGTGTGAGTGCCCATCTTTTTGTGTATCTGCTGAGTTGCCACAATTGACCTCAGCTACAGTACTCCAGTGAGATCTCAGCCAGTGCAGGCCAGTGAGATTTCAGCCAGTTCAAGCCAGTGAGATCGCAGCCAGTGCAGGCCAGTGAGATCTCAGCCAGTGCAGGCCAGTGAGATCTCTGCCAGTTCAAGCCAGTGAGATCGTAGCCAGTTCAAGCCAGTGAAATCTCAGCCAGTGCAGGCCAGTGAGATCTCAGCCAGTTCAAGCCAGTGAGATCTCAGCCAGTGCAGGCCAGTGAGACCTCAGCCAGTGCAGGCCAGCGAGACCTCAGCCAGTGCAGGCCAGTGAGACCTCAGCCGGTGCAGGCCAGTGAGACCTCAGCCAGTGCAGGCCAGTGAGACCTCAGCCAGTGCAGGCCAGTGAGACCTCAGCCAGTTCAAGCCAGTGAGATCTCAGCCAGTGCAGGCCAGTGAAACTCTGCCAGTTCAAGCCAGTGAGACCTCAGCCAGTGCAGGCCAGCGAGACCTCGGCCAGTGCAGACCAGCGAGACCTCAGCCAGTGCAGGCCAGTGAGACCTCAGCCAGTGCAGGCCAGTGAGACCTCAGCCAGTGCAGGCCAGTGAGACCTCAGCCAGTGCAGGCCAGCGAGACCTAAGCCAGTGCAGGCCAGTGAGACCTCAGCCAGTTCAAGCCAGTGAGATCTCAGCCAGTTCAAGCCAGTGAAATCTCAGCCAGTGCATGCCAGTGAAATCTCAGCTACATTATATGCCAGTGAGACCTCAGCCAGTGCAGCCTAGTGAGACCTCAGCCAGTGTATGCCGTGTTGATGACCTTTCCATTGGAACCCATCACAGACTGTGTCTCTGTCACCACCCCAACGCCTTCCTCTGACTCACTCACACTGTCTCGCTCTCTCCCATACACACACAACATGCACACATACACAGACAGACAGAAAGACACACACACACACCCTTTCAGCGAAACAGACGCACCATCCAAGGAGCCTTTAGCACCATTTAACCCTCCAGCAATGGTCTACAAAACTCCGGCACATCAGACCCACATCCCCCATTCCCTCCTGCAGCAGCGATAGCAGCAGGCACAGTCACAGTCATCACAGTGCTCTGACAGGCTGGTCAGCTCATTGTGCTGGTATTTAGTGGAGCTGTCGATTATCCTGCTCTTCCTCCCCATATTGTTTTATAATCTTGCCTTTCGCACATAGAGTCATAGAGATGTACAGCATAGAAATAGACCCTTCACTCCAACCCGTCCATGCCGACCAGATATCCCAACTCAATCTAGTCCCACCTGCCAGCACCCAGCCCATATCCCTCCAAACCCTTCCTATTCATATACCCATCCAGATGCTTTTTAAATGCGTAATTGTATCAGCCTCCACCACATCCTCTGGCAGCTCATTCCATACACGTACCACCCTCTGTGTGAAAATGTTGCCCCTTAGGTCTCTTTTATATCTTTCCCCTCTCACCCTAAACCTACGCCCTCTAGTTCTGGAATCCCCGACCCCAGGGAAAAGCCTTTGTCTATTTATCCTATCTATGCTCCTCATGATTTTGTAAACCTCTATAAGGTCACCCCTCAGCCTCCGATGCTCCAGGGAAAACAGCGCCAGCCTGTTCAGCCTCTCCCTGTAGCTCAAATCCTCCAACCCTGGCAACATCCTTGTAAATCTTTTCTGAACCCTTTCAAGTTTCACAACATCCTTCCGATAGGAGGGAGACTAGAATTGCACGCAATATTCCAACAGTGGCCTAACCAATGACCTGTACAGCCACAACATGATCTCCCAACTCCTGTACTCAGCACTCTGGCCAATAAAGGAAAGCATACCAAACGCCTTCTTCACTATCCTATCTACCTGCGACTCCACTTTCAAGGAGTCCAGTGCACTCCAGGGTCTCTTTGTTCAGCAACACTCCCTAGGACCTTACCATTGAGTGTATCAGTTTTGCCCTGATTTGCTTTTCCAAAATGCAGCACCTCATATTTATCGGAATTAAACTCCATCTGCCACTCCTCAGTCCATCTGATCAAGATCCTGTTGTAATCTGAGGTAACCTTCTTCGCTGTCCACTACACCTCCAATTTTGGTGTCAACTGTGAATTTACTAACTGTACCTCTTATGCTCGCATCCAAATCATTTATATGCATGATGAAAAGTAATTGATCCAGCACCGATCCTTGTGGCACTCCACTGGTCACAGGCCTCCAGTCTGAAAAACAACCCTCCACCACCACCCTCTGTCTTCTACCTTTGAGAAGTTCTGTATCCAAATGGCTAGTCCTCCCTGTATTCTGTGAGATCTAACCTTGCTAATCAGTCTCCCATGGGGAACCTTGTCGAACGCCTTACTGAAGTCCATATAGGTCACATCCACCGCTCTGCCCTCATCAATCCTCTTTGTTACTTCCTCAAAAAACTCAATCAAGTTTGTGAGACATGATTTCCCACGCACAAAGCCATGTTGACTATCCCGAATCTGTCCTTGCCTTTCCAAATACATGTACATCCTGTCCCTCAGGATTCCCTCTAACAACTTGCCCACCACCGATGTCAGGCTCACCGTCTATAGTTCCCTGGCTTTTCCTTGTCATTTTTCTTAAACAGTGGCACCGCATTAGCCAACCTCCAGTCTTCTGGCACCTCACCTGTGACTATCGATGATACAAATATCTCAGCAAGAGGCCCAGCAATCACTTCTCTAGCTTCCCACAGAGTTCTAGGGTACACCTGATCAAGTCCTGGGGATTTATCCACTTTTGTGCTTTTTAAGATATTCAGCACTTTCTCCTCTGTAATATGGACATTTTTCAAGATGTCACCATCTAATTCCCTACAGTCTATATCTTCCATGTCCTTTTCCACAGTAAACACTGATGCAAAAAACTCGTTTAGTATCTGCCCCATCTCCTGCGGCTCCACACAAAGGCCGTCTTGCTGATCTTTGAGGGGTCCTATTCTCTCCCTAGATACCCTTTTGTCCTTAATGTATTTGTAAAAACCCTTTGGATTCTCATTAACTCTATTTGCCAAAGCTATCTCATGTCCCCTTTTTGCCCTCCTGATTTCCCTCTTAAGTATACTCCTACTGCCTTTATACTCTTCTAAGGATTCACTCGATCTCTGCTGTCTATACCCGACATATGCTTCCTTTTTCTTAACCAAACCCTCAACTTCTTTAGTCATCCAGCATCCCCTATACCTACCAGCCTTTTCTCTCACCCTGACAGGAATATATTTTCTCTGGGCTCTCATTATCTAATTTCTGAAGGCTTCCCATTTCCCTGCGGACATCTGCCCCCAATCAGCTTTCGAAAGTTCTTGCCTAATACCGTCAAAATTGGCCTTTCTCCAAATTAGAACTTCAACTTTTAGATCTGGTCTATATTTTTCCATCACTATTTTAAATCTAATAGAATTATGGTCACTGGCCCCAAAGTGCTCCCCCACTGACACCTCAGTCACCTGCCCTGCCTTATTTCCCAAGAGTTGGTCAAGTTTTGCAGCTTCTCCGGTAGGTAATTCCCCTTTTTAAACGATATAATATCCTCAACAGGAAGAAGCCCTGTGTGGAAATATTACAGTCTCTCACTGCAAACATTTCATCAAATCTCCATTTTCACTCCACTTCACTCAATGTTCAGTCTGCGCTCCGACCTAGCCCACAGGAAACAATGCAGTACTGTTTACCCTCTGCACATCTGCACTGCTTTTAATAAAAACACCCTTCCACCCTGTCCCTGTGCCGCTGAATAGAGAAATACATTCCACAAGCCTTCATTCGCAGTCTCTGGCCCTCACCTGTGGTGACATTCAGTTGGAGTTTCAAAAACTGAGAGGAGATCTCGTTGAAACGTTGAGGATTCTTAAGGGGTTTGACAGGGTCAATGCTGAAAGGATACTTTCCCTCATGGGAGAGTCGAGAGGGCAGAGTCTCAGAGTAAAGGGGCATCAATTTAAGTCTGAGATGGGGAGGAATTTCTTTCAGAGTCTTTGGAAACCCTTGCTGCAAAGAGCTGTGGGGACAGTGTCCTTGTGCCTGTGTAAGGCTGAGATGGAGAGATTCTTGATCAATTTGGGAATGAAAGCTACGGGGAGAATGCAGGCAAGTAAACGTGAGGAATGTGGGATCAGTCTATCGAGTGGCACAAGGCTCGAGGGACCAAATGGCCTACTCCTGTTCCTATTTCTTACGACTTTGTTAACGATCCTAGTTCCTACTCGATTTGTGAATAATCCCTCCTGTAGACTGAGATACATGGAGCTTTATTTTAACTGGAGCCAATCAGTCAGTATTGATGCAGACTCAGTTTTGCTGCAAATATCCACGTGTTTTCTGTATGGATCATACTTCATTGCATAACACTATAATAAATAGCAGTTAGCTTTATATAAACATTATTCCGTGTTGGTGTGATTATTATCAGTGGGGTTTTGGTGGTTTCTCCTCAGTTTTGCCCTGGATTAGCAGACATTGATAATGGGGGTTGGGTGACCCCATGATCCTCATACGTTTTGGTTAAGTGACCATTCTGATTGAACAGGGCCGGAGGGGTGTGGTGGTGGTGGGAGGGTGAAGGTGTTTTGACTCAGTCTCGAAATGTTCTGCACTCAGATGGGCAGCTAAAATGCTAATGATCTGAATCCGAAAGCCAATCTGCTAGGCTTCCGTGGAATTACTGGCAGAAAACGGGGTCCCAGACAGTGACTCAGTGATTACAGTGAGGGCAGCAGCCTTCCCATCAAGCACAGTCTCAGACCTAATGCTGCTGTCCTGGAGCTATGTACACATGCACTTTAAAAGGAAGGCGAGTACTGCTCTTTCTTGGCTAATGTGCAGCATCATGCTCATGTCCCACAGTGTAAACCCCATGGTCACATACCCAGACCTCAGCCATTTAACAGGGTTACAGGGATAGGGGGGGGGTCTGGGTAGGGTGCTCTTCGGAGGGATGGGTGTGGACTAGATAGACAAATGGCCTGCTTCTACACAGTAGGGATTCTATGATTCTACATCACACACTCCAGTCTCAGTGTTACTCTCCCCATCACACAGTCGAGTCTCGTTGTAACTATCCATATTACACACTCCAGCCTCATTGTTACTCTGTGTATAACATACTATGGCCTCAATCTCATTCTCTATATAATTCGCATCAGCATCACTGTTACTGTCCGTCTAACACTTTCTAACCTCATTATTACTCCTTGTCTAACACACTCTCAGCTCAATATTGCTCTGTGACTAACACACTCCAACTGCATCGTTACTCTTTGCATAAAACAATGCAGCCTCATTGTTACTCCCTCTATAACACAATCCACCCTGATTGTTATTCTCTGAATAACATACTCCAGCCTCACGGTTACTCTCCATATCACAGCGTACGGTTTTAATATGTTTGGGAAAATTGCTGGCTGGGAGACTTTAGCAGTGCTCCCCACTCTGTTGTCCATCACATTTACAGTTATTCTGCATATGATCTCTGTCCAATATTTCCATCGATGGATTGTGTGACACACTTGTGACAATTAAAGACACTTTCACAAATTACACAATCCGTACCTTTTATGAGTGCTGCGGATTCCTCTAGCATTTTCAGAATAATGGAGCAAAAAAAAAAACAGTTGTGAGAAAGTTCCCTTCCATCTTTACCCGGACTAGAATCATCTGCCAACACACAGCAATGTCCCTGAGAGTGCAGTAACTGGGCCAGGAGATTGAGTGGGTTACACCAGAGTTACATGTAAATCTAAAGAAAGCATTGGATAGCAGCTAATGAAGCTCTTCCACCCTTGTCAATGAACCATGAATGGCAAAAACTCGCAAATGCATTTCCTTTCGGATCATTCCATGTTGGTAGTTAACCTTATCCCAAATTTAGGACTGACAGGAACAGGAATATCTTCACCAAGAGGGCAGTGAATCTTTGGGATTCTCTCTCCCTGAAAGAATGTGGAAGCTCAATCATTGGGATTGCTCAGTATCAATGGATTTCTGAGCATTAAAGAGATCAGGTGATATGATGGAAATTTGGACCGGCCAAGATCTACTTGAATGATAGAGCCGGCTTGAGGGGCAGAATGGCCTAGTCTCGGCCCTTTTACAAGCTGTGAGGCTTGATAAAGGGGGTTACCATGCGGCGAACAGGGGCTAGGGGTGTGAAAGCCTGCAACAGCAGGGGAAGGGGGGGGAGGGGGGGGGGAAGGTCAACCATAGCTGTGTCAGAGCTTGCCACCCTGTAATATCAGCCTGTGACCTCCTTCCACCCACCCTCAACATGCCACTCGGTATCCCAGTCCCAGTGCCCACCTTGAGTAGCTCTGTCCTTATTCCATTCGCCAGTCACTGTAAATCCATCAGGACGTATGTTACAATTGGATTTGGGATAGGAGCCGAAGTGAGGTGAGGACAACGGATCGGTCCCTGTCTCCTGTTTACTTTCCTTTCCCTCCCTTTGTCCAGCAGACCCAAGGGCCTGGTTGCGTGATATTGAGGTCAAGACCGCTTTTAACACTCGTTTTAACATACCTGCCCGCATTCTTGACAAAACCCAGGTCAGCCAGCGCGATGGAGCAAATCTCACAGCAGAAACAGTCCGGGTGCCAATTATTGTTCATCGCTTTGATGACACGGCCAATGATGAACTCCCCTGGGTGCAAAGAATGAAACAAAATGTAAGCTGAAATGAAGTGTCCCAGAACAGACCCAGAAGAAGATCCATTTGAAAGGAGGCTGGACAAATAATCCCCCATGTGATCATTTCCACCTTCTGCACGCTTGGAAATATCCAAGCCATTCCCTTGGATTTGAGTTGATTCATTATTGTTGCATGTACCGAGCTACAGTGAAAAGTTCTGTTTTGTGTGCAGTACAGGCAGATCATACCATACAAAATGCATAAGGGTAATAGTCCAGAGTGAGGAATACAATGCAGGGAAGGTGCACAAACAGTGAGATCAACATTAAATTTAAACTTTGAGCGTTCCACTCAGAAGTCTAATAACAGCGAGGAAGAAGCTGTTCTTGAATCTGTTGGTACGTGTGTTTAAGCTTTTGTAGGTTCTGCCTGACGGAAGAGGTTGGAAGAGATTCTAACCAGGGTGGGAGGGGTCTTTGATGATGTTGGCTGCCTTCCCCAGGGCAGTGAGAAGGGTAGATGGAGTCAGTGGGTGGGAGGCTGCCTTGTGTGATGGGCTGTACAACACTGTCATCTACAGAATGGGAATCTGATTTCTATGAGTTCTATCTGTTCCCCAAGACTCACTGAGCTGCTGATATTGGGCCAGATGCTTTAATGTTTCTTTGTGACACAGACTGGGATTGTATGACGAGCAGAATCAAATCACAGTGGAACATATCAACGCCTGACATTCATCAAAATGGTCGTTTTGCGCCCTGACAGGTGCAGTGAGTTAATTAAACTCTCCCCCCACTATAAAGGCTGGGACAGGGGGCATGAGGAGGTGTCACATCATAGGAAGGTAAAGTAACCCAGTAGTGATCGCCTGTTTCCACAATACGCTACCTTAAGAGACTGAAAGTATTTATGACATTGGATGAGCAAGGTTTGTTCTTTGGGAGTATTTGTAGTTTCACAGAGTTACAGAACAAGTTAGCTGGGACTGTCAACTGATTTGAAAAATGTGGTGCTGGAAAAATGTGGAGCAGGAGAATCGACGTTTCGGGCATCCACGGGATGAATGTACATTTCTCCAGCTTCCTCATTTCCCCTCCCGCCACCTTATCTCAGTCCCAACCCCCGGATTCAGCACCGCCTTCTTGACCTGCAATCTTCTTCCCGACCTCTCCGCCCCCACCCCCTCTCCGGCCTATCACCCTCACCTTAACCTCCTTCCACCTATCGCATTCCCAACGCCCCTTCTCCAAGTCCCTCCCCCCTACCTTTTATCTTAGCCTGCTTGGCACACCAGCCTCATTCCTGAGGAGGGGCTTATGCCCGAAACGTCGATTCTCCTGCTCCCCCTCGGATGCTGCCTGACCTGCTGCGCTTTTCCAGCACCACATTTTCCAACTTTGGTACTCCAGCATCTGCAGTCCTCACTTTCCCTTCACTGTCAATTCTTTCCATAGAATCCCTATAGTGTGGAAACAGGCCATTCGGCCCAACAAGTCCACACCAACTCTCCAAAGAGCATCCCACCCAGACGCATCCCCCTAACGCTATCCCTGCAGTCCCACATTTCCCATGGCTAATGTACACATCCCTGGAGACTACGGGGCAATTGAGCAGGGCCAATTCACCTAACCTGCACATCTTTGGATTGTGGGAGGAAACCGGGGCATTGGGGTAAACCTATGCAAACATGGGGAGAGCATGCAAACTCCACAGCCTGAGGCTGGAACGGAGTCCAAGTCCCGGGCACCGTGAGGCAGTCATGCTACCGTACCACCCTGTTCTGTCTGTTGTTTGTAAGTGTCCCCTTGAGCCAGTATAAATGCATGACTCTGAATCCTGCACACTATTATAATGGCTTCGTAGTTTATCATTTTTGTGGACTTGAATTTGAAGGATTAACACCTTGGACTTTTTTAAAATTGATGTCAGTGAAACATCAGTGGATTTCTTTTTAACAAGACACTTTTTTGCTAGCTGTATGTCTTGTGATATTTGCTCGTTATGACTGTCAGGTTGCAGAATGTGGTTTGGAGGTTGTTTGGAATAGCTGGTGACCTGTCTGTTCAAGAGAAAGAGTTGCCCAGCTCAACACTCCTGTTTCTAAACAATAAAAACACCCAACGTTAGTCTAGATTGTCCTCTTGAAGAGCAACAGGAAGACTTCTCAATACTGTGTTTCCTGAGCAAGCTGCATCTGCCAAGATCCCAGAGAGAACGACCATCGCTTGGCAACAGCAGTCTGCACATGCCAGAACATCAGACTGACAGCCATCTGAACATTTCAAACTTTGTCTTTTTTGTCTTATAGAACTCAGTCATTTTCAGCAAAAGGTTTTTTTTCCCCTGAGGAGTGAATCTTGCAGAGAAAATTCTGTTTTTCCCACTGGTGTGTGCTATATTGTGTATGTGTGAATCCACATGTGTTTTTAGGGAGGGAAACCATTTAAATTTTCCTTTTACAAACTGAATAATTAAACCAGTTTTATACATTCATTAAATAAGTTTTCTTTTATAATAAATTAATAAATTTGTGTTTATTAAAGAAACATTGTTGAGTAATCTTTTTAAGTCCAATATAGAGAAAGAATTTGCCAAATCAGAAACTGCTGGACAATTGCATTGTGACCTGAGGACTAGTGAGATTAGAGAGAGACAGGGTGCTCCTCTGTCTCACTCGCCGCTGGGATCTTCCTTTGTTTGGGTGACTCAGTGACAAAGCAGCGAATCCACTGGTCCACTTACCAATGTGTAACTCAGAAAAGGAGTCAGATTAACAATGTCAAATAGTCATTTTGATAAAGTAGATGGAAGTGGGGATGCCAATGATTAAAGAGATACATACACACACAAACACATACATGGAAGCACATTTATTGATGTGTCCTACACATGTATGCACACACGTCATTGCATTTGCATGTTCATACAACTTCACTTGCACCACACAAACATGGTTAAGAACACGTAGCAGGCCTGACAAGGCACACGGCAGGACAAAAACACTTGTGTGCACACATGCACAGAAACACATGTGCACATGCATATGTAAAATCCTGCATGTGCATATTTTACACATACACCTAAAGCCCAAATATGTACACACACAGAAATGCAAACACACACACAAAGATACAATGCTTGCTCCCACCCAGACCTGCAGAAACACACGCACATGCAAACAAAGACACGGTCACAGGCACACGCATACACACACAGGTAGGCACAGCAAACATGCTCACACATGCAAACACACAGACGTGCACACAGAGAGACACGCACAGAAACACAGACACATACACACAGAGACACATGCACACACAGACACACACACAGCTAAGTGGCTCGAGCATTTGAAATGCCTCTATAGTTTATTCTTACCGCATTGTCCACAGCATGGTGCAAACAACATCTGGAAGTCATGTTCACAATACTTCCTACCTTCAAACTGAGAGAGAGAAGATCAGGTTCAACACAGGTTAAATCAGGCAACTCACTGCCACAGAACACACAGAGCCCAGTGAGATCCTGCAGTTGTATATTTACACAGAGCTGAGGGTGTGACTGTACTACTTACAGCACCTTGCTGGATTCATTGCCCCAAAGGGAGGGCCGGGTGAGGATAGCTCCTGCTGATGAGGTTGAGGGCCACTAGTGGAGCTGGAAGAGAGAGGGTCTGTGGGGGATACAGGGTCATGGAGAAAGAAGGTCTGTGTTAGGGAGTTTACAAAGGGGTGCAGAATTGGGGCTGGTTCTGTCAAGAGATCAATGCAGAGTCTGTGTCTTCACCAGAGTAAGTTACATTGAAGGTCAGTCTATCAGACGGAAACATTTGCAGGATAGAGTCTGAACATGTGTGTATAAGAGAAGGTGTATGTGTCAGAGGATGTGTGTGTGAAAATGTTTGTGCATATGTGTGTGTGTATGCATGAGTGTGTGTGCGTGTATGTGAACATGTATATGTGAGTGAGAGCGTGAACATGACTGCATGTGTGTGTGTCAATGCAAGTGTGTGTATGCAAATATTTGTGTGTGTTTGCAAGTGTGTGTATGTGCAACTGCAAGTGTGTGTGTATAAGTGCAAGTCTGAGAGATTTGGGAGTGTGTGTGTACGTCTGTGTCTGAGTGTGAGTGTGCATGAGCACATTTACTGATGTGTCCTACACATGTATGCACACACGTCATTACATTTGCATGTTCATACAACTTCACTTGCACCACACAAACATGGTTAAGAACATGTACCAGGCCTGACAAGGCACACGGCAGGACAAAAACACTTGTGTGCACACATGCACAGAAACACGTGTGCACATGCATATGCAAAATCCTGCATGTGCATATACACTCGCACCTAAAGCCCAAATATGTACACACACAGAAATGCAAACACACACACAAAGATACAATGCTTGCTCCCACACAGACCTGTGTGAAAGTGTGTGTGTGTGCATGTGTGCACAAGTGTGAGAGTACGTGTGTGTATGAGTATGAGAATGTAGGAGTGTGCGTGTGCATGTGACTGGGTGTGTGTGTGTGAGTGTGAGTATATGTGAGTGATCGGGTGTGTGTCTGAGTGTGCATGATGGAGTGTGGTGCGTGACTGGGTGTACGTGTGAGAGACTGGGTGTGTGTGTAAGTTACTGGGTGTGTGTGGATGTTACTGGGTGTGCGTGTGAGTGACTGGGTGTGTGTGGATGTTACTGGGTGTGCGGGTGAGTTACTGGGTGTGTGTGGATGTTACTGGGTGTGCGTGTGAGTGACTGGGTGTGTGTGGATGTTACTGTGTGTGATCGTGTGTGACTGTGTGTGTAAAGGACGATGGGCAGTGAATGTTCAAGGACACAGTGTTGAATGAAGCCTCTCACACAGCCAGTGGTCAGAGATAGGGCGGGTGAACTTAGATCCAGGACAGTCCACCGTTCCTCCATCGGTGATGTGCTGGTCTAATCACTGCCGCCCCACTGGGGGTTAGCCCAGGCCCTAGTCGTACCGTGGTGTGACAAAACCAGCAGTGCCCCAGTGTCCTGATCGCCAGGCAGCGACCCTAACTCTGCACAATCATCGCAGCAATGACTGCACTTTGGGACGACCTCACCAGCTGCCGGCGCTCAGAGGGCGCTACCGAAACACAACTGCTGCCGCGGAGGCGGCTCTTACCTCGTAGAAGACTCCTCCTGGAAATTGCCGGAAGCACTGGGCACAGACGAAGCACTGCTCATGGTAGAGCTCCCCGTTGCTGTTGACTATCCGCTCGGAGGGGTCAAAGTGCGAGTGGCAGCGCCCGCAGGTGGCACTGGCCAGTGCGTCAGCCATGTTACTGCGAGGGGGAAGGGAAGGAGGTGGGTGAGGACCCGTTAACCTGCCCAGAGTTATCGTGCTGACTGCTCCCAGCTACTGGAGAAGGTGTGACCAGGCAGACTCTCTCTCTCTCTCTCTCTCACTCACAGACTCGGCGTACAATTATCAAAGCTGCTTTGTAAGCATCACCAGTTTCAGGGGGCCCTGATCAACACCTACACACACACACACACAGCCAAAACTCTGTGCTGTAATCTCGGAGCTGCTGAGCCTGTCCCCTTCCCCGGGACCTCTCCCCAAATAAAGAAAACCTTTGTTGCTGCTGTTAATTTTCCTCATCTGTCAGAAAGACCTGAGTTTTGCCCATGCCCAGCACTGGGTCCCATCCAAACCCACCCTTGCCCAGTCTGCAGGTCTGTCCTAAATCCTTACCCCGCACCCCACCCCCAACCCTCGCATGCCCTGTTCTCTGAGAGGCAGCTCAAAGCCACTGCCCCCCTCTCCCTTTCAAACTGTCAACCCAGCACAGGCCCTCTCGCTTTTGCCCATTTTCAGACTTCCAAACACCTCAAAAGGAGGGAGAAGTCCCCTCCCAGTGCCCGTCAAGAGATCGATAGATTCTAAGATTTTGAAGGATGCCAAGGGGCGTTGCCGGGGGAAACGGTGGCGAGGTAGAAAGATGGCAAGCAGGCTTCGAGGGGCAGAATGGTCTAAGCCCTGCTCCCAATTTCTTTGATCCCACCTTCCCCGGTAGCGCACCACCTTCCCTCCCCCGACCCCACCAGCCCCCACCCAAACCGTTAGGTATTCACCAAGGTTCATCATTGTTACTGACTCCAACAGTGCCCTTGGTCTGAACCACCCAGTTCACAGCCGCAGTGGCCTGGGCAGGGTGAACAGTAATGAGCTTCCCCATGCTGTGCTCCTGCCATCACTAAGACCCACCCACACCCACTTCCAGAATCTTGACAGGGTGCAGGAAAGGTTTACAAGGATGTTGGCAGGGTTGGAGGGTTGACCTTATATCAGAGGCATGGATAGGATAAATACACAAGGTATTTTCCCCAGGGTAGGAGGGTTCAGAACGAGAGGGCATAGGCTTAAAGTGAGAGGGGAAAGATTTAAAAAGGACTGAAGGTTCAACGTTTTTATGCAGAGGGTGGTGCGTGTATGGAATGAGCTGCCAGAGGAAGTGGTGGAGGCTGGTACAATTACAGCATTTTAAAGGCATCTGGATGGGTACTTGAATAGGAAAGTGTAGAGGGATATGGGCCAAATGCTGACAAATGGGACTGGATTAATTTGGGATATCTGGTCGGTATGGACCAGTTGGACCAAAGTGTCTTTTCCCACACTGCATGACTACAGTCATCAAGTCATACAGACCCTTTCATCCAACTCTCCCACTCCGACCAGACATCCCAATCTGACCTGGCCCCATTTATCATCATTTGGTCCCATATCCCTCTGAATATTCCTATTCATATACCTATCCAGATGCCTTTTAAATGTTGTAACTGTACCCACCTCCACCACTAACTCTAAGTTGCCACAGTTCACCCCTGCCCCAGTTTATTCCCTGCTGTCACCTTGATCCTGGATCCCAGTCCCGCTCCAGGCTAACCTCCAACTTTCTGACTCCCGACAAACCTGAGGAAGCTCAGACCTCTGCTGTTTGCATCCTGACACTCAGTAAATCCCCGTCACTCCTGAGCTCTCCACTGACTCCCAGTCAAACAATGCCCTCCTTTGTCAAACTCTCTGTCCGTTCCCTCAGCCCCTCCTCACCGTTGTAGAGTCATGGAGGTCTGCATCACAGAGAAAGGCCGCTCAGGTCTGTGCGAGTCAAAAACAAGCAGAGAACTATCCTGATCCCATTTTCCAGGATTGACAGAGACAGTCTCCTCCAGTCCACAGTACTCTCGAACCTCTCGAGTCTCCCTAGCTCCCTCCCAGTCAAAACCATTGCCTAGGCCCAACCTCTGGAAATCCTGCCATCCACATCTCCGCACCCACCCCCTCTCTCTTCCTTTAAGACCAATCTCAGCTGAACCTCTGCGCTATAACATCCTGACACAGCCTGGGGTCAGTGTTTCTTAATGGGATTCCAGTGAGAGAGTGTCGGAGGTTCTTCACCTTTGGTAGAGTATGTGGTTGTAAATTGTTGAAGTCACAGAAAACCAGGGAGGGCCCAGCTGATTGATGACACGTGAGTGTGAGGATGAGGAACGGTACAGACATGTTTGAGTGACAGGACAGGACCGAGCTCTGAGTGAGGAGGGTACAGACCCCTCTGGCTCAGAAGGAAGGAAAACTCAAGAGAACTGGCATCAATGGATGTGTTTTTGCCAAATATTTATTTGGAGTGTAAACAGGATGCTGGGCGTTGTGGACTGTGGGAATGTTTGCTCAAAGCTGACAGAGTCCAGTGAACCAGAGATTCCAGCACACACCCTGGTCAGACCAGGGCCAGAATACAAGAGCTCACCCCCAGTGTCACACTCGCGGTCACTCCCAGTGTCTCCCCAAGTATCACCCCCAGTGTCACACTCACAGTCACTCCCAGTGTCCCCTCCAGAGTCACACTCGCGGTCACTCCCAGTGTCCCCTCCAGAGTCACACTCGCGGTCACTCCCAATGTCTCCCCCAGTGTCACACTCATGGTCACTCCCAGTGGCCCCTCCAGTGTCACACTCATGGTCACCCCCAGTGTCACCCCCCAATGTCACACTCATGGTCACTCCCAGTGTCACCCCCCAATGTCACACTCACGGTCACTCCCGGTGTCCCCTCCAGAGTCAGACTCATGGTCACTCCCAGTGTTCCACCCCACCCAGTATCACCCCCAGTGTCACGCCCAGTGTCACACTCGTGGTCACTCCTAGTGTCTCCCCCAGAGTCACACTCATTGTCACCCTCAGAAAGGCAGAAAGGTTGAGTTGAGAATTATCAGATCAGCCCCCTGATGGAATGGCAGAGAATACTCAATGGGATGAATGGCTTACTCTGCTCCTCTGCTCTTATGTTCTAAGGGAAATCATGCTGTGGAAAGTATCAAAAATATTTCCTTTTTCTGTGTAGCTGGGATCTCCTGACATACCTCTCTCTGAATCACTCACTCTCTGGGGCTGAGGACAGACTGTGGCCTTAGACCTTCGTAATGGGAAGTGCTGGGAACAGCAGCGAGCTGCTGGCATTCTCCTGGGTATTGCAGAGTCTGTGAGAATGTGCTTCCTGATGCATAACCCTTCAACCAAAAGTATTCGTCAGGGACTGCTGGCTCTGAGCCAAGAATTCCGACCTTCCCTGGGGACCTGGACAGCTACAGTCCAAATTCAGAGCCCAGCCTGCGTTCAGTCGGTCACACGAGGATTTCTGAAGCCTGATCAGGCTGGGTACACAATCGCAAACAGAGCAGCCTGTTTGGTTTTTGGCCCTATAGCCTTCTCAGACTAACAGGGGCACCAAGGGGCTGCTCTCTCCTCAGAGAGAGAGAGACGGACTGGCAGTGGTTTAACCTGAGGATCACCATGCCTCAGGAGAGGGGAGAGAGTGAGGAGGAGAGTCCCTCCATGGCAACTCTGCATCACGGGCAAGCCATCCAGCCAACTGAGCTAACCCTTAGGGCAGATATTGCTGCACTAGGGACCAATACCATTGCGACAGGGATGAATAATTCAGTAATACAGGCTAACGGTCCCATAGCATAAATAAAACTTGAAAGGAGCCAATCAATCTGTATTAGGGAATATGGGGTGGGGGGGAGGTGGTGAAGCTGTAAGAGTCACCAATTCCCCAGCAGTGGGTAAAAGCGGCTGTAATAATCTGTGGGGGCATTCATACCTATAGTTAGGGCTGCTGGGGAGGATTAATATGTCAATAGGCAATGATACTCCCATCAGGTAAATTTAGCTTTAATAGGGACATATACCACAAGGGGATGGCAAGGATATAAATACAGCTTTAATAGGGATTACCCCCCCCTCCCCCCGGAGTAAATACAGCTGAAATAGGGATTACCCCACAGGGGTAAATACAGCTGTAATAGGGATTACCCCACAAAAGTAAATACAGCTGTAATAGGGATTACCCCCCCCCCCCCGCCAGGGGTAAATACAGCTGAAATAGGGATTACAACCCTAGGGGTAAATACAGCTGTAATAGGGATTACCCCACAGGGGGTAAATACAGCTGTAATAGGGATTACCCCCTGGGGGGTAAATACAGCTATAACAGGGATTACCCCACAGGGTTAAATACCACTGTAATAGGGATTACCCCCCCAGGGGTAAATACAGCTGTAATAGGGATTACCCCACAGGGTAAATACAGTTGTAATAGGGATTACCCCACAGGGTAAATACAGCTGTAATAGGGATTACCCCCCCAGGGGTAAATACATCTTTAATAGGGATTACCCCACAGGGGTAAATACAGATTTAATAGGGATTACCCCACGGGGTAAATACAGCTGTAATAGGGTTACCCCCCAGGGGTACATGCACCTGTAATAGGGAGTACCCCCAAGGGTAAATACACCTGTAATAGGGATTACCCCACAGGGGTAAATACATCTGTATTGTGGATTCCCCCCCCCCCCCCCGAGAGTAAATACAGCTGTAATATTGTTTACCCCATACAGCTGTAATAGGGATTACCCCCGGAGTAAATACAGCTGTAATAGGGAATCCCCACCCTGAGGGTAAATACAGCTGTAACAGGGATTACCCCTGGGGGTAAATATAGCTATAATAGGATTACCCGCAGGTGCAAATACAGCTGTAATAGGAATTCCCCCTGGGGTAAATACAGCTGTAATAGGGATTACCCACCCAGGGGTAAATACTGCTGTAATAGGGATTACCCCCCCAAGGGTAAATACAGCTGTAATAGGGATTACCCACCCAGGGGTAAATACAGCTGTAATAGGGATTACCCACCCAGAGGTAAATACAGCTGTAATAGGGATTACCCCACCCTGAGGGTAAATACAGCTGTAATAGGGATTACACCCCAGGAGTAAATACAGCTGTAATAGGGATTACACCCCAGGAGTAAATACAGCTGTAATAGGGATTACCCCACCCTGAGGGTAAATACAGCTGTAATAGGAATTACACCCCAGGAGTAAATACAGCTGTAATAAGGATTACACCCCAGGAGTAAAT
Organism: Chiloscyllium plagiosum; assembly: GCF_037043375.1. NCBI lineage: Eukaryota > Metazoa > Chordata > Chondrichthyes > Orectolobiformes > Hemiscylliidae > Chiloscyllium > Chiloscyllium plagiosum. The sequence goes on along the minus strand of NW_028270151.1, from coordinate 84,325,519 downwards.
ACAGCTGTAATAGGGATTACCCACCCAGGAGTAAATACAGCTGTAATAGGGATTACCCACCCAGGAGTAAATACAGCTGTAATAGGGATTACCCCACCCTGAGGGTAAATACAGCTGTAATAGGGTTTACACCCCAGGAGTAAATACAGCTGTAATAGGGATTACACCCCAGGAGTAAATACAGCTGTAATAGGGATTACCCCCCGAGGGTAAATACAGCTGTAATAGGGATTACCCCACCCTGAGGGTAAATACAGCTGTAATAGGAATTACACCCCAGGAGTAAATACAGCTGTAATAGGGATTACCCACCCAGGAGTAAATACAGCTGTAATAGGGATTACACCCAGGAGTAAATACAGCTGTAATAGGGATTACCCCCAGGGGTAAATACAGCTGTAATAGGAATTACACCCCAGGAGTAAATACAGCTGTAATAGGGATTACCCCACCCAGGGGTAAATACAGCTGTAATAGGGATTACCCCCAGGGGTAAATACAGCTGTAATAGGGTTTACACCCCAGGAGTAAATACAGCTGTAATAGGGTTTACACCCCAGGAGTAAATACAGCTGTAATAGGGATTACACCCCAGGAGTAAATACAGCTGTAATAGGAATTACACCCCAGGAGTAAATACAGCTGTAATAGGGATTACCCCACCCTGAGGGTAAATACAGCTGTAATAGGGATTACCCCACCCTGAGGGTAAATACAGCTGTAATAGGAATTACCCACCCAGGAGTAAATACAGCTGTAATAGGGATTACCCCCAGGAGTAAATACAGCTGTAATAGGGATTACACCCAGGAGTAAATACAGCTGTAATAGGGATTACCCCACCCAGGGGTAAATACAGCTGTAATAGGGATTACCCCCAGGGGTAAATACAGCTGTAATAGGGATTACCCACCCAGGGGTAAATACAGCTGTAATAGGGATTACCCCCAGGGGTAAATACAGCTGTAATAGGGATTACCCCCAGGGGTAAATACAGCTGTAATAGGGATTACACCCAGGGGTAAATACACCTGTAATAGGGATTACCCCCACCAGGGTTAAATACAGCTGTAATAGGGATTACACCCAGGGGTAAATACAGCTGTAATAGGGATTACCCACCCAGGGGTAAATACAGCTGTAATAGGGATTACCCCCCAGGGGTAAATACAGCTGTAATAGGGATTACCCACCCAGGGGTAAATACAGCTGTAATAGGGATTACCCACCCAGGGGTAAATACAGCTGTAATAGGGATTACACCCCAGGGGTAAATACACCTGTAATAGGGATTACCCCCACCAGGGGTAAATACAGCTGTAATAGGGATTACCCCCAGGGGTAAATACAGCTGTAATAGGGATTACCCACCCAGGGGTAAATACATCTGTAATAGGGATTACCCCACCCAGGGGTAAATACAGCTGTAATAGGGATTACCCCCCGGGGTAAATACAGCTGTAATAGGGATTACCCACCCAGGGGTAAATACAGCTGTAATAGGGATTACCCCACCCAGGGGTAAATACAGCTGTAATAGGGATTACCCCCAGGGGTAAATACAGATGTAATAGGGATTACCCCCCAGGGGTAAATACAGCTGTAATAGGGATTACCCCACCCAGGGGTATATACAGCTGTAATAGGGATTACACCCCAGGGGTAAATACACCTGTAATACGGATTACCCACCCAGGGGTAAATACAGCTGTAATAGGGATTACCCCCCCCAGGGGTAAATACATAAATACAGCTGTAATGGGGATTACCCCCAGGGGTAAATACAGCTGTAATGGGGATTACCCCCAGGGGTAAATACAGCTGTAATAGGGATTACCCCCCCTGAGGGTAAATACAGCTGTAACAGGGATTACCCCTGGGGGTAAATATAGCTATAATAGGATTACCCGCAGGTGCAAATACATCTGTAATACGGATTCCCCCTGGGGTAAATACAGCTGTAATAGGGATTACCCACCCAGGGGTAAATACTGCTGTAATAGGGATTACCCCCCCAAGGGTAAATACAGCTGTAATAGGGATTACCCACCCAGGGGTAAATACAGCTGTAATAGGGATTACCCACCCAGAGGTAAATACAGCTGTAATAGGGATTACCCCACCCTGAGGGTAAATACAGCTGTAATAGGGATTACACCCCAGGAGTAAATACAGCTGTAATAGGGATTACACCCCAGGAGTAAATACAGCTGTAATAGGGATTACCCCACCCTGAGGGTAAATACAGCTGTAATAGGAATTACACCCCAGGAGTAAATACAGCTGTAATAAGGATTACACCCCAGGAGTAAATACAGCTGTAATAGGGATTACACCCCAGGAGTAAATACAGCTGTAATAGGGATTACCCCCCCGAGGGTAAATACAGCTGTAATAGGGATTACCCCACCCTGAGGGTAAATACAGCTGTAATAGGAATTACACCCCAGGAGTAAATACAGCTGTAATAGGGATTACCCACCCAGGAGTAAATACAGCTGTAATAGGGATTACCCCACCCTGAGGGTAAATACAGCTGTAATAGGAATTACACCACAGGAGTAAATAGAGCTGTAATAGGGATTACACCCAGGAGTAAATACAGCTGTAATAGGGATTACCCCACCCAGGGGTAAATACAGCTGTAATAGGGATTACCCCCCCAGGGGTAAATACAGCTGTAATAGGGATTACCCACCCAGGGGTAAATACAGCTGTAATAGGGATTACCCCCAGGGGTAAATACAGCTGTAATAGGGATTACCCCCAGGGGTAAATACAGCTGTAATAGGGATTACACCCAGGGGTAAATACACCTGTAATAGGGATTACCCCCACCAGGGTTAAATACAGCTGTAATAGGGATTACCCCCAGGGGTAAATACAGCTGTAATAGGGATTACCCCCCCCCCAGGGGTAAATACAGCTGTAATAGGGATTACCCCCCAGGGGTAAATACAGCTGTAATAGGGATTACCCACCCAGGGGTAAATACAGCTGTAATAGGGATTACCCACCCAGGGGTAAATACAGCTGTAATAGGGATTACACCCCAGGGGTAAATACACCTGTAATAGGGATTACCCACCCAGGGGTAAATACAGCTGTAATAGGGATTACCCCCCCCCCCCCCCCCCCCGGGGTAAATACAGCTGTAATGGGGATTGCCCCCAGGGGTAAATACAGCTGTAATGGGGATTACCCCCAGGGGTAAATACAGCTGTAATAGGGATTACCCCCCCCCCAGCGGTAAATACAGCTGTAATAGGGATTACCCACCCAGGGGTAAATACAGCTGTAATAGGGATTACACCCCAGGGGTAAATACAGCTGTAATAGGGATTACCCCCCAGGGGTAAATACAGCTGTAATAGGGATTACCCCACCCAGGGGTATATACAGCTGTAATAGGGATTACCCCACCCAGGGGTAAATACAGCTGTAATAGGGATTACACCCCAGGGGTAAATACAGCTGTAATAGGGATTACCCCACCCAGGGGTAAATACAGCTGTAATAGGGATTACACCCCAGGGGTAAATACACCTGTAATAGGGATTACCCACCCAGGGGTAAATACAGCTGTAATAGGGATTTCCCCCCAGGGGTAAATACAGCTGTAATAGGGATTACCCCCCAGGGGTAAATACAGCTGTAATAGGGATTACCCCCCAGGGGTAAATACAGCTGTAATAGGGATTACCCCACCCAGGGGTAAATACAGCTGTAATAGGGATTACACCCCAGGGGTAAATACAGCTGTAATAGGGATTACCCCCCCCCCCAGGGGTAAATACAGCTGTAATAGGGATTACCCCCCAGGGATAAATACAGCTGTAATAGGGATTACCCCACCCAGGGGTAAATACAGCTGTAATAGGGATTACACCCCAGGGGTAAATACAGCTGTAATAGGGATTACCCACCCAGGGGTAAATACAGATATAATAGGGATTAACCACCCAGGGGTAAATACAGCTGTAATAGGGATTTCCCCCCCCAGGGGTAAATACAGCTGTAATAGGGATTACCCCCCCAGGGGTAAATACAGCTGTAATAGGGATTACCCCCCAGGGGTAAATACAGCTGTAATAGGGATTACCCCACCCAGGGGTAAATACAGCTGTAATAGGGATTACACCCCAGGGGTAAATACAGCTGTAATAGGGATTTCCCCCCCAGGGGTAAATACAGCTGTAATAGGGATTACCCCCCCAGGGGTAAATACAGCTGTAATAGGGATTACCCCCCAGGGGTAAATACAGCTGTAATAGGGATTACCCCACCCAGGGGTAAATACAGCTGTAATAGGGATTACACCCCAGGGGTAAATACAGCTGTAATAGGGATTACCCCCCAGGGGTAAATACAGCTGTAATAGGGATTACCCCCGAGGGGTAAATACAGCTGTAATAGGGATTACCCCACCCAGGGGTAAATACAGCTGTAACAGGGATTACACCCCAGGGGTAAATACAGCTGTAATAGGGATTACCCCACCCAGTGGTAAATACAGCTGTAATAGGGATTACACCCCAGGGGTAAATACACCTGTAATAGGGATTACCCACCCAGGGGTAAATACAGCTGTAATAGGGATTTCCCCCCCATGGGTAAATACAGCTGCAATAGGGATTACCCCCCCAGGGGTAAATACAGCTGTAATAGGGATTTCCCCCCCAGGGGTAAATACAGCTGTAATAGGGATTACCCCACCCAGGGGTAAATACAGCTGTAATAGGGATTACACCCCAGGGGTAAATACAGCTGTAATAGGGATTACCCACCCAGGGGTAAATACAGATATAATAGGGATTAACCACCCAGGAGTAAATACATCTGTAATAGGGATTTCCCCCCCAGGGGTAAATACAGCTGTAATAGGGATTACCCCCCCAGGGGTAAATACAGCTGTAATAGGGATTACCCACCCAGGGGTAAATACAGCTGTAATAGGGATTACCCCCAGGGGTAAATACAGCTGTAATAGGGATTACACCCCAGGAGTAAATACACCTGTAATAGGGATTTCCCCCCCAGGGGTAAATACAGCTGTAATAGGGATTACCCCCCCCCAGGGGTAAATACAGCTGTAATAGGGATTACCCCCCAGGGGTAAATACAGCTGTAATAGGGATTACCCCACCCAGGGGTAAATACAGCTGTAATAGGGATTACACCCCAGGGGTAAATACAGCTGTAATAGAGATTACCCACCCAGGGGTAAATACAGCTGTAATAGGGATTACCCCCCAGGGGTAAATACAGCTGTAATAGGGATTACCCCCCGGGGTAAATACAGCTGTAATAGGGATTACCCCCAGGAGTAAATACAGCTGTAATAGAGATTACCCCCCCCAAGGGTAAATACAGCTGTAATAGGGATTACCCCCCCAAGGGTAAATACAGCTGTAATAGGGATTACCCCACAGGAGTAAATACACCTGTAATAGGGATTACCCCACCCTGGGGTGAATACGGCTGTAATAGGGATCACCCCCCCCCCAAGGGTAAATACAGCTGTAATAGGGATTACCCCACCCTGGGGTAAATACAGCTGTAATAGGGATTACCCCACAGGAGTAAATACACCTGTAATAGGGATTACCCCACCCTGGGGTAAATACAGCTGTAATAGGGATTACCCACCCAGGGGTAAATACAGCTGTAATAGGGATTACCCACCCAGGGGTAATGACAGCTGTAATAGGGATTACCCACCCAGGGGTAAATACAGATATAATAGGGATTACCCCCACCAGGGGTAAATACAGCTGAAATAGGGATTATCCCCAGGGGTAAATACAGCTGTAATAGGGATTACCCACCCAGGGGTAAATACAGCTGTAATAGGGATTACCCCCAGGGGTAAATACAGCTGTAATCGGGATTTCCCTCTGGGGATAAACACAGCTCTAATAGGAATGACTAATTTAGTCCGGGACGAGGGCTGATCTGGATATGAAAATGCTTGGGAACCGTGTGAGCACAAGCTGTGGTTGTTTTTGAGATGCCTTGAATAAAGCAGATAGACAGAAAGGGTTAATCAGGCACTGGGAACTCCAGTTTAACTTGGACATCGTGTCCCACACTGTCTCTGTGTCTAACAGCTCAGGCAGCCCAGTCACAGAGACACACCAGATCCTGGGTTAAGCCACAGACTTTGCACTTTCCATATCATACCTCCAAGAACTGGTCACTGATTTCAGTCAGAGCTTCTCGACAGGACAGAGGCCTGGGGAGGACTGGGAGTGGCCCAGGCTGCACAATGGGGCAGACTGACCTGGGAAACAGATCCCTTCATACAGCAGCAGAGGTGACCAGGGCTAAGGGAGAAGAGGCTGAACACAACATGAGCATTTAAAACAGAACAGGACAGAGATTGAGAGTCTGAATAAATCACCAAGATTGTTTCCCTGCTCTCCCACTGATTGCAGGCAAGTGGAAACCCTCAGGGGAAAAGCACACACAGGCAAATACAGGAACAGGTCTTTTCTCTCTCACCACACCCATAGTCAGGAGGAAAACCCAGTGGGAAACGATAAAAATAAGACACACTTCCTGGAACTGTGACCAACAGTTCCTGATTATTAACTCTTCTGTTAAACTGGAGACCGGCAAAGTCTAAATAGACATCCTGGGCAACAAAATGACCAGACACTAAATCTGAACGGTGAATCACTTCATAGCAACTGGGACTGTTTGATAATTCCCCTGAAAACAGGAAACAGAAATCACAATACTGAGGGAGTGCTGAACTGTCAGGGGGTCAGTACTGAGGGAGTGCTGAACTGTCAGGGGGTCAGTACTGAGGGAGGGCTGAACTGTCAGGGGGTCAGTACTGAGAGAGTGCTGCACTGTCAGGGGGTCAGTACTGAGGGAGGGCTGAACTGTCAGGGGGTCAGTACTGAGAGAGTGCTGCACTGTCAGGGGGTCAGTACTGAGGGAGGGCTGAACTGTCAGGGGGTCAGTACTGAAAGAGTGCTGAACTGTCAGGGGGTCAGTACTGAGGGAGTGCTGAACTGTCAGGGGGTCAGTACTGAGGGAGTGCTGAACTGTCAGGGGGTCAGTACTGAGGAAGTGCTGCACGGTCAGAGGGTCAGTACTGAGTGAGCGCTGCACTGTCAGGGGGTCAGTACTGAGGGAGTGCTGCACTGTCAGAGGATCAATACTGAGGGAGTGCTGCACTGTCAGAGGGTCAGTACTGAGGGAGGGCTGCACTGTCAGAGGGTCAGCACTGAGGGAGGGCTGCACTGTCAGGGGTTCTGTACTGAGGGAGTGCCGCACTGTCAGGGGTCAGTTCTGAGAGAGTGCCGCACTGTCAGGGGGTCAGTTCTGAGGGAGAGCCGCACTGTCACAGGGTCAGTACTGAGGGAGTGCTGCACTGTCAGAGGGTCAGTACAGAGGGAGTGCTGCACTGTCAGAGGGTCAGTACTGAGTGACCGCTGCACTATCAGGGGGTCAGTACTGAGGGAGGGCTGCACTGTTAGAGGGTCAGTCAGAGAGTGCTGCACCGTCAGAGGGTCAGTACTGAGTGAGCGCTGCACTGTCAGGGGGTCTGTACTGAGGGAGTGCCGCACTGTCAGGGGGTCAGTTCTGAGAGAGTGCCGCACTGTCAGAGGGTCAGTTCTGAGGGAGTGCTGCACTGTCAGGGGGTCAGTTCTGAGGGAGAGCCGCACTGTCACAGGGTCAGTACTGAGGGAGTGCTGCACTGTCAGAGGGTCAGTACTGAGGGAGTGCGGCACTGTCAGAGGGTCAGTACTGAGGGAGTGCCACACGGTCAGAGGGTCAGTACTGAGGGAGTGCTGCACTGTCAGAGGGTCAGTACTGAGGGAGTGCGGCACTGTCAGAGGGTCAGTACTGAGGGTGTTCCGCACTGTCAGAGGATCAGTACTGAGGGGGTGCCACACTGTCAGAGGGTCAGTACTGAGAGCGTGCTGCACTGTCAGAGGGTCAGTACTGAGGGAGTTCTGCACTGTCAGAGGGTCAGTACTGAGGGAGTGCGGCACTGTCAGAGGGTCAGTACTGAGGGTGTGCCGCACTGTCAGAGGATCAGTACTGAGGGGTTGCCACACTGTCAGAGGGTCAGTACTGAGGGAGTTCTGCACTGTCAGGGGGTCAGTACTGAGAGAGTGCTGCACTGTCGGAGGGTCAGTACTGAGGGAGTGGGCACTGTCAGGTCAGTGCTGAGGGAGTGCTGCAATGTCAGAGGGTCAGTACTGAGAGAGTGCTGCACTGTCAGAGGGTCAATACTGAGGGAGTGCTGCACTGTCAGGGGGTCAGTACTGAGGGAGTGCTGCACTGTCAGAGGGTCAGTACTGAGAGAGCGCTGCACTGTCAGAGGGTCAGTACTGAGGGAGTGCTGTACTGTCAGAGGGTCAGTACTGAGAGAGCGCTGCACTGTCAGAGGGTCAGTACTGAGGGAGTGCTGCACTTTCAGAGGTTCAGTACTGAGGGAGTGCTGCACTGTCGGAGGGTCATTACTGAGGGAGTGCCGCACTGTCAGGGGGTCAGTACTGAGGGAGTGCTGCACTGTCAGAGGGTCAGTTCTGAGTGAGCGCTGCACTGTCAGAGGGTCAGTACTGAGAGAGTGCTGCACTGTCGGAGGGTCAGTACTGAGGGAGTGCTGCACTGTCAGAGGGTCAGTACTGAGAGAGTGCTGCACTGTCAGAGGGTCAGTACAGAGGGAGTGCTGCACTGTCAGAGGGTCAGTACTGAGAGAGCGCTGCACTGTCAGAGGGTCAGTACTGAGGGAGTGCCACACTGTCAGAGGGTCAATACTGAGGGAGTGCTGCACTGTCAGAGGGTCAGTACTGAGGGAGTGCTGTATTGTCAGAGGGTCAATACTGAGGGAGTGCTGCACTGTCAAAGGGTCAATACTGAGGGAGTGCTGTACTGTCAGAGGGTCAATACTGAGGGAGTGCTGCACTGTCAGAGGGTCAGTACTGAGTGAGCGCTGCACTGTCAGAGGGTCAGTACTGAGGGAGTGCTGCACTGTCAGAGGGTCAGTACTGAGGGAGTGCTGCACTGCTGTAGGGTCAGTACTGAGAGAGTGCTGCACTGTCGAATGGTCAGTACTGAGGGAGTGCTGCACAGTCGGAGGGTCAGTACTGAGGGAGTGCTGCACTGTCAGAGGGTCAGTACTGAGGGAGTGCTGCACTGCTGTAGGGTCAGTACTGAGTGAGTGCTGCACTGTCGAATGGTCAGTACTGAGGGAGTGCTGCACAGCCGGAGGGTCAGTACTGAGGGAGTGCTGCACTGTCAGAGGGTCAGTACTGAGGGAGTGCTGCACTGCTGTAGGGTCAGTACTGAGGGAGTGCTGCACTGTCAAAGGGTCAGTACTGAGGGAGTGCAGCACTGTCGAAGGGTCAGTACTGAGTGAGCGCTGCACTGTCAGGGGGTCAGTACTGAGGGAGTGCTGCACTGTCAGAGGGTCAGTACTGAGGGAGTGCTGCACTGTCAGAGGGTCAGTACTGAGGGAGTGCTGCACTGTCAGAGGGTCAGTACTGAGAGAGTGCTGCACTGTCGGAGGGTCAGTACTGAGTGAGTGCTGCACAGTCAGAGGGTCAGTACTGAGTGAGCGCTGCACTGTCAGAGGGTCAGTACTGAGGGAGTGCTGCACTGTCGGAGGGTCAGTACTGAGGGAGTGCTGCACTGTCGGAGGGTCAGTACTGAGGGAGTGCTGCACCGTCAGAGGGTCAGTACTGAGGGAGTGCTGCACTGTCAGATGGTCAGTACTGAGGGAGTGCTGCACTGTCGGAGGGTCAGTACTGAGGGAGTGCTGCACCGTCAGAGGGTCAGTACTGAGGGAGTGCTGCACTGTCGAAGGGTCAGTACTGAGGGAGTGCTGCACTGTCAGGGGGTCAGTACTGAGGGAGTGCTGCACTGTCAGAGGGTCAGTACTGAGGGAGTGCTGTACTGTCAGAGGGTCAGTACTGTGAGAGCGCTGCACTGTCAGAGGGTCAGTACTGAGGGAGTGCTGTACTGTCAGAGGGTCAGTACTGTGAGAGCGCTGCACTGTCAGAGGGTCAGTACTGAGGGAGTGCTGCACTTTCAGAGGTTCAGTACTGAGGGAGTGCTGCACTGTCAGAGGGTCAGTACTGAGAGAGCGCTGCACTGTCAGAGGGTCAGTACTGAGGGAGTGCTGTACTGTCAGAGGGTCAGTACTGTGAGAGCGCTGCACTGTCAGAGGGTCAGTACTGAGGGAGTGCTGCACTTTCAGAGGTTCAGTACTGAGGGAGTGCTGCACTGTCGGAGGGTCATTACTGAGGGAGTGCCGCACTGGCAGAGGGTCAGTACTGAGGGAGTGCTGCACTGTCGGAGGGTCAGTACTGAGGGAGTGCTGCACTGTCGGAGGGTCAGTACTGAGGGAGTGCTGCACTGTCGGAGGGTCAGTACTGAGGGAGTGCTGCACTCTCGGAGGGTCAGTACTGAGGGAGTGCTGCACTGTCGGAGGGTCAGTACTGAGTGAGTGCTGCACTGTCGAATGGTCAGTACTGAGGGAGTGCTGCACTGTCGGAGGGTCAGTACTGAGGGAGTGCTGCACCGTCAGAGGGTCAGTACTGAGGGAGTGCTGCACTGTCAGTGGGTCAGTACTGAGGGAGTGGAGCACTGTCGAAGGGTCAGTACTGAGGGAGTGCTGCACCGTCAGAGGGTCAGTACTGAGGGAGTGCTGCACTGTCAAAGGGTCAGTACTGAGGGAGTGCTGCACTGTCAGAGGGTCAGTACTGAGGGAGTGCTGCACTGTCGGAGGGTCAGTACTGAGGGAGTGCTGCACTGTCAGAGGGTCAGTACTGAGGGAGTGCTGCACTGTCGGAGGGTCAGTACTGAGGGAGTGCTGCACTGTCGGAGGGTCAGTACTGAGGGAGTGCTGCACTGTCAGTGGGTCAGTACTGAGGGAGTGCAGCACTGTCGAAGGGTCAGTACTGAGGGAGTGCTGCACTGTTGGAGGGTCAGTACTGAGGGAGTGCTGCACTGTCAGAGGGTCAGTACTGAGAGAGTGCTGCACTGTCGGAGGGTCAGTACTGAGGGAGTGCTGCACAGTCGAAGGGTCAGTACTGAGGGAGTGCTGCACTATCGGAGGGTCAGTACTGAGGGAGTGCTGCACTGTCCGAGGGTCAGTACTGAGGGAGTGCTGCACTGTTGGAGGGTCAGTACTGAGGGAGTGCTGCACTGTCGGAGGGTCAGTACTGTGGGAGTGCTGCACTGTCGGAGGGTCAGTACTGAGGGAGTGCTGCACTGTCGGAGGGTCAGTACTGAGGGAGTGATGCACTGTCAGAGGGTCAGTACTGAGGGAGTGATGCACTGTCGGAGGGTCAGTACTGAGGGAGTGATGCACTGTCAGAGGGTCAGTACTGAGGGAGTGCTGCACTGTCAGGGGGTCAGTACTGAGGGAGTGCTGCACTGTCAGAGAGTCAGTACTGAGGGAGTGCTGCACTGTCAGAGGGTCAGTACTGAGGGAGTGCTGCACTGTCGGAGGGTCAGTACTGAGGGAGTGCTGCATTGTCGGAGGGTCAGTACTGAGGGAGTGATGTTATATATTCATTGAGCACTATAGCCACCATCCTTGGAGTCCACATGCGGAGTGCCTCCATGTTCTGTGATGTGCCCTGTCCTATCCAGAGTCACTCACTTACTCTTTACTAAAACCAAATTCACCTTTGTGTTTTCCATTGTTCCACCTGCCAATGCTTTCCCACCCACTCTTTTATGATTCCTAATTTCCTTTTTAAACGCAACTTCCACCAAGACCGTGTCCCTCCCGCGTACCAAATATTCGGTCCAGATCTCGGATTCGGTGGGCGGCACGGTGGCACAGTGGTTAGCACTGCTGCCTCACAGCGCCTGAGACCCGGGTTCAATTCCCGCCTCAGGCGACTGACTGTGTGGAGTTTGCACGTTCTCCCCGTGTCTGCGTGGGTTTCCTCCGGGTGCTCCGGTTTCCTCCCACAGTCCAAAGATGTGCAGGGTCAGGTGAATTGGCCATGCTAAAATTGCCCGTAGTGTTAGGTTAAAGGGGTAAATGTAGGGGTATGGGTGGGTTTCGCTTCGGCGGGTCGGTGTGGACTTGTTGGGCCGAAGGGCCTGTTTCCACACTGTAATGTAATCTAATCTAAATCTCCCTCCTTTCTTCTGGGAGTTTTCAATATCCTGCCTGAACAGATTCGCTTGGATGTATTTTAAGGAATTGTGCTCTCTCCCTACTTTTTAATTCCATCGCTCCTCCCCTATCCTCTGATCTCATCAGGATTCCATTTCTCCCCCAGCCAATCTACCGGATATTCCCCCACAGCATTAACACACCTCCCCATGAACACGCTGGTCCCTGTCCTGTTGAGATGTGGTGTTTGTGACTGACTCCTAATCTCACCCACTCCTCTCGGTGTAACTCCCTATCAATTAAAAATAATTCCCTTCATTTCTCCTGCAGTGATATGTTACGGACAGTTTGGGCTTGGCGATATACAAGTGGCCCTCTCTAGCCTTAAAACAAGTTCCACACGGTGGCTCAGTGGTTAGCACAGCTGCCTCACAGCGCCAGGGACCTGGGTTCAATTCCAGCCTCGGGCGACTGTCTGTTGTGGAGCTTGCACATTCTCCCCGTGTTTGCGTGGGTTTCCTCTGGTTTCCACCCACAGTCCAAAGATGTGCCGCTCAGGTGGATTGACTATCCTAAATTGCCCCATAGTGTGCAGGCTAGCTGGATTAGCTACAGGAAGTGCAAGGTTACAGGTGGGATGCTCTTCAGAGGTCCAGTGTGGACTCGATGGGCTGAATGACCTGCTTCCACACTCTAGGGATTCTATCTTAATTCAGGGGAGCACATTCCTGGCCGTCTGCCCTTCTCCTGTTTGAAAGACCCTGGCACCTCACAGGAGATGGGTACACCTTTGTCCACGAGGCTGGGAAGTCATGGTTCCTCCTTCGTCTGGAGAATTATCAATGAACCCTGAGCCCCCCAGTGTCTGCTAATTATTGTTCTATTGACGAGTCAGGCTAACAGTATAACTGAGCCTCCCAGACCGAAACAAGAAATCTGTGTTGGAGAAGGTCACGGTTCGGAAAGAGTTAATGCTGGACACTGCAATAAGCTCCATCCAGTCTGATAGGCCCCCATCATGGTGGGTGGGGAAAGGGGCAGATTTGCTGGAAACTAAAGAGGAGAGAGATGTTCCCGTTGGTGTTAGTGACAATGTGCAAGGAGCTGATGCAACTTACACCGAGTTGCTGTGGCCCAATAAACCATGCCTTGTTTTGACAGGAGCCTTTCCTTGTGAACACTTGTTCTTCCTGTTGTCCTTCTCCCACTATCAACCCAATAGACCCCTTCGAGCCAGTCAAGGGAACAAGGGTATCCACCTGCCCACAAACACACCGCCGTCTAGGGTGACAAGGCACTCTGGGACTTCGGAAAATAGGAATTAGGAGGTCATTTGACCC